>NC_090883.1:36319163-36326663 GCF_036669925.1 Montipora capricornis
CAAAGGCGCCACCAAGCATATTTCCCTTGTAAATACTGGCTTTGGTGGAAAACAAAAAATGTTGAGTTGATATTCAACTACTTTGCTGATGTCATCTACGGATCCAAATGAACCAATCAAAAATAAGTTTGTTGTTCAATTAACCGATCACAAAAAGACTGCAAAATGTCTTGTTTTCTAAGAGGTCTAATTCTTGACTGAAATGAACCAATCAGAAAAATTGAGGTGAAACTTTCACAGTTTTCACTTTGTGAAAAATTTTAATGCTAGTAACCACACCACAAGGTGGAGTTAAGGGTAGTAAAGAAAGTACTTTCAATAAAAAAATGCCCTTCCGGGAAGACAACAAAATAATTTGAAAGTTTTAAACTGTCGAAATATTTTGTTGTCTTCCCTGAAGGGCACTTTGTAAATGGTATTTCAACTTTTTCTTTTTAATTGCTTTCTAAAACTTTATTATCAATATGTATCCAGAGATTTGTCATAATGCATGACTGAAATTGTTTTCAAGTGATAGTTAACTGTGAGGATTCCTTGTAACATTTGTAAAAGTAGTTGTGGTTTAATTAAAATTTTGAGATAAAGTTTTGTCTGTGCATGAATTGCTACACTTTGTCTTGTCACGCTACGCTCTCATTCTTGGTGATGGCTGCCCTACTCCCCTGAGAATTATTCATTTTAAAATTCTAAAACCGGAAAGAAACTCCACCTTCAGTAATTTATTGCTTTTACCATTTTAACCCGAACGTTACCTTGAATACAGCCTAATAACGCACAAGAGCGAGAAAGACCCCTAGTCAGCTAATTCTTTCCCCAACACTAACTCCGGTTTTCACCCCTTGCCTCAACAATACCTCTTTGCATGCAATCGAGGGTGTGATGAAGCACTATTTCCCCACGTACAATAGGACAAGTTGTGACTTTACAGAGATCTAACCATGCAGTTAATTTATTTGTTATAGTGTACTATGTAGCATAATTTCTATTTGAACTGGCGGGTGACACACCTCACACAGTTCGATGTAACTTGAAAAGTAGATCTAACCATGCAGTTAATTTATTTGTTATAGTATACTATGTAGTATAATTTCCATCTGAACTGGCGGGTGGCACGCCTCACACAATTAGATGTAACTTGAAAAGTAGATCTAACCATGCAGTTAATTTATTTGTTATAGTATACTATGTAGTATAATTTCCATCTGAACTGGCGGGTGGCACGCCTCACACAATTAGATGTAACTTGAAAAGTAGATCTAACCATGGAGTTAATTTATTTGTTATAGTATACTATGTAGTATAATTTCCATCTGAACTGGCGGGTGGCACGCCTCAGACAATTAGATGTAACTTGAAAAGTAGATCTAACCATGGAGTTAATTTATTTGTTATAGTATACTATGTAGTATAATTTCCATCTGAACTGGCGGGTGGCACGCCTCACACAATTAGATGTAACTTAAAAAGTAGATCTAACCATGGAGTTAATTTGTTTGTTATAGTATACTATGTAGTATAATTTCCATCTGAACTGGCGGGTGGCACGCCTCAGACAATTAGATGTAACTTGAAAAGTAGATCTAACCATGGAGTTAATTTATTTGTTATAGTATACTATGTAGTATAATTTCCATCTGAACTGGCGGGTGGCACGCCTCACACAATTAGATGTAACTTGAAAAGTAGATCTAACCATGCAGTTAATTTATTTGTTATAGCATACTATGTAGTATAATTTCCATCTGAACTGGCGGGTGGCACGCCTCACACAAGTAGATGTAACTTGAAAAGTAGATCTAACCATGCAGTTAATTTATTTGTTATAGTATAGTATGTAGTATAATTTCCATCTGAACTGGCGGGTGGCACGCCTCACACAATTCGATGTAACTTGAAAAGTAGATCTAACCATGCAGTTAATTTATTTGTTATAGTATACTATGTAGTATAATTTCCATCTGAACTGGCGGGTGGCACGCCTCACACAATTCGATGTAACTTGAAAAGTAGATCTAACCATGCAGTTAATTTATTTGTTATAGTATACTATGTAGTATAATTTCCATCTGAACTGGCGGGTGGCAGACCTCACACAGTTCGATGCAACTTGAAAAGTTGATCTAACCATGCAGTTAATTTATTTGTTATAGTATACTATGTAGTATAATTTCCATCTGAACTGGCGGGTGGCATGCCTCACACAATTAGATGTAACTTGAAAAGTAGATCTAACCATGCAGTTAATTTATTTGTTATAGTATACTATGTAGTATAATTTCCATCTGAACTGGCGGGTGGCGGACCTCACACAGTTCGATGCAACTTGAAAAGTTGATCTAACCATGCAGTTAATTTATTTGTTTTAGTTTACTAGATGTATATAGTATAATTTCCACCTGAACTGGCAGGTGGCACACCTCAGACAGTTTGATGTAACTTGAAAAGTAGATCTAACCATGCAGTTAATTTATTTGTTACAGTATACTATGTAGTATAATTTCCATCTGAACTGGTGGGTGGCGGACCTCACACAGTTCGATGCAACTTAAAAAGTTGATCTAACCATGTATTATGTAGTTAATTTATTTGTTTTAGTTTACTACATGTATATAGTATAATTTCCACCTGAACTGGCAGGTGGCACACCTCAGACAGTTTGATGTAACTTGAAAAGTAGATCTAACCATTCAGTCTTTAGTTCTATGCTTTACTTGCACTTTTTGTAAGTCTAGTGCAAACTGATAGCACAGGAACTTGTTTAAATTCAAAGACGCCATCGAGCATATTTACCTTGTAAATACTGGCTTTGGTGGAAAACAAAAAATGCTGAGTTGATATTCAAGTAGTTTGCTGATGTCATCTACAGATCCAAATGAACCAATCAAAAATAAGTTTGTTGTTCAATTAATCAATCACAAAAAGACTGCAGAATCTCTTGTTTTCTAAGAGGTCCAATTCTTCACTGAAATGAACCAATCAGAAAAGTTGAGGTGAAACTTCACAGTTTTCACTTTGTGAAAAATTTTAATACTAGTAACCACACCACAAGGTGGAGTTAACAGGGCTTGAAATTAACTTTTTTGCTCAGGTGCCAGCTGGCGACTAATGGAAAAAATTTGGTCGCCAGAGCATAAATCTTGGTCGCCAACTTTGTATGCAAGGAAAGTCATAGTCATTAAATAGCACAGAAAAAAAAAACAGCACAAGAAGGATCTCTAAAGCCATTGTTGTTTTCGGCTTAGTTTGGTAATGGTATTCTTTAAGGTTATTTGAAATGGAGCGAAGCACCGTCCGTGTTTTCCATAGCAAGGCAAAGATGGGTCCTTTATCCTTGCTTTTCACGTCTTCAAAACGTAGTTCTTTATTCTCCTACAGCTTGTGTAGCAAGCAATTTACCTTTATCGCAACTAAGCGCAATACTACAATTGCTCGGCCTAGGCCCCCACACAACCACAATGCTCGTACCAGTCTCCGACCGAGATAAAATAAAAGGAGCGGCTCCTATACGGTTTCAGTAGCCTCTAGAATCTGAGGAACTTGGTTTCTTAACGTACTTTTCTACCGATATTTATCTCCATTTATTAATCACCTTGTGCAGTCAATTTTGCAGGTAATCGCTTTCTAACAGAGGGGACAATTTCTCCAACCCACTTTACGTTAAGGGTACAGGTTGCTTTTTGAAGGTTCCATGTAAATTTCAAGCTCATTGTGCAATATCTAGGTTCATTATCAATATGTTATCAATATCAAGCTAGTTCCGAGGAGGTCCTTAGGTAATATGGCTAAATCTACGTTTTAAGCATTCACAACTGACAATGGATTTAAATTTTCAATTAACCTTCTTGCCTAATCTTCGTCTTCCGTAACCGGCAAGAAGCACACGGTGTTTAAGTGCGCCCACGATCCCATGAAGCCGCTGAAACAATATGGCTCCTAGTAAACACGGTGATCGAAGTAACGAAGTACTTTTGTGCTGTTAATTAACAATGTGCTGAGAAACCGATTTTCTTGTAGTATTTATACATTATTTTAATGGGGAAAGAAAGGTGAGTCGTGTTCTAGCTACCAGCTCCGAACGATTTCATCTTATAAAGATTCAAATACAACAGTTGTCTAATGTTTATCCTGAGTTATCAGACAAAACGTGATTCGCCAGCTGGCGATCTAGTCGCCATCACTCAATTTTTGGTCGCATTGGCGACCAGTGAGTCGCAATTTCAAGCCCTGGTTAAGGGTAGTAAAGAAAGTACTTCCAAAAAAAACAATGCCCTTTGGGGAAGACAACAAAATAATTTAAAAGTTTGAAAGTTTTCAAATATTTTGTTGTCTTCTCCGAAGGGCCCTTTGTAACCACACCACAAGGTGGAGTTAAGGGTAGTAAAGAAAGTACTTTCAATAAAAAAATGCCCTTCCGGGAAGACAACAAAATAATTTGAGAGTTTGAAACTGTCGAAATATTTTGTTGTCTTCCCTGAAGGGCACTTTGTAAATGGTATTTCAACTTTTACTTTTTAATTACTTTCTAAAACTCTATTATCAATATGTATCCAACGATTTGTCATAATGCATGACTGAAATTGTTGGCGAGTAATACTTTACTCTGAGGATTCCTTGTAACATTTGTAAAAGTAGTTGTGGTTTAATTCAAATTGTTGAGATAAAGTTTTGTGTCTGTGCATGAATTGCCTCAGTTTGTCGTGTCACGCTATACTCCCATTCTTGGTGATGGCTGCCCTACTCCCCTGAGAATTATTCATTTTAAAATTCTAAAAACTGGAAAGAAACTCCACCTTCAGTAATTTATTGCTTTTGCCATTTTAACCCGAATGTTACCTTGAATACAGCCTAATAACGCACAGGAGCATGAAAGACCCCCAGTCCGTTAATTCTTTTCCCAACACTAGCTCCGGTTTTCACCCCTTGCCTCAACAATACCTCTTTGCATACAAGCGAGGGTGCGATGTAGCACTATTCCCCCACCTACAATAGGACGAGTTGTGACTTTACAGAGATCTAACCATGCAGTTAATTTATTTGTTATAGTGTACTGTGTAGTATAATTTCCATCTGAACTGACGGGTGGCACGCCTCACAGAGTTTGATGTAACTTGAAAAGTAGATCCAACCATGCAGCTAGTTTATTTGTTATAGTGTACTATGTAGTATAATTTCCATCTGAACTGACGGGTGGCACGCCTCACAGAGTTTGATGTAACTTGAAAAGTAGATCTAACCATGCAATTAATTTATTTGTTATAGTGTACTGTGTAGTATAATTTCCATCTGAACTGACGGGTGGCACGCCTCACAGAGTTTGATGTAACTTGAAAAGTAGATCTAACCATGCAGTTATAGTTTACTACATGTATATAGTATAATTTCCATCTGAACTGGCAGGTGGTACGCCTCATACAGTTCAATGTAACTTGAAAAGTAGATCTAACCATGCAGTTAATTTATTTGTTATAGTGTACTATGTAGTATAATTTCCATCTCAACTGGCGGGTGGCACGCCTCACACAATTCGTGTGAGGCAGAGTTAATTTATTTATAGGCACAGTTAATTTATTTGTTATAGTGTACCGTGTAGTATAATTTTCATCTCAACTGGCGGGTGGCACGCCTCACACAATTCGATGTAGCTTGAAAAGTAGATATAACCATGCAGTTAATTTATTTTTCACAAGTCGGTATTATGTTTATGTTAAGATTGGTTTTCACTAGCGACAGAGTCGGAGTTGGACTTGGAGTCGTGGACAAGCTGGAGCAGCTGATTTACACATGAGCGAAGTGGTCTGAAGCCATGTTGATTGTCACATATTAACTTATTATCTGAAAGAAAACTCATTATGTGATTGCGTGTGTATAAGACGTTGTGAAGACTTGACAACCACACTAGTTAAAGAAACAGGGCGATAGCTATCAACTGCCGTTTTCTTCCCCGACTTAAAACTTGAAACTACGTTGGCCGTCTTCCAGTCAATAGGTATTGAGCCACGAGAAAGGGGGTAATTAAAGAGCAACCATGGGGAAATCCCATCCGGTCCACAGGCCTTGTTTACATCTAGAGATTTCAGTACTCTAGCCACTTCACTAGGTGTACAAATCAGATCATTAATGAGATGTACAGGCAAAACAGTTGAATAGTCACATCCATGTCCTGGTATGGAAGGCAGAGTATCGATCCTTTTATTAGAGGATACCGAACAAAAGAATTGGTTAAAGACGTTTGCTTTATCCTCTGGAGTTAACGCGCGAATTCCGTTGTATATGTTACAACCGGGTGTGCTCTGTTTCTTTGTACATGATTTCACAAATGACCAAAAGCGTTTCTCGTCTCGTGGATTTGTTTTTTTTCTATCTTTAGAATTATCCAATTACCTCGGTTGGAGAGAGATGGTGACTTACCTCTTAAGTGGAACCAGAAACCCATAAGGGTTGAAACGTGTAACGGCCCCTTGTGTGCTGGGAAACAAGCTTCTGAATATTCAATTTGCTAAGTACCATATTTGGAACAACAAGAGCGAGGGGTTTCCAAATATGATACTTAGCACTGAAACAATCAACCAATCAGCTCGCACTGAATATTCGGAAGCTGTGAACGCGCGTTACACGTTTCAACCCTTATGGGTTTCTGGTGGAACCCATCGTCCTAACCTGCCAGTCCAAACGAGGACTGTATCCACTTTGATCTGCCAATGCCATTACCTCTCCCATCTTTGGCAAGTCAGGTATTGCATAGTTTCAGTTAAGTCCCTTGCGAGTTCATTCTGAAGCATAAAATTAAGATGTTCAGAGCAGATTTCTGAGAACATCGGTTCCACGGAAAATATTTTTCAAATAGTAAGTCAACAAAGGACAAAATGAACTCGAGGCCCTTCAATTTATCATAACCGTGCCAAATTTTGCTTCCGTTGCAAGCGATTTTGAGAGCAGATTTTTTGAGAAAATCGGTCACACAGATAATGTCATTCAAATTATAAGTCGGCAGAGGACAAAACGTGGGTACACGTGGGCTAGTTATAATACTGATTCAGTTGAAAAATAATTTGAATTAAAGGATACCGACAACAATAGAATTCTTGTCCAGAAAATTATCTGATGTCGATTGATGACCGTGTAATGGCTCGTAATACCATACCCTGTTTATGACAGGTTCTGACCTTGTTTAGGACAGAGGCCAGTAAAATTGTATACCCTGTTCAGGACAGCGAGGCCAAAAAACCATACCCTGTCCAGTGGCACGTCCCCGTATAGCTCTAATAAGGGAGTCCCCCCCCTCCCCTCCCCCCCCCCCCCCCCCTCGCCGTTTACATGCTAGCGTGACAAAGATTAAGATGTTTCGGGCTTACATATTCAGCGAGGGCAGTTCCCAAAGGATGTGCATTGCCTCCTTAATCTTTGATTGGTACCATTTGGAAGCTGAGTCCTTACATTCAAGCTTATTTAGGACAATATTTAGGTAAGGTTTCATCCGAAACATGTTTTGCTGGTTTTGAA
>NC_090883.1:36334163-36341663 GCF_036669925.1 Montipora capricornis
GATAGAGTAAGACATCTGGCAGCCATAAGCATTGGTGACCATGTTTTGTCCATTGTATTTGGGGCATATGAACGCGAGGAAATCGTCGAGTAACACTCGTAAGGTTTGAACCACGTACAACCACGAACATGCTCACGAACATTTAAACCACGAACATGCTCTTTTGTGTGTCATGGCGTGCGAGTGAAGTAAAGTTTACTGTTGTGTTTAGTGTGATTCGTGGCCATCGGTATGCAATCTTTACAACTAGTAACAAGAAATTACTTGTCTTTTAGCTTTGAATGGTTGTGCAAATACTTCAACATTAAAAAAAACTTACTAAAACCTAACCAACGGCGAATCCGTTTCGATTATTGTTGTTTAATGTTGCATTAACTTATACTAACAAGGCAGCATCATAAACACGCAACTATTAGAAGGAATAAGGGACAACTGAAGGCTAGAGAAACAAATCAAAAGTCGACATCAATTGTCAACAATACTTTGGGATGTCACTCTCCATATTGTCCACAATGCAATCAAGTGATGTGTTCTTGATCCACCCCGAAGTGGTCCAAAATACTAAACACATATTCATTGCAACAAATCAGTATCTTTTCCTTGGTCACATGTGCTTGCAAAAAATTGGAATTCGAAAGTCACCAAAAACGAATTCAGGTTTCTTCTACCAAAGATTGACGTTGGTAAAAGACACGGCTGCCTCAGTTGCTGCTAAATACCATCTATGTCAACGTAGTATTCCCGGTGGCCGTTGACAGGTAGCAAATACCTTCTTTCTTCATCACTGCCGTCATCAGATTCCATTGCATTTGGGCAACTTTTATACGAATTTTCACCGCTGCAATTGTTACTGCCATTCCTGCGGCCTTCATTTTTGCCAACAAGACGGTAAACTATACCAGCTAGCAGAGTCACAAGAACACATGTATTTATGACCATCACCAGCCAAACGAAAATGTTAGCATAGGTACTGTCCAGTACTGAAAACCTCAACACCATAAAAGACATGGACAACACGAGTAAAACCAAGGGTTCAAAGACATTCTCACGGAAAATGCGTTCGAAGATAACTTTTCTGTTGGTCTTGTGCTCGCACGGATCGCATCTGTTTATAGAGACTTCGTCATACGGCTGGAGGCACAAGTGGATGATTGCTGACGTCATCAGAACCAGCCACACTACAAACGTTTGCAAGGTGGACGACGAAGAAATCATCGACAACGCAATGGCGAGAACCAGGCGGCGGAAAAGCGTGAAGATCTCAAAGTACTGACGATACTTTGGTTTGTACGGCAAATAGACGGGTCCAAGCCACACGTCAAGTTTCTCTTGCTCTTCAGGAGTCATCGATCTTCTCTGTGGAAAGAAACGAATCAGCACAAAGATGACAATCAAGGGAAACCCAATCACGTAGAACACAACTGAGACAACGCCAAGGGCTTTCAGTTTGCTGTAAGAGTGCGAAGTGCATTCTATCCAAGGGGAGTTGGGCATGTAACGAACATCCTGATGTCTCTGACATGGGCGTAGAATGGAAAGGGACTGCTTCACGATTGGAAAGTAGCTGAAGCTAAGACAAAAGAAGGCGATTTGACGACATTTGAAATGAACAAGTTGCATTCTCCTTTCAGCGGGACGAAATCTATTGTAAATCATCATCGTGATGAAATACACACCCACCATGGCCAAGCACACCGCTGGCAGTAGGAGCAGAAAGGCAAACTTCCCGACTGGAGTAAAAAGAGAAGGCAGGTCACAAGAAAGAGAGGGAAAGTATAGGTTCCAATAACTGCTCAAGTAGCTTTGAGCCTTAATAACTCTTTTAGGCCACACGTTGACACTAGATACCATGAAATCCATGGTTTGGATGTAAAACACCGTTATGCTGATTAGAGAGCGAGCAGCCTTTCCTCGGTTACTCATACACAACACGAAAACGACCAGGTTTAATTTGAAAAGCCACGCAGGTAATAACTCCAAAAGCATCATGATTAGCATGAGTAGAAAATGAATTGCAGTAACAACGAACCATTTGATTGGTCGAAGATAAAAATGAAAGTACATCCAGAGCGGAATGAGAAAGGACAAAGTAAAGATAGGAATAAAGATGTAATAGTAAGTTAAATTGCCCTTTTTGCATTTGAAACACAGTCCACCAAGTTTGTAAAACCCTTCTTGACAGCGAGAGCAAAACCTGTCTGTGTTTCCTGGATGGCAGACGCAAGAATGATTGCACGTCGTGATCAGAGATGACAATGATTGACGGCTTCCGAAGGAGGAATTTGTGTCCTTTGGTGTTGTGACCAGTCGACAAGTACAGGAATCTGTAGGGTTGCATGCAGATGGTACCGAGCACTTGACAAGGTGGGTGGCATTGCTGGGATCTGGTGATGGCCAGTAGCCACCCGATACCTCCATGATGTTTGGACGCAGATCGTCAGCTGCACTGATGGCAAGTCGATGGCAAGTCGCACCACTCATACATTTCTTGCACAAACCATCGCCTCCGTAGAAACCTTCGTCGCAGACGCAATATTTGTATTCGTAAAATGTTGGATCTAAGCGAATGCGTCCGTTGTTGAACGTGAGTCGTCCTTCAGGGCACGTATAGTTGACTGCTTGAGGTGGTTTGAACATAGTCAAAAAGTCAGGTTTAAAGACGTTGGATGAAGCGCTTGTCCCAACTCGCATAGAGGGATTTCCAGATATGTCTAAATATTGGAGAGAAACCATGTTTTGAATTCCTGCTGGAAGGCTACCTGTCAAGTTATTCGAGGAGACGTCAAAGTACGTCAAAAGCGAAAAATCAGTGAAAAATTTGGGTAAACCTCCATAAAAGTTGTTATTACTTAAATCACAAGTGGAAAGTCTTTCCATGTACAGCACGTTTGCGAGTAGAGGACTTGTTATGTCGCAAAAGCTTACATTTAGAATTGAGGGGGTATCAACAAAGTTTCCTTTTTTTGAAAAAAGTTCCATGAAGCTTGAAAAATTAATTGCCAATTTTTTATTCCCTGCCAGAGAGACGTAAGACGCAGAAGAAGCACGGGCTGTATCTGGCCACGCTTTTCCTTCGTTGATTGATTCAAAGTCGTTTTGTGACAAATCGATCATATCGGCTGCCTTCAGTAGCACATCGCCTGGAATATCCCCTTTTAGTTGATTGTTGGCAAGATTTAATATACTTGGGAAATTTTTCCAGTTTGATATATTCCCAGAAATGCTGTTTCCAGGTAAAACTAGGTGTGCTAGTCTTTCCGGTAATACACGAGGCAACGTTCCGGTTAGTTTAACTCCAGATATAAACAACTCTGTTATGTTGGGAATTGCGAATATGTCACTGAGGTTTCCATGCATGTGGCCAGGAGTTATTCGAAGGTCCAAATACCGCAGCTTTTTCAGCCTAGAAATACTCTTTGGTATTTGGCCAATTAGATTGTTTCCTCCAAGACAAAGTACTCGTAATTCTGTCATGTTTCCGATATCCTGTGGTAAGTGACCAGTGAACCCATCGCCGTTCATAACGCAGCCCAGGAAGTTTTGCAGATTTTTCATTTTTACAATCCCTTCAGGAATATTCCCAGAAATAGAAGCGTCATTGAACACAACGGTCAACAGATTGCTCATATTCGCAAACAGAAAGTCGCTAATGGGTCCTCGAAGAGAAGGGTTCCCTGGTGTGCAGAGAGAAAATAAGTTTCGGATTTTCCATATGTTAGAAGGAAGGAAACCGTTTAGGTTATTGTAAGCCAAGACGATAGTTTTAATGTGCGTTGTATTTCCGTGACAGGTGATACCATACCAGGAACAATGGGATGTGTTATTGGCTGAACTAATCCAGCCGCGTCTTTCGTACCATTCTTGTCCATTTGTTGAAACGTATATATCTATTAGAACTTCTCTTTCCTGTTGTGGTGTGAAAGATGTGTCCAAGCTGAACAGCGGAAACTGGTTAATGCGTTTCAAACAGTCGCGTCCCTCAGCGCTCAGAAACACGTTATGATCTGGAAAAAAAATGACAGTTATTCCCAAGTGAAACTTAAAATGCAAATGATCGCTCAAAGTCAATGACTCCTCGTTAATTGGAGGTTTCCTCACTGAAACTTTGCAAAGTATTTCACATCTAACAATTAGTTTCCCATCTCGACTCGAGTGCTGTGCGGGTGTGGGAACTACGACTTCGACTACTGAATGTGGGGTGAATGGTGTAACTATTATTCTGGGAAAAAACTATTAGTTGACCGGTTTACAACAGAGAAAAAGCGGGCGGAAAACTAACCAACAATGGCTGAGAGAAACCAACCAAATATTCATTCTTCGATTAAGGGGGCTCCATCAGTCTTTTTTTTCTTAACTTTGAGGTGTATCCGTTGAAATAAGATTTTTTTACAGAAGGCAACTTTCGATTTCCCTGACACCACAAAATCTTTTGGAGGTATGATCAAAGTTTATTTTCTAGTTGGTTTCCAGGCAACAGCTGTTACCATGGCAACGGAAACACTTGACCGCTCATTTTGAAAAGGTCGATTATCTGGAAATCCAGTCAGACACTTGACGACGAAACTTAAAGAGTGCAAACGACTGAAGCCCCACAGGTTGTATGCCAAATTAGAAAAACATCCGTGGGAGTGTTTTCAAGTAAATTGCAGATAATTAAAGTTTTGAAGGTCGGTTTAGCTCATTCCCAAATTTTTCTTCAAGCTTTACAAGGAAATATTAATCTTTATATTTTTCTCTTTGTTCAAGGAATTATCGTGGTAGCATAACATTTTTGAGCCTCCTAAATAGCTGTAACTGTAAAATATTTAGGTTTGGAAATGGCTAAATTGAAAGTACGAGCAAGTCAGATAGCTCGTAATTTGCATATAAAGTTATCCGTTTTTGTACTTAATATCTCACAATCACAGCCACCTAAGAGGCTCAATGTAACTCGAAAATGCTTTGCAGCATGTAGGAGAACAAAACGAAAAGTCTGGGTTCTCGTTTGGGTGTTGAGAAAAGCGAAATGGGTAAACTGTCTTTGCTAAAGTTTTGATGTGCAAGTCTTTGAGAGAAAAGCTCGTGGTTTGGGAAAGTTGTAGTACCGTTGTCCTCGTTGCTGTGTAACTGGATGATGTATTGCCGTTGATAGTCTTTAATTTAAGAGGATTTTCCACTGGACGTGGGAAGGAAAAGTAAAACTCTCAAGGCACTTTAGGATCTGTATCTGCTTAGCCAAGCGTAGCAATTATTGCACCGATCAACTCGAAACTTCAACATCCCCCCCCCCACCCCCATCCCGGGAAAAGCCCCGGGCATTTGAACTTTTGAAGATTGGATCGTTCAAATTCCCGCCCTCTCGGACCAAAATGGTGTTCAAATGCCCTATACCCTACTAAAGAACAATCGTCGTCGGCTCCTGCCGTCTTTAATAAAGAAACTAAATATTTTAAGCAAGAGCCGATACAACGTAGATTTGATTTTAGTGATGTACTATATTTCGGCTGGCCAAACCAGCCTTCTTCAGGTACAATGAGAGTTTACACTGAAGAAGGCTGGTTTGGCCAGCCGAAATATAGTACATCACTAAAATCAAATCTACGTTGTATCGGCTCTTGCTTAAAATATTTAGTTTCTCAACTCGAAATAACGCCGATCAGATCAAGCCACTGATCCAACGTACACCGACAGGAAAATTGTCCACGGTTGCTTGCTTCGAAACTCTTTAATAAAGACCTTTTGAAGACCTTTTTTGTAAGCCAATCGCTCGCAAATGCTACATCTCTTCCTTTAAACTCTTCCATCTCATCCAAACACGTGTTTTATAGCTGTTAGCTACTTCGGCGCCCAAAAAAAAATAATTTGAAACTTCCGGTTCAATCTTCTCCATCGACCCCACTCAAGCAAAGGTCAAATTCCCCACTCCCCGGGCACAGAAGATAGTCAAATGCCCGGGGTTTACCCGAGAAAATGGGGGGAGATGCTGGAGTTTCAATTTGATCGGCGCATTATTTTGTTTGAAATGGCGATGAGGGAAATTAGGCACCAGCGTTTTTGAGCCACAGACGGCAACTGGAAGTGAGGCGTTTTCTCTTTTTTAAAATCCAGCCTACACATTTAAAATACATAACACTTATTAACCCAGAATGAGGACCATGCTTAGCTGAATGCAAAAACGAATACAAATTATCAAACCACTGATTAAGTACCCAAATTGTTTAGCACGACGACAAAGTTAGAGTCTTCTTTTATTGGGCACGTGACCATGGGCGTGGCATAATGACGCCATATTTAGGGTCATTGGTTTACAAAAGTTGGAAAGTGACTAAAATACATGTAATGTCAAATTACTTAACCATTACATCCTTAACAACGCACCCAAAATACACGTCAGTACGCCCTTAAAAGGTATGTTCCCAGGGATTCTTCTCGCCCGTGATTTTTTCGTCCCGTCTCGACTGCCTGCCCCTGGGTCTCCGAGGAGGTTGTAACTGTTAATTGCATTCGTCAGATAACAAATTTTCATTCGAAGTTTAACCGCTTACTAACCGAGCGCGAGGGCCGTATTTCGCTCGATCCGTACTGCCATGACCGAGGGCCAATATTCCCCAGTACCGCCCGAGAAAGCTCGGTTAGTAAGTTGTTTATTAGATGGCACTCTGTTTCTGATAGTAAAACACAATGGTGGTGTTCATTGTTTACACAAGGAATTTTCTTCAAGTCAATGGGTCCAGTCCTTTGTCTCAGGGAATATACCATGAAAAGTTTCCATCTTCAATTGTTATTAGGTGCCAATTATTAGCGCCAAGGGCCGATAATTTGCGTTAAGGCTCGCCTTTCGAACAATAGTATAAACTTGGAACGGGAATTTAATTACCACATACTGTCACTTGTGAACCTTACCTAAAGGCATTTCAATATAAAGTCCTAAATACAATCCTGTACACTAATGATAAATTGTATAAGATCGGTTACATTGAAAACTTTTATTGCTCTTTCTGTAACCATGAGAAAGAAACTTTATACCATCTTCTGTTTCATTGTCCTCATTCAAATAAGTTTTGGAAAGCCTTTGAACTATATATTTTCCAGTTAACAAATCAACAGATACGTCTCAACCTACAAGATGTTATTTTTGGAGTGATCTCCTCAATATGCCGCACATTAAAATATTTGATAATCGTTGGCAAATTGCATCTGTGGGATTGCGGAAGAAAAGGAGTTCTTTCCAATTTAACCTGCTTTCGAGCAAACGTAAACATCAAAATACAAACAGAAAAGTACGTTAGTGCCAGGAACAAAACGATTTACAAATTTTATGACAAATAGAATTTTTTTATGTCTTTTTTCTAGACAGTAGTTAAAGCAATGTATAGTAAGTCGAAGTTTTTAAAGTAGTTTATTGGTTATTAGTATCACCCAACTAAAGGACTAATGCAAATCCTGTATTTTGATTGGATACGCTACTAGATGACTATTAGTAATAGTCCTCGAGTATCGAAAAGCGTGAAGCTTTCTTTC
>NC_090883.1:36349163-36361663 GCF_036669925.1 Montipora capricornis
CTCACTTACATCATCACTCATCATGGGTTGGGAGGGTTCAGTGGGCTCATAAATGGACTGATAGCGGCTGCCATCGGCGCCCTTAGTATGCTGATGTCCGAGCCCACTGCAAAAATGTAAATAGGACACGTATGTTTGTCCTATCAATCAATCGCGACATTACAAATATTCGCGCATAAACACAAAAATATTCTTCCTTTTCTGTGCTTCTGGCTGTTTTTTCTTCAAACAAGGAAACACTGTGTTCAGGTTCCATGGCATTTTTTCCAATAATCGGGAAGAGAAAAACAGTTTTCTGGTTTGCACGAATCTATTTCTGTATATCTCCAATATGTGTGGATCGTGGGAAGCAGGAAAGCAGCAACAGTAATTAGTTAGTGGTTTGCTGAACTTGATTGTGATTGGTCAATACACAATTGACCTGTCAGAATAAAATAAAAATGTTCATGGGTTTTTTGACTTGCACAGTGAAAGCCGCCACCGAGATTCATAGAAAAAAACACTTAGAATAACATTCCGTTTCTTTTGCTACTGTGTTGTTTCTGTCAGCTTTTGTTGTGTTACGTGATTCCCTAAGGGAATAGCAAGTGTTTTGCGTTTTGTAATGTTTGGAGCACTTCAGTCATGAGAAAAATTGGGCAGGCACATCCGTTGCTAAATGAATAATAGGCTGCTTTGGGAAATACCATAATACTCTCTGTTTGTTACCTCAAATTTTGCATATTAAGCATTGTTTTTGTTTTCTCTTGGGATCGCTGTCCCAAGTCCCAAGAGAAACTGGAGACAATGCTTTTGCAAAATTTGAGGGGACAAACAACAGATGTACCTGCCCAATTTTTCTCATAACTGAAGTGCTCCAAATGTTACAAAACGCAAAAACACTTGCTATTCCCTTAGGGAATCACGTAACACAACAAAAGCTGACAGAAACAACTGAAAATAGGTTGGCGCTAACTAAAACACCAAATTTTGGCATTTTAGATTCTGGTTTATTTGGGTGTCATTCCACCTCATTCCCGTGTCATTTCGGCTCGTTTCTGGAACATTCCGGTACCATTCTTGTTCATTTCGTTTCATTCCGGTTTTATTCCGCCTTATTCCAGCATATTCCAGTTTATTCCAGTATATTACGTTTCGTTTTGTTTTGTACCTGTGTTTAGTAACACCCCCAACCAACCACCTAAGTGAGTAATGTGAGAAATACTGCATGAAAGATTTATGCATCAAATGCAAACTCAGAAAAATCGTGGGTTCAAATTCCATCTTGGGCTCAGGTTTTTCCGAGTTTTCATTTGATGCACACACTGTAATATCTTTCGAGTAGTAAAGATGATAATATTAATAATAATCCTTGACTTTCTGTGAACACAACGACCTGCAAGGGGATGGTGCATGTATTCAAACACTGTAGGCATAAACAGTGTTTAGCCTCAGCCCCAGACGTGGGACTTAAAGACTGCATGTAATCATCTTCTGGAGGATAAGGGTGATCCCAATTAGACATGCATTGCACCCAACACATCCAGAATACCAAGATCTTTCAAAAACCCTCCAACCAACCAGACACCACACCCAAGGAACTAACCACCAATAGCACAATGATGATGATGATGATGATAAAATGAACAAAAGCAGTTAAGTAAAAAGTACTATAATAATTGCACAATAATTCCAATGTCTTTTATTTCTTATATAGGATTTGCTTGTGCAAGTTGGTCATTACAGTGTCACATCAAGACAGGATGCACTTGCAGGCCTGAAAGATCTATTCCAATGCCATAAGAATCTACTTCACGAAAATCTGGGAAGCGTTATCAAGAAGGTGGCAGAGAAAATGACAGATAGTGAGCCATCAGTCAGACAATCACTTCTTCTATTTCTTTGCTTTGTTTTCCCAATGATACCGCAAGAAAGGATGGCTCCATTCTCGTCTCTGATTCTGGCTCATTTGAGCTGTGCCATGACACACATCTATGATGATATTCAGCATGATTCATTGAGTTTTCTAGAATTGTGTCTGCGATACTTTCCCAGTTTATTGGTGACAAGCTCATCTCAGCTGATTCAAAACTTTATCAGTATGATTACACATGAGGGTGCTTTGCAATCAAAGAGGTTCAAGGGATTACAGCTTCAAACCAGTAAAGGACTTTCAGTAAATCCTAAAGGAAAACTTTCCTCTTTGAGATCACGCCTGAAGGTACTACAACAGTTACTGGCATTTCTAAGAGCTATGGAGACATCATCAAACTATTCCAGTAGGGAAGTTGGTTTTTCTGTGAAGGACTGTACGGATGAATCATTGGCTAGACCTGTTTTTAAGTTTAGTAAGTTCCAACCGACTCGGGTTCAGGTATTGCAACATTCAGTTAATGAACCAAAGGTAGCACAAGCATCATTTGATACACTCTCACCATCATCAACATCTCCAAGAGCAGGAAGTGAGTCAAACATTTTAACTGATGAAACACATACAAATGAGCTCTTGAAGACAATTGTGCCATTGTTACTAGAATGCTGGGTCGAGTGTAACCCTGTACAAGTGTCAACAGAATTGCCCAACAGTGTCATGTCTTCCTCTGCCTTTGATGTTCTGCTTGTCATAGCAGAAATTTTTAATGTCCTCTTCAATGCAGCACGGCAAAATCAAAAGAATTTCAATTTCGTGGCTGAGAGCTCTGCAGTAAAGTCTTTTCAGGAGATTTACGTAAAAGATCTTAATCTTTATCTAATGAGTTTCTTTCCATTTTCAACAAATCATGCTGAATCGTTTAATAAGAGAAGGAGAAAGTGTGGAAAAGCAGCCCAAAATTTAGAAGAGGGGAAAAACGACATCTCTGCTTTGGTTCTTAACCTGAATATCTGTGAAATTATGCTGCATTTTTTGTGCTGTAACATGACTTTGCACAGAAATTTCCAGACTTCATTTGAAGCATTAAATGATTTTGTCATTGATTCTTTGGAGATGAAAGCTAAAGGAGGGACCAAGAGTCAGATAATAAAGACAGAACATTTGGAGAGTCTCCTTGTGTTTGCATACAAGATTATTGTTCAACACTGCTCATTTGCACAACTAGGTAAAGAGACTTTAGATAAATTATAGTGATATAGATATGATGATGTAGGAGCACCAGAGTACACATTTTTATAAGCATGGACACCACCTCTACCCATGAGCGATCTGTTGCTTTCTCAGATTGCGCTTTCCAAAGATGGTGGCAGTGTGCATCAGCATATGATTTCAGAGTACGATTTTACAGGAAATTAGAACACTGTGAACGGTCTAATGTATTTATAACAATCTTTTTTTGTACACTTGTCTTCCAATTAGATCACTTAAAAACTACTATGATTTTTCTCAATAGCACAAGACCCAGACAGGATACAGGAATTACTTGAAGTTGCATTTATCTTATACATGGGCAGTCATTCTATGTCTGTGACCAAGAGGGTGCTGATGTCATTTTTTGCCAGCCTTGCGTTTCATGAGAATTTTACTGTATCAAGGTAAGCAGAGTTTTCCAGATAAGAGATGGCTCTCTACAGTCAAAAGAGATGGCTTTTTACAGTCAAAAACTCAACAAAACTTATCTGCATATCAAAGGGATGGACTTTGGAAAATGTGTAGAGATCTGATTCTGATGCAGCTGAACCCCTTTCATAGATTCCCATTGGGTACTCTGCCTCTCAAACTTAGCTGAAACATTTTGTTAAAGTGCCCCTGCGATAAAAAAAACCACTTCCTTTTTTTCTTCAGGTTTTGTCAGTGTTTGCCTAACACCTGACTGGCAACATCTTGAGCTTTGATTTTTATTCAAAGGCTGTTTACTTTGAGCGTAAGTTTTGGATTTCACGGTCTGCCATTATTCACATTAAAAACTGACCAATTGGACCTCAGAGGGTTGGATCCAGGGAAAAGTGATGTCAAAGGCTCACTACCTTAAAATTTCAGTTTGTGAATGCAGCTTATTATAAATGCAAAATGCAAGTTTAAAAGTCTGAAAGCCCAAAACTCCTGTGCTGCATATTAATTCTGTGCCATACACATGCATTGCATTCTTAAACTAGTGAGCCTTTGACGTCATTTTCTCCTCAAATCAGCTCCTTCAGGTGGACCATTACATAGAAAAATTCCAGTTTAAATAAACAGGTGTCTTTTTTAAATCAAGGCTTGAAACTTTGGTCACTTAATGTTTGGTTAACATAGTCCTGAAATCCAAAGAAAGCTAAGAATTGATTTTGTTTTGGTCACAGGGGCACTTTTTAAGGTAAGGTGTAGGAGGTCATGCTGTGTACCAGAAGCAAAGCTATCATTTCTTATGGCAACTTTGTATGGGTATGCATACAAAAAGATGGACAGACCTGTATTAAATAGGGCCATTATGTGGTCAGATTAGACTTCTTATTTATTTTATTTATTTATTTATAAACTTCGCCAAAGACAAATTGGCAGGAGAGATCTCACAGAACTAACGTTCCAATAACGAGACTTCATCATCAAGCATGGCACCTCTGGAGAGGTCTACACTTTTTGTCTGATCAGTACAAGCAAGTCATGTTTTCTTGAATGTGTGGCAAGGGCCAACCAAACTGAAAGGGCACAGTTGATAGATACCACATTAACAATAATGCTTTGAAGAACCCATCTTGGCTAACAGGAAGATGGCTTGTTTCCTAAGGACAAAGGCCCTTAGGGATGCAGAATTTCCCAGGGAGAAACATGTATGCTCCAACCCTCTGTTTGTTTGTCAGTGCACTGCATTTGTGACAAAGTATCTCAAGACACATGATGGTATTTGGAGTTTAGACAAGGTGTTGTAGACATGACAGTGACTTGCACAAAGTGTGTTCAGTGTCTGCCACACAAATTTAAGCAAGCCACATCTACTGTACATGTACCTTGTCATTCTAAACAAATAGTAGTTATTTAATACACGGTAGCTTACATGTTACTGATTTCACTCTTACTTTGTGAAAGGCATGAAAAGGTACAGAGAGTAGTCAAGAGATGGTTGCAAGGTTTGCCAAGTTTGTTGCTACGTTTAAAAGACACTCCAACCTTGACTGAGTTTGTGCTTGGCATTCTGAAGAAGGCTGTTGTGCAAGGCGTCTTGAAACCAGATGCCAACTTTTCCTCAAACCTGTCTATATTTTTCTGTGAGTGTTTTAAATGGTCTAAATGTGTATACTTTAAGCTCACTATAGATACTAGATTTTACTCCAATGCCAGACAATTTCACTTGTCAATGGGGGGGGGGGGGGAGGGGGAGGAGTGGGGGGAGTGGGGGTGGTTCGGGATTCAATAGGTTAAAAGCTCTTTCTGTTTGGAAGCTGTTTTGAGTGCCAAGTACTTGAATTCCCATTCAGCTGTTTTCCGGCCAGGAGCAAAATAAGGGGCAAGAATAGAGTATTTCAGAACAAATGCACTCGATCTAGTAGGATGTTTGACACAGTCGTGCAATTCTCAGAAAATTGATGTTCTTTGATCTCACTAAATGAGCAACAAAAACAACTCATGATTTTAAGTAATAAGTTATGAAGTGAAGTGAAGTGAAGCTACATGTATGATCCTTGCAGTTATGGACGCAATTGCTTTTTATTACACATAACATGAGAATTTTATTCCATAAAGCTCATTTGTACAAATCTATATGCTTTATTTTCACATGTGGAAAAGGCTTATATGGCCAATCAGAATGGCATACAGCTATTTCACATGTGGAAGTATAACCAGTCAACGATAGCGTAAAGGCGTTTCCATGCCAATCACTCGTGCATCTCGTGCAAATCATACTTTGTTATTAAATTAAATTAAATTTGCATTTGGTTCTATTGTTGGTGAGTTTTTGTTTTTAATTTGCGTTCAGAAAACTATTTTAATGAAAATTCTCGTCTTACGTGTAACAAACAGTTCACGACATACATGTAGAAAGTGCTTTGTACAGGTGTTTGTGTCAAAAACCCTCACTCGCTCGTTCCTTGCTCGTTCGGGTTTTTGACACCACAACTTGTGAGTAAAACCCCGCACGCCGCACTTTCTATGACGTAAACAATATATGTGATATAGAGGTAAAATCATTTCGTTCATTATTATTATAGTTAACATCATTGTCATCATTGTGAACTGTGATAGTACTTTAAGGGTGCGTTTGACAGACCGTATTCTGGAATAGATATTAGAAATCCTTTGTTTTTATGGAGATTCACATTAAAATTGTCAAACATCTGCTACTAGTAAAATGCTATTATAAACACATCTTTATTATCCTTGTTGCTTCAAAGCGTGAGAATACCGTTTTAAATCATCACTCCACATATTTTTATTCCGGTATAGGGTCAATCGAACTCACCCTAAATATGGATCAAAGACTGATGTGAGTGATACATTCGCAATTGCTGGATAAAACGTAACCTGAGTTAGCTGCACTGAAGAAACAAAAATGTTTATAAATAATGTAACAGTAAAAAGAGTGAATCACATTGAATTTCTTCCCCGCTGAGGACATCAAGACACGCTATTGTGTTCTTAGCAGCTATATCAAAACTTTGCCAGTCCGCACCAACATAGTGTGTGGCACTGTCACAGTAGCTATTGAGGCTCAATAATTTTGTACACCACACGAATATAAACTGATATTAAAAATTGAGGCAAAACCTAAGGTCAGACTTTAAAATGTCTCTGATTTGTTGACAGCTAACGATCAAGGCCCATTCGTGACACTGACTCAGTCAGCCCAGAGGTTGGCAGCTGAGCTGTTGTTCCACCTTCAATCCATTGACAGTAAATTAATACAAGTCATAGTTTCTTGTTGCCAAAGTGATGATGTGGATATATCAGTGATTCAGTACATTCTTCAAGTCCTATATTACAGGTGTGTTATTCCTTAGACAACATAAAGTAAATTAAAAGTTAAGAGCATGATTTTAGTGATCTGGTGTGTTATACAGACAGGGATGGCACAGTGGTGAGAGCACTCTCCTCCCACCAATGTGGCCCGGGTTGGATTCCCAGATCCGGCGTCATATGTGAGTTGAGTTTTTTGGTTCTCTACTCTGCTCCAAGAGGTTTTTCTCTGGGTACTCCGGTTTTCTCATCTCGTGAAAAACCAATGTGATTTGATAAGTATTAAGTTGATTTGATTTCATTTGTGCACGACCCCACAAGCTGTTCAACTTTAAACATTATCGTGGGAAAATAAAGTTTCTATTATTCTGAACACTGTAAAGAAGGCTGGCTGCAGGGGAAACCTGTCTCAAAATTTTAGGGAAGTTAAATTTGGAACACATCGACCAAAATACTCCTGGGGACTTCATCTGCAAATCCTAGCTCCCAAACCACTGTACCACAGTGTCTGTTCTTTATTGCCTTGGGTATGTGCTTTCTTGATACATCATGTGGCACATCCTGTGATGCATCCTGTTATATATTTTTAGCAAACTTGAATTGCCAAGTTTTTTTTTTCCTTAAAGACACTGACAGTAGTTTGTTAATATCTTCAAAAATTCACCTGAAGTAATTATGTATTTTATTGACGGTGTCTGAGTACAGGTGTATCTCTAAGAAACGATTAATTTTGTCATTTACCCTTAATTTGCAGGTCACCTTGTTACCAAGGGTGTCTTTCGTATCCAGTTTCACTCTCTCTTCCATTGTTCCTTAGTGCTCTTTTTAGCATAGCAATAGGTAAGACCGTCCATGCAATCACAATTAGGGGACTATTACTGTGGCGCGGTGGCCTCATAGTTAATGCGCTCGACTCCGGAGCAAGTGGTCCAGATTCGGGTCCTGGCCAGGGACATTGTGTTGTGTTCTTGGGCAAGACACTTAACTCTCACGGTGCCTCTCTCCACTCAGGTGTACAAATGAGTACGGGCGAATTTAATGCCAGGTGTAACCCTACAATGGACTGGCATCCCATCCAGGGGGGAGTAGAAATACTCCTAGTCACTTAATGCTACAGAAACCAGGATAAGCTCCGGCCTAATGGGCCACTTGGCTCATAAGCAGACTTTACCTTTACTGTCTGTTCACATTTTTAACCTTGTACTCTCTATGTTTGACTCATGGCTCATGCCATCTTCTGGCTCAAGATTTGGCTGGTGATGATGATGATGATGATGACAATGATCCATTCACTCCCCTCCCTTCTGATTATTTATTCCTGAGTAACACTTGCGAATTCAAATCACAAGTGCAAGATTTCCCAGAACGTTCGCTGTACCAAAAGGGGGCTTCCCCATGTTCTTTCTATTTCCCATCCTCTGGAGCAAGAGAGGGAAGGCTTAGGGTGCGTTCGATTGACCCTATTCCGGAATAAGAATACGTGGAGTGATGATGAAAACGGTATGTTTGGCGCGTTTCGAAGCAGCAAGGATAATAAAAATATGTTTAAAATAGCATTTTAGCAGAAGTTTGACAATTTTAATGTGAATCTCCGTAAAAACGAAGGATTTTAAAGTTATATTCCATCTATTCCTATTCCGGAATACAGTCAATCGAACGCACCCTTAGTGTGGGCTGATCATTCGTGCATTGTTTGGAACATGACAATCAAAGTTTTGATGGGAGGGAATACATGTAGTAAGTCCAACCTTTGACTCCACTAAAATAACCAAACCAAACCAAACCATGGTCCCTTGCACAGATGAAGAAAGACCCTGGGAACAAGATTGCTTGTGCCAATAATTTATTCAAACATTGTTGCGATGCTGTTTTAATGTAATTAATTATAATTTATTATCAGGAAAAATGTGATTTAATTTTTTTTAGTCATTCAATATGATTGTTATCTAAATGAATCATTTGGACTTATTAAACAGGTTTTGTATGGCATACTGTAGTTTCTTTTTTTGGGGGGGGAGGGGAGGGGTTTTGGGGGAAAGCATTCTCAGTATTCTCAGTATTCTTCTGCCCTCTGTGAACCATGTCGATTAAAGATAAAATATTATATTATTGGTTTCACACTATTAAACATAAGTTTGTGAACATAACGAATGGCAGAGAATTATTGGGTTATTTTATTGATTGTTAAATTACCGCAGGATTCTCCCAACTCAAGTTAAGGCAGTTTGAAGAAACAGCAAAGCAAAGGAAGAACTTCAAGTTTACTGAGTTCAAGTATGTAGCAGAAATTTTTTTTTTTTTTTTTGCAGAGTTTTTTATTAAGAAAGAAAAGGAAATGAAAGGGAGTTCATTTGAGTGTCTAGTCTTCTAGTGATGGAGCGCTAATTGGGGACACCATGCACTGGTGGCTCAGTTGGTTAGGTATTAGGCTGCCATGCAGGAGGTGGCAGATTCGAACCTGCTGGGTTTCATCTGCAAGTGGTTAGACTTTCAAGTCTTCTCGTATAAGGACAATGAACCGTAGGCCCTGTCTCACAAATATCTTCTATGTTCATAAGTTCACTCACTATTCGAGAAGGGTAAGGGATGAAGTCCCCAGTATTGTGGCTGTCCTGTTCTCTCCAGCAGAAGTGGCTGGCTTGGTGGTGATGTCTCTAGAAAGGCTTGTGGTGTATGAGGCCACCTAAGCAGAAACAGCCATAAGTTAAAAAGGGACTTTTCCGAGTGCTGGAATATGTGGAAGTAGATGTAGATGAAACTGAAATCAACAAATTAACACAAAACATATCAAATGTTAGTTTTTGAGGAGAGCAGAAACCTGAGTACCCGGAGAAAACCTCTCGGTGCAGAGAAGAGAACCAACAAACTCAACCCACATATGATGCCGAATCTGGGAATCGAACCCGGGCCACGTTGGTGGGTGGCGAGTGCTCGCCATCCCTGCACCCAAACACATTCAAAGAGAAAATGGCTTTATCTTAACATTCATTTTATTCACAGGGGATGCAATTTCATTATTCTGGATGAAACAATACAGGTAACAACAATAATCTTATATACACTGTAAGAGATGATAATGTGAAAAAACTTTTTTTCTCGAAACGAGAAAACACGACACCACACATGTTTGGTACGTACATATGGAGTGATGTTTTGAAAGTTCTCAAGATTTGAGAACTTTCAAAACATCACGAGTGACCATAAATTACGGAATGTACATTTTTTAAATTTCATTGTACGCTCTTCACAATTACTTCATCGCTGTGTTTCCACAGCAACTTTCGTATCACACTCTATAATCTATTTGTGGACTGACCAATAAGGAACGCGTTATTCTGTTGACTATAGTAGTATGCGGGGTATTATTCTCTGTTTTCCGACAGGCTGAGCCAAATAAAGTGCAGTCATCCTCTAGCAAGAAAGACCATACACACAAGCTTTGGGAATATCACCAAACCAAACTGCAGGTACTCATTAACAAGAGTCTAAGAAGAGCTTTGAGATTTGCTAATAACTGAGGACTAAAGACGAATGGGCCATTTCCGAGTTTCTGTTAGTCTCGGTTTCGAAGTGACTCTTGGTGCTCAACTGTTGTAAGGGAAATGAGTTTGATTTGCATAACAATACGCAACTCATTTACATTTGAATGTTTGTGCACCAGGACTCGCTTTGAAACTGAGGCATGCAGCAACTCGGAAATGGGCAATTATATTTGGATCGCCTTTTTGGATTTGATGTCAAAGAAATGACCGTTTTCTTTAGCCAATCACAATAGACACAGGCAATGAAATGAACCAATCATAACAAAGCGAATGCACGCAGCATGCGCGATGCGCGGCAAATCATGCGCGGGCTATTCTTCTGATTGGATGAGATTTATATAACAATTGCAACAAAGTTGTTTTAGTTCGCATCTCGCGCGCGCTTTCATTGGAAAACTATTGAGAAAATCCCCGTATGAGGGCCGTACGCGATCCTAGCAGGGCCGGAGAGCTTTTTCCGGTCCTGCTCGCGCCATCGCGTACGGCCCTCATACGGGGATTTCCTCAATAGTTTTGCAATGAAAGCGCGCGCGGGGCCGTACGGGTCATGTGATAAACAATCGTACTTTACGTGGCGGTGGGATTTCAGCGGGCGCAAAGCGCGCACAAGAGTTGCACGGTAGTTGTATTTTTACGCAGCGTAGATTGGTGCCGAATAAGTCCCTTGCGGGTTTCGCGACGCAAGCTGATTGTATAAAATAACCCTTTTTCAGAAACGCATTAGACAGATGGTTAAACCGCAAGAATCGTATTTCAAAGGATGCGCACTTTTTCTCTCTGGTTGCAACGTTCCATATTTCAAAAAGATGACCTTTTTTCCTCCCACAGGCAGTGTGTCAGTGTTTCAAGCAAAGTCGTCAATCAAGTATCCTGCTGCAGTGCATGAGCTCGGCATTTGAGACGTTTTTGGTGAGATAATTTACTTCGGTTTTGCAAAGGATTGCAAAGCGTACTTAAATAGGTATTAGAGTAAAAAGAAAGAACCTATGATGAAAGGTATTTCAACGACCTTTGACTGGCAGATAAAAAGGTCTCCCTTCGCGGCTAATCGTTATTGAAACTGGACGTCTCTGCCATCGGCCGCTGCAACCTCTGGATGTAGTCGCTTCCCTTAGAGCTCTTTACCATCTACTGCGGCTTCTGTATCATTTCCGGGACATAAATGTACCCCCATACATAACGTACTTACCTCTTTAACTCGGACAACCGCTGACTTGTTGGCTTCGTGGTCACGGGCTTGACTCCCAGTCTGACCAAGCCTGACCAATACCAACCTCGTTTCCTGGACCTCTGCCTTGCTTCTGGGCTAAAAAAGCCAAGGGACAGGTCCTGAGAACGAGGTTGGGATCAATAAATCCAGCGGACTGTGCGGCCTTTGTGATCTGCGCCCGGTTGTTCGAAAGCCTATTAACTTAATCCAGGATTAGCGTTAACTTGTGTTTCATGTTTTCAACTTTTTGGTGAAAGTTTCTTTTTCCTTATTTTTGTTTTTCAAGATTGACTTCGTCTAATGGGAAGTTTTGCCGAATATCAGCGTTGAACAACATTTGGGAGTAGAGAAATAAACTCCTTGGTTAATTTTTAATCTGGGAGTATCGTTAATCGACGTTTGAACAACCGGGTCCAGATCTGCTAATGAACAGACCTTCAAGTCGTCGACTAGAACAGGAACAGTAACTATATAACAACAACAACAACAACAACAACAACTTTATTCACACTATTTAGGCATAAGAAATAGAGAAAATTCAGAAAAACGTTACAGATGAAAAGAAAATATACCTAGGAATTACATATGTATTAACTAAGAGTGCAACAGCCAAAGTGGCATAGCTGTTACACAGCCCTTGCTGGCAATCAAAATTGTGTGAAACGTTGAAGAACCCAATCACTGCTTGAAAAGAGTAGGGAACGAAATCCCGGTGTTGTGGCTTGGGGCCCGTTTTTTTTTAATTCCCGAGAACTTTTCCAGTCCGAAAAGTCATTTACGAAAGTGCGTACCTCTTGTTTTTATCTTCAAAGTACCAAAAAGCAAAATGATTGTCGAGTTTGATCACTGAAGACCTCTCCCTTGTCAAGATACGTAGGGAATGGAAATTGTGCTACCCGAAAAA
>NC_090883.1:36364163-36389163 GCF_036669925.1 Montipora capricornis
CCACAACAGAGCTAGCAAGAATTATAGGTGTTTCCTTATTTTACAACTCGAACTTTTTTGAAGAACTTTTGCATTGCAAAGCAGCTGACGTTCGATGAAGTGTAGTCCCATGCCACTCACAGCTCAGTCGTTGGTCCAATTGACTGCTAGGTTCGCTAGACTACAATAGGTGTAGAAAACAGAAAAGGCGGCGATCTTTCGACAGATTTATTTTGTAAACGGATACTAGCTGAATTAGGTGCCGTGATGAAACCGTTTAAAATTACATGTAAACTCGAAAACAAAACAAGCTCGTTTGATTTCGTCCATTTTATGTGATGTTGACTCTACATCGCATTTAAAGGTCTTGTCAATACTCGAATGTATTCGATGTCGTTAATTTTCATGAAGTTTCTATCATTAAGGCAACCACAGTGTGTCATGATCAGCCATTAAAAAAAAAAAGCGGGTATAAAAAAACTGGTGTATTGCAATGAAATCAGCTTCCATGTTTTGTTCCTTTGCTTGTGTTTTAGGTCGCAGGTGATTCATCGTCTCCTCTCAAACAATGTTTCGCCGATCTTAAGTATCAGTTTTCCTTGTTTGAAATCGAAGTTGGCTCAAATTGATCAGAATTGCAAGATCCGTCTGTTGTTCGGATTAAACCTCGGCCGAGCCGATGTTCTGCGAGGAATGTCCACGAGTTATTGGACGTTTCACGACAATTTGCAGTCAATCCAGGAGCACTCCTTGCATTGTGTTTCGGTGCTGCTCTGTTGCAAGTCTTCTCCAATTTTTCACGTTTACTGTCGTGAGCTTTCATCCGGCTGCATTCTGAAGGTCGACTACGACTTTGCGGTGAACTCAGGGTCAGATATGGGAAGCATTATCAGTGTAAGGCATAAAGCCAGAGACGGATTCGATTCTTGCTTCATGGAGATTTATGGTCATTTGAGCGGCTCGTCTGTTTGGAAATAAAAAATAAATAAAAACAATAACTAATGTGCAATCAAGCAGTGTCTGTTGATTTCTTTCAAACGACGAGGGCAGCTGATTAGCAAGCCCCATCTTTTTGCTTTGGTAAAATATTTTGCAGTCTTCACCGACGAGGGAAGTTAACCCCTTTTTTGTTGTGAATTGGGCGCTACTTTGCAAAAAAAGTCGACTTGAACTTGAGAAACAAACGCTGGAGTGTGACTTGAGAACTTGCGCACTGGTATACGCACTAATTCCCAAGATATTTCCTGGACGAGCGTTTACATAAGGACGCGTTTCCGATTGGTGCAATACGGAAGTTGCTATGGAAACCCATCGACAGAATAATTTTGAGTATATAACAAAATCGTACGAAGAGTGAGGGATGGTCGCTCGTGGTGTTTTAAAAGTTCTTAAAAATATTGCACTCGCCTAGGGTTCTTGCAATTTTGAGAAATTTCAAAACATCACTCGTGCCCATAAATCAAGGAATGCACTCGACTTCATTCGATTTCCTTGTGTAAGATTTTTTTCCTTAACTTTTAACTGGCGTTATTGAAAAAATCTCAGGAATTTGCAGAAGATAGGGGTCTTTTGAAAGAGGTTGATTTTTTTATCGTGCACTTACATGGTTTGCAGACACAACAGTCAGCTGGAGAGGACGGCTTGGGAACTGCCGCTAAATATTGACCCTGTTGTTCGTACAAAATGAAAAGTTAATTCCATGTGAAGGTGGAGATGCCATCATCGCATGCGGGCTCTCATTTTTCGCGCCAGGCTCCTCGCGGGCTCGCTCGCCCGCTTGTTTCCCCGTTTCAAGTGGCTTGGACCACTCGTTCCGCAGCACCAATAGACCAATTCGGCTAACTCATTGTTGTACGCAATTCAAATCTCTAGGGGTTAAGATGCTTTGTGTATTGCATTTGCATGATAATGTGGCATTCACATTTAAATGATATGGTAATATTTGGAACAAAACGTTTTATTCCCAAAAGATTTGAATTGGGTACAACACTGAGTTAGCCGAATTGGTCTATGAGAACCCTAAACTTCATCTTTTAAACTTATGTCCAGTGGTGAGACCTTGACCAAGCTTTATAATATTGATAATTTATTATTTGTAGTTTATTTATAAATAATTATATATGCAAAAATACTAGACGAAGGTAAAAAACTTAATGTATGGTAAATATAGTAAAATAACGAAAAGTTAAAGATTTAAAATTAAAATTGACGCTAAAGTTAAACTAGTTTAAATTTACGATATACAGAAATAATTTAAAATTATCACAAATAATCTAGGAGCAGAAAGCTTGCTTAAAAGGGTATGACTTTAAATGGCGCTTAAACAAGAAGATTAACTGTAAACAAATGTCTCCCCCTCGCCAAAGCGTCAAAACATGAACTATGATCAAACAGACCATTTTACAGTTTTGTGCTCAGTTACCAGGCCTTTGAATAAAAGCGAGACTGGAGTTGACTTGCTTTGATACGAACCTCACTGCTTTCCTTAAATCATGTTGTTGCAATGCTAACGAGTTTCTATTTACATAAGAAAAGCAGTGAGGTTTGTCATCTCTAGCCTCGTTTTTATTCTAAGGCCTGGTAACTGAGCACGGAACTGTAAAATGGTCTGTTGCCGGGAATTAGATCAGCTGGCAAGAAGCCAGGCAGCGTGGTCCAGTGGTTCGGGCGTTTAATTTCAATGCGGTTGTGCCGGACTCATTTCCCGCCTCCATATGATATCATTTTTCCTTTTTTCCAGCCTCATTTGTAGGTAGCTGCTACAATATATGTCCCATACACCAGTTAAGTACCTCCGTTATGCGGCTGAACTTACCGCTGGACATGCAACTCCCTTTAAAGCACATAAAGACTTGGTGAGCACCAGTGCTCCTGCGCAGATACTCATATGGCACTTGTCATCCGTAAACCAGGGCGGATCCTTAGGTGGAGGCTGAAGGGTAAAGTGTGAAATTACGTATTACATCATTTTTCTTGTTTGTCATCCCTTGACGCGCCAGGTTAGCAAGGCAGTATGTGTGGGAAATAAACACAAGCATATATTTTTAACCAATCACGCTTAGACCTGCCGTTTTTATCCCAACTGCACCAAATACTGATGCAGTATTTAAGTGAATTGTCCAATGATAAGGATCGAGACAGACATACACCTCGTTCCCTGGGTGCTCTCTCTTCATCCCTCGAATCAGGCTAGCAGGCACGTGACCAGCCGCAACCATGGTATAAGAGAGAGAGGACCCTGGGAACGAGGTTGGGCTTTCGTTTCTCTCACACGTTTGATACTTATTAAGGACGTTCGCGCCCAAAACGTTCCCACGTACAGATTTTTTTTAAACTTGCCACGCAGAAAGGTAATGATCTCATGATATCATGATCTCATCGATATCATGAGGTGCATTTTTAGAAGATTGCGTTACTTTAAGACGATCTTAGCTTACAACTGTCAGCAACAAAAAAGGTGCATAAGTGAAATTAAGATCAGGTAAACGTACTCAGTTCAACATAACTAATACAACTAAATTAACCTTTGCAACTGATGTCTTTTTCTGAGGTGAAATAGACCTTGAAAAACGATACATACTAGTCTAAGAAAGAAAACTTCGGTCGCACGAGAGCATAAAAGGCCAAATATTTGTAACCTCTCACGTACAGATTTTTTTTGCTTTTTGTTAAAATGGACAAAATCAAGAAAGGAAGTGATCTACGGAAAGAAAAATGGGGGTCACCGAGCATTCAAGAGAGTAAAATCGCTGCGAAGTTCTCAAAGCGATTGTCTATTCGCACTGTCACGCCATTGCGTGACACTTCCGAGAAGACCTGGGTCCACAGCTATCCCATGATGCCACATACTTTCATGTTCCATTCTTGTGGAAAATTTTTGCGCCTTTAGCATCGTGTTTACCTGCGTGGTCTACGATGCATGACGTGTGCGTGACATGTGCGAAAAGATGCGCAGTAGCAATGGGCGCGAACATCCTTAAATTCAGAGATTGTGGATTTCGATGACTAGGGAAATGGGAAATCGGGGAAAACAAGAAAAAGATGAGCCTTTCGAAGAACAGAACGGTACATAAAGCGCGAACTCGTATCGCATAAGAAAGGTGAAAATGTTATATTTTGTCATAAAACTTGTCAACCTACAAATTTCATGACTCCATCTTTATCAAAGCACGGGTAAGGTCCAGACCAGATCTGAGGTTTGTGTTTGCCGAAACCACTCTGACGTTTAATCAACACAGCACTAAGGGACGTGTGGACAATCAAAGCTGCGAAGGGAGGCAGACGATTACATCTTTAACAGGAAGGTTTTTAGGGTTTACTCAATAAAAATAAGCACGATTAACAAAATTGGTTTCATAGATTATCACTTAACAAATGAGAATTCACTTAATTTTCCCCAAGAAATCTTTTTCGTATTGAATTCTCAACCTCGAAGAGTCTTATAGGTTGAATAGATCCCGTTTAATAGGCATTACTTAAGTGTGACCTCATGTGGCTCACTAAGGGGGAAAATGACGGTTGGACTATGACCAACAGCTTAACTTATGCTTAAAAATACCGCCGCAAGAACTTGGGTGAGTTTCTTGACAAAAAATGACCAGAAAAGCAGATGATTAATATAATTGTCAGCTTCGCCGTTATTGTTGGATACAACCAACTTGGATTCCCACACATCTCGCATCCTAAGCGAGGTCATGTAATATTCAATTGTCTCGTCCCCAGGGAACGAAAAACATCGGCTACACTTTAAGACGCTGAACCCCGGAACATGCCGGAAAAAATATCAGCTCATCATAATTTCGACTATTGCTGAAATAAACTGATGGATATTACGTAGAGAAATTTGCAAACACTTACCCATGAACAGTAACACAAACCAAGCGGTATGCGGTAACATAGTCCTAAAAATTTGCCCACAAACTGAAAACCCGTGGCTCACCACTTGCGTTCACCAAATCCTAAACCAAATCACATTGCGCAAAAGCGAATTATTCGAAATCCCGACCCAGACAAAATCTTGTGACTCTAACCGAATTCTCCAACATTTTATCTCTGTTCAATTCTTGCGTAAGAGGTGATGCAAGACGACCCGCCAAACAAAAGACTTCCACTTTTAATACTTGTCTTATCAAAAAATGCCAACGTCGATGGAACATTCCTAGTATTTGGTGACTTTTAATAAGATGAATTTTCGTTTTTCTTTAACGAAAATACAAGTTTTTTGGGTCAAACACTGATTTTTACGCAAACGTTTCTCTTTAGCAGGTGGCGTGTTACGCAAAGTACAAGTGCTGGTGTTTCTTTCTTTAAATGTTCCCGGTGTTGTAGATTGACCCTAATTTGGTCGGGAGCATCTTTCACTTCCTAAATAAACTGTAAACTGCATAACAAGCAATCTGGCTAAAAGTCCCCCACAAAAAGCATTGTAAATTAGTCCTGAAAAGCCCCGAGGGGAGAGACTAATAATTTCACTTCACTTCACTCCCCTCTCACAGATTAGGGAAACAACTCGCTTGTTCACAATGTGGGAAACATTTAATAGCATTTTATTTGATGAACGATCCAAATATACAAAACACGCGCATACGTAGATCTCTTGGTTTTCGCGTATTGTTTATTCGCAAACAAACTTTCAATCTCTGAACTGCCACTTTTATTACTCCCATCGTTGACAAAGACTGGAAAAACCAGTAAAATTATCTGAGGCACCGGGAAGAAAACGGGGTACTGACAGAGGTGCTATGTAAGTGATGTTTTAATGTGGTTCACACAGGATCACGTGATCTAATGTCATATCTCTTTCTGTGACAGGTAGGTGGTCGCAAACTTGAGAGCTGAAAGCCAACCCTGTGGAACAAAAAAACAAAAATTACAAATTGAAGCAAATCGCTATGTTTCTTGTTTTCTCGGTTATTGTCACATTTTACTATTCCAAGAAACTTATTTCGAGGACAAATTAAATTTTGATGGAGCAGTTTTCAATTGAGTGTTGTAAAACAAATAAAAAAGTAAATTACTTCGACGAATCACAGCGCGCAAACAGCGCAATGAACCAATCCAAATTCGTATACCAATTCCATGTAACTTGCTCAAAGCGCGGGAAAAATCGGGCGTGCAAGTGGCGATTGGTTTTGGTGTTCCTTCTCATTGGTTGACAAACTGGCACGAGATTTTTAAACCAATCACCAATCGTAGCAATTGCAATCGCGTAATTACATTCGACAGTCATTTGAAAACTGCTCTACGTTGTACAGATTGATGTACCTAAAACCTTAGTAAAGTCATCAGCTACTCACTCTAGGTAAAGGCCTAAGTCAATATGACCCAAATACGACAAGTGCGACACTTGCAGTTCGTGTTTACCTGATTAACTCCCTGCAACAAAAACATCTTTCTTTATACACTTTTAAAATACAGGTAAGCTTACCAAAATTCTTCAATAAACCAAGTCGAAATTGTAGCTCGATTTCTCAACGCCAGAGCGAGCACTTTTGTAAAAGGTAAATAATTCTAAGCAAAAGAAAAAGGGTTGAGGCACCAAAACGAAGAGAGATGCTTTAGACATCGTTTACACATATTTCTGTTTACCCAAGATTACTGATTCATCAAGAGGGACACGATTAGCGGCCGCTCGACTCGGAACGCAAACAAACTGGACATACCGCGCTATAAAACCGCCACGGGCCAGCGAAGCTTTTTATACCATGCAGTAACCATTTGGAACAACTTGCCCAGTGATATAAAATTGAGCTCCTCCATGAACATATTTAAACGCAAGTTGAAAAATCATCGTCTGATGAGTTGATTAACATTGTTTTTTTAATTGTAAATTGTTGCCTAGTGCATGATTTTTGATACGTTGATATTTTTAACTCATTAGGGCCGTTTATACGAGAGAAACTAAGCCGCGCCTTACATACGGCGCAAACACCCTGTATAAATGGTACAAAATCTACGTTCACGGCTTTCTCAACCCGCGGCTTATCCTGGCCTGGGAGTTTATACTCGTCTAAATAGTTCCTTTCGCGTATTATGTACGCCGCGGCCAGAGTAAGCCGTATAAACGGCACTATTGTAAATTTTTATTCTATGTTTTGAATTTTATTGCAATAATTAAGACAGATTTTTTAGATAGATATTTAAGCTCTGAAAAGCCCCTCTGGGGAGAGTTTAAGAATTAAATTATTGTATTGTATTGTACTCACCAACTAAGTGTGGTTTCTTTTCACATTTTTCGATGCACTTCTTGATGTAATTATCGTAGTAGCCCTAAAAAATTGAGATCAATTTACAGTTAGACCACGATTGCAATAGTCTTCTACTCTAACACCGCTCGTACCAATTTATTTTTGGGATACTTCGCCCACATTAGGGAGCTTAAGCACGCGCGTTTTTGAGACGCTGACGGCAACCGGAAGAGAACATTTCACGTGCCAGGACAGTGGTGTCTCCCCGATTTTTATACTTATTATCCCTAATGGAGAGAAGATACTTAGCAATATAAATGTGGTTGTGTGAAGACAAGTTAAAAAGGGGAAACAGCTCACTTCCGGTTGCCGTCCGCGTCTCAAAAACGCGCGTGCTTAAGCTCCCTATTGTGCGAAGTGAACGAGATAGAATAATCTCGAGAGACTCGCGCGATACTAAAAACTGAAGTCGTATTTTGAGCTCACGAAATTTCTCGTCGACTGACATCAACGTCGTAGATTTTAAAGTTCTGTCTCCCCATTCTCAGTAACGACGAGGGCTACTTAAGAGACTGTCATTTTAAAATTGGCATTTGCGCTAAATCAGCGAACGGTTCGGCATTACTCCGACTATCGGAAAGAAGTCGAAGTCGTATTTTGTGATAAAATATAAGTGCTACACGGCCAACGTTTGAAAAAATGTAATCCCTCCTTATACTTGTACATGTTCATTGCCGTGACTTTAACGTCGTCAGTTCCCACAGCCTGTTCCCGTCTGACCTTGTAGCTCAGTCGGTAGGGCAGCGGTGATCTAACCCGGAGGTCATGGGTTCGATTCCCACCCTGGTCAGAGTTTTTCTCTGTCCTTGTGTGGGCCCATTTCCATCAGTAGGGCTAACGCTCACATGGTTCATATGGGGTAGATACTTAGCACTTCACATTCACATTAAGTCTATCGGAAAGAAAAGTTCTCCTTCTAACCGGCGGGTCTAAAACATAGGTCACATTCCAAAGTCACTGGCTGCAGGTCATTGTTTTTACCTTTTGGAAAGTAACCAAAACCCTCAATTTGGCCGCTAACCGTAGGCCTAAGGTTGGTTGAAAATGTAAACAATGACCTGCAACGAGTGACCTGTGGAATGTGACCTGTGTTTTAGACCCGCCGATTTCCTTCTAACGGTAATTAGTAAGAGTAATGCCTAACCGATTTAACGCGAATTAAGGCAAAGTACAATCTCTCTGATAAAAACAGCTTATCCGCTCGTGCTGAAATTCTCAACCAGACGAAGATTTGCAGAGGACGCCGGAAAAGGCGATGTACCATAGTTAGAAAACGTAAGTGCAAAGCATGCAAAGAAGTTTAACATTGGAGTTTGAGTGAAACGGCGAACGGTACGCTATTTCTTGTCAAAAAATCGTCACTTTTCACCAGTAGGATGGTGTCTCATTTGAGAAGTCCTTGCTTAGTTGCCTCATGAATCTTAAAACTTTACCACAATATTATTAATTTTGTTAAATTCAATAAAAGTCAAGTCAACCCAAAAGTCTTTTTCTATCAGTTGAAATTTGGAGTACATTTCCTGTGGAATGTGACCTGTGTTTTAGACCCGCCGATTTCCTTCTAACGGTAATTAGTAAGAGTAATGCCTAACCGATTTAACGCGAATTAAGGCAAAGTACAATCTCTCTGATAAAAACAGCTTATCCGCTCGTGCTGAAATTCTCAACCAGACGAAGATTTGCAGAGGACGCCGGAAAAGGCGATGTACCATAGTTAGAAAACGTAAGTGCAAAGCATGCAAAGAAGTTTAACATTGGAGTTTGAGTGAAACGGCGAACGGTACGCTATTTCTTGTCAAAAAATCATGAAAATTCTCTTAATCTAACTTGTCTCCCTTTTTGGGGAAATTACCCAAACTGTACCAATTAGGTAACAATTCAGCCAGAATCAAACAAGTTTCTTTGACTTTTGCCAAAACGCAAACTTCAGGCTTTCTTTGACTTTCGGCAACTCGCAAATTGCGTTTTCCGTTAGCGCGATACTAAGCCTTCCTTTCATCGTTCCACATCCTAGGGGGTGGGGGGGGAAGTACTTGGGTCAATTTTTGCTGGGTATGTGCCGCTGGCCTCTCCGAACCCCTACCAAGTTATAGTCTATTCTGTGGCCAATCATAGACCCCATCTTAGTCACTTTTGAGGAAATGTCATTTTCGCTATCCCAACTTAGTCACTTTCTGACTATGCCTCTACCTTATAAAGCCTTCTAAGTAGGTCACCCTTAAATGAATTGACACGTTTGTGAAATTGAATGTAGAACACTTTACTTTTCACCTACAGTACAAACATTCTGGTACATTTGCTAGCCGTAAATATTTACAAACGTACCGTACCGAGCGGACTGTTAAATATTAAAACAACGGCACGAACCATTTTTTTAACCACGGATCTTAATATTTTTAAATCCCTGCTTACCAGAATTTTCTTATCCTAGAAATCCAGAAAATGTGCGACCCCATTCTAGTAACTCTACTAAAAACGTAACCCCATTATAGTCAACCCAGTCGTGAAAATGCGACCCCATCCAGCGGCACATCCCCATTAGCATCTTATAAGGAAGTGCCCCCCCCCCCCCTTCCGGAGGTTCCACACCACACTAAGCTACACAAAAGAAAGTCGGATTGCCCGTGTTCTACCAGCTTCGACGAGCTTGACAGAAGGGGATAGGGAAAACTTGCCTTTTTCCATGCGTTGGTATAGTCTACAATAAACCTACCTTTCCTCGGCCAAGACGGTGACCGTTCTGTAAAAAAGGAAAAAAAATCATTCTTACTCTTTTGGGCTGTAGGATCACGGAGAAGATAAAAAGGAAAAGTGGCAACCCATGGCTTCTAAACCCGAGTAACAGTGTTCGTTTTTACTGAGAACGCAAGCACAATCACCACCGACCAAAAAGTATCGAAAAAAAATCGGGTAAAGAATCGAATGGAACGGAAATATGTCAGAAAAAATTTTTTGGGCATACTTCGCGAAGTTGTCTAGAAGTTTCGGAATTCCGGAACAACGGGAAAATTCCGTCCCATTGGTACATTTCTCCTCGGGCGTAACTGCCGTTTTCATTTCGGCATAGTTCGGGCAATACTCGTTGATCATGTAATTGCTTCTGAGATGTTCCATTTACAAAAAGAATATAACAAAACCTTCTGGTCGAATGGAAAACGGCCTTGGTCGATTACAGCGAAGGCACTAATTAACGACAAGTTAGTTGTCGTCAATGCATCTCCTTGTATTGCTTGTGGTTATGCTTGCGTTACTGCTGAAATATCACAGTATTTCTACGACAACCCCACGAAACACTTGTCCATAGGGACTGTAAGCACCGGACACTTTTGAGCCCTGTCACTATCACATTTGTATCGCCAAGTATCCTTTCACTATTAGAGGTAGTTAGTTTAAAAATCATGCGTTCAGTTCATTTCTTCCCCTCCCTATGCACAACCACGGCTTGAAATTACCAAATCACCCCCCCCCCCCCCTTAACCCTAGCCCTAACCCCCCCCCCCAACAGAGGAATAAGGGAACATAAGCCATTTTAGGGATCAAAAAGCTGAGAACAAATTTTGAAGTAATTTCGGGAACAAGGGAATTAAAGGGGACAAGGAAACAAGGACCCCCTAAGAGGGCCTCGTAGCTACTAAAACCCGCCAACTGTTTCACTGATCAGGTAAAAAAAAGTACCAAGTGCAGATGGGACATGCATTATTTTGGTAATTATGTACAATTTAGGACAAATTCAGATCAATGTGCAGTAGAGAAGATTCCAGGAAATAATAACAAGAGCATTACCCAGACAAAACTAACAGTTTTGAATTCAAATTTTTCTTCACCAGTAGGATGGTGTCTCATTTGAGAAGTCCTTGCTTAGTTGCCTCATGAATCTTAAAACTTTACCACAATATTATTAATTTTGTTAAATTCAATAAAAGTCAAGTCAACCCAAAAGTCTTTTTCTATCAGTTGAAATTTGGAGTACATTTCTCAAAAATCTGGAAGAAAATTCAATGGAGAATCACAACTGACCTTTGTGAAGCCAAGCCCTGGTAACACGATAAGATCAAGTCCTCCACTTGATAGAGCCTCCTCCCTTTCATCATCCTCTGAAAAGAAAGAATCTCTCAATTTCTTTAACAAAAAAAACACTTCAGTGTTAAAAAAATGTACAGTTTCATCTGATTTGTTAAAAACAAGAAGTTACGGGTAGTATACACTTTCTTCAAAGGAATTTTAGCTGATTTCACAGTATTTGAGTCTTACAGCACCTTCCCAAGCTTCAGTGTTTTTCATGCTATGCCATTTTATGCTCTCTATCTGCCTTTGTTCTTGTCTGATCCAGCACGTGCCGGCAGAGTCAGTTCATGGTGGGGAGATAAGGAGGCTTGAGCTATTTCTACCACCAACACTCTTTCCATCATAGCACGATGCTGGCCAGAGGTTTAGCTCGTAGTGCCATGGAGAGTTAGGCCTGTATATCATTATTTGGCTATTACAACTTGTCTGATCTGGCACGGTTCTCCTTGTGTATCGGGGAGATACATTCAGGCTTTTAGTCACGCTATGGAAGTCGTCTGTCATGCTGATCATGGAGCAGTGTTCTCCCCTTTTACACCAACATTGTCTTTTGTGTTTTGTTATTGTAGTTAAGTGTCTTAAATTTAAATACCCACAGAAACTGCACCATAAATCAGTGATGTTTTTTTTTTTTACAATATCTTGTTTAATTCCGTAGTTCAAAGTCCAAAGTCCACATTCTGTGACCCAACCAGTGCCATCATAGAATACACATGTTCACACTTAAAACTGTCAATGGCATTGACTCCAATCAAAACCATTAAACAAATGCTTTACAACTTTTTATGATCATGGTATAACATACTTTTTCTTAGCAATACCAGTAGAATTAGAAAATAAATATGTAATTAGCCCGGTAAGATGTGTTTTTAATACTGAGTCATCTGATGACTGGATATTGCATTGCGTGCAACGAAAACCCAATTTTTCTTTAAGACATGTTCCCCCTGTCAATTTGTTGTGTACTGCGTCCGTGGATTAGTGGTCATCACGATTGCCTTTGAGTAAGGGGCTACCGAGTTCAAATCCTACTTGGGCTGCCTTCTACGAAGGCAAAGAAATCTTACACATACGCAGCTACAGTGCAACCCCTCCCCCTCTCCCCCCCAAAAAATAATAAGTTCAAAGTCCAAAAACGGATTTGAATCTTATACTTTGTTCTTCGAACAAGGGCAAAGGAAAGATCACGGTTCTAATACTGAACTTATCAAAGTAATCAATTTACAATGCATTAATACCACTGACAAATTCCAAAGAGACTTTTTTAATCATGGCAAGAGAAACATAAAGGAAAAATTTTTAGCGGTAAAGCAGCTTTAGATAAGAAGTTTAAATGAAGTAAATTAAAGAGCTACCTGCAGGTTGCTGTATGTTCCAGGAGGTGACTGGTAATGACAGCATGTCCTCAATGGAGTCAAGTTTGACCATATCCATATTTGGTCCAATGTAGCGAGGAATAAAGCAATCCCTTCAAAGAAATCAACCAAAATAAATTCGCCGGATATTGTTAAAAGCTAATGAGATGAACTTGTGACGACTAGAGAAATCCTGAAAATGGATACATCATGGTTAAAAACAAGCATTGTGTCCAAACTTCAATTAAATGCTTTTGGAAAACAATAATTTATTATTGATGTCTGAAATAGAAATCATCCCCAATAAAGGCTACATAGTCCAGGGGCCGCAGAGCCAGAGGGGATGAGGTCAGCCCCTCAATTTTTCTTATACTGCTGTTTTTGGCTGGATTGAAGACTTAGTTAGTAATTTACACTACTCATACAGATACCAAGACCTAGCTCCTCCACTTTCAAACATAATCTGCAGCCCCTGTAGTCTCAAGATAACTTACAGAAATTTGGTATTATGGTACTTACTTTTTTCTCAGGAATATATCCTGAACAATGTGGTGGCAAATAAAGAACCAAAGAAAAAAAGAGAACAGTCAATTAAAAAGTAATTCTTTTATCACTTACTCCAAAGGGCAGCTTGTCTCAGACAATACTTGTAAACTGGCACATTTAAATGCTACCAGAACCCAATCAATTTAAGCTTGTTGAAGTGAAGTATCAGAGACAAAGTGGGAATTTTGAAGGGTTGCTAGAACTGACTTACTGAATAAAAACACTTTCAGGGATGGAAGGTTTCCAGATGATAGAAACCTTGCCTTCTTCTAGCCCTTACTTACCTTCAAAATTCCTTCAGTTTGAACTTCAGATGGCATGCTGAGGTAAACTGAAATTCTTCTGCTTGACTTGTACTCTTCCATGCCGAGGAGCTTTAATATGAATGATGTGCAAATCTTCAAGTCTTTGCATCAGCTCAAAAGGGGAAAGATCTAGGTTGTCGTCGTGTGCACTCGTACCCTGTGGCACTTAACTTTATTAAAATTTCATGCAGCCAGAATAACCATCAATAAACAACCATAAAACTATTTCTATATTTCTGTAAAGCCCAATACAACATAAATATTCAAGAAGAATTTACGGCAAATTACGGCAATTGCGATAGCATTACAAGGTACTTCTTAGGACACTTTTTAAACTGCAATAAAGGGGACATAGGTTTTGAGTGGATGAAGGGTGGATAACCCATTGACTCCTAACTGGCTCCCCATTGACGGGTAAAAGCACTTAGTGTTAGTTAGCAATTAGACCAGTAGCCCGCAATAGCCCATGAGGCAAAGCCGGATTGAGCTATTGACCCGTGGCCCTTGAGGGCGAAGGGTCCCCCCACTCTAATAATTATTGTTTAGTATCATCCAACTAGTCGGACAGAAAAGGTAATGATAAAGTTAGCAAATGCAAGTTGAAGAAATATTTTTTTTTGGGAATGAAATGAAAGAAAGCGTCACACTTTTCGCTACTCGAGGACTATTACTAATAGTAGTAGCGTAGTCAATTAAAATGCAGGATTTGCATCAGTCCACTAGCTAGCTGACTGATACTAAACAGCATTAGTCTCACTCCTAGGAATCAATGGATTAGAGACTCGGATGAAAGTCTTTGTCACTGTCAAATCCAATTTTACCATGCAATAACTACTTAACCCTTTCATCAGGGAAAGGACAAAACACGGAGCCCTACTCCATGGAGTACCTCATGGGTTACGAGCCTAGGAAGGCTCATCAGGCTGGCGCTTATCTCCGATTTCCGTAGCATGAACTGACTAGGAGTATTTCTACTCCCCCCTGGATGGGATGCTAGTCTATCGCAGGACTACCCCCAGCATTCAATTTGCCGGCACCCATTTATACACCTGGGTGGAAAGAGGCAGCGTGAGAGTAAAGTGTCTTGCCCAAGAACACAACATTATGTCCCCGGCCAGGACCCAAACCCGGACCACTTGATCCGGAGTTGAGCACTCTAACCATGAAGCCACTGGGCCTCTCCTTCCCTATGGAGTACCCCTACAAATCATTTATTGGTCAAATTAAATACTTTAGGGGTGTAGGGATGGCAAAGTGGTGAGAGCACTTGCCTCCCACCAATGTGCACGTGGCCTGGGTTCGATTCCCAGACTCGGCGTCATGTGTGGGTTGAGTTTGTTGGTTCTCCACTCTGCACCCTCTCCTAAAAAACCAACATTTGACTTGATGTGCATTAAAATTGTTAATTTCAGTTTACAGTGTCCCCAATTTTATTAATAGTGCTCCAGCACTAGAACAACTGGACACTTAAATAAAGTTCCCTTCCTTTATCAACATGATGAGGTATTTAGCTGTACATATCTTTCTTTATTTCGAGCTTAATTTTCAGCTTTCCAGTTCTCTAACTGATACAGTTTTATGCAGATGCAGTTCACGAAGTGGCCGCCATATTGAAATAGGCCTTATCACAGTTTTCGACGCCATCTTGACGGGTAGGCAAAGCGGTCAGAAATTACAGTGTTTGTATGGGAATCCAATAGCAAATAACTTCTTCCAAAATTGAATTTTACACAATTTGTGAATCAAAACGTTAAAATACTAGGTAGAAGATTGTATTCACCAAGTTTGAAGGATGTAGCTTTCCTATAAGTCACTGAGCTAATTTTTTTCAATTTTCCATACATTTGTCTTTAAATTTTTTTCCCGCGAACCGCGTCTAGACGTTTGTCTACCCAGCCAAATTTAAAGACGAATGTGTGGAAAATTCAAAAAAATAACTGAGTGTCTTCTAGCCAAGCTACATCCTTCAAACTTGGTGAATACAATCTTCTACCTAGTATTTTAACGTTGCGATTCAGAAATTGTGGAAATTTCAATTTTGGAAGAAGTTACTTGCTATCGGATTCCCATACAAACACTGTAATTTCTGACCGCTTTGCCTACCCATCAAGATGGCGTCGAAAACCGTGATAAGGCAAATTTCGTCTCTACAGGTACTTCAATTCGTGAACTGCATCGAACTGTAATAATCGGAGAGTTGGAAAGCACGAAATAAATAAAGGTATCTACACCTAAATGCCTCACTCTCACCGTGTTGATAAAGTATTTACTTTGCACAATTAATGATCTTTTTAGGGGTACTCCCCTTTCATCACACCAAATTGAAATTCTCTCCCTAGAAATATTTGCAAATGGCAAGGATGCTAAAAAAGATGCTTATTGTTGCCAGATACATTTTCAAACTACTCCAACGCATAAAATGGCAACAGCAAGAACATTAAGCCCACACGGTCGAGTCTGTTCAAACGTTGATACTAACCTTGTTAACGATCGAAGTGGACTCTTTCTGTTTTAGTTCATCCGACATTGCGGCTATTCTCTTTTTTAGTTCACGTCGTAACACCTTCTTGGCTTCGTGAATTGTTACATGAGTCATTCTTCCACCGACCACGGGAGGAACTCACCACTTGGGTGTAGGCAGCAATTTCCAGCAGGCGTTTCTCGCTTAGAAACTGTTATGGGACCCAAGTCCCCCGCAACTCACGGTTTTCACACGTTGAAGAAGGAAATTAAACATCTCATAAGATTTTGTAATAATTTTGGAAAATCTGGCTTATTTGTTGATCATTATTTTGGTGAATCATGGGTATCAAAGCGGTTGTATCAGCGATTGGAATACTTTCCCAATTTGGACTTCTATCCACCGGAATGTAAGGGAACATTTGCTCGTCAATTTTACGAGGTTTTTAAGCGTGGTGATCTATTTGGTTTTCTTCTTTTTTAGCATTATTTAATTTTCACGGAAATCTTGCCAAGATTGCCCGTGAAATAAAACGGTTCTGGAAAACTACCGTGAAGCGTGTTTTTTACAGTAAATTGAGAATTGCCACTTGTCAGGTTGAAATTCGTCGTTTACTGATTGGTTGATTCCAAATTTTATAAAAAAAATCATGTGATTAATTAATGAATAAATAACAATAACAATAATAATAATAATAATAATAATAATAGTAATAATAATAATAATAACAACAATAATAATAATACATTCAGAGGAAGCACGTGAATATCACATACAGTGTATCCAAATTTTGGACCATTCAAGACTTATATACTCAACAGAATATCGTGCTTCTGATTGGTCAATGATGAATACGCATGCCGAAATAGGTCAGAGAGTGCCACAGAGGTTATAGAGTGCACAGTTGCCATGGAAACACTGTAATTGAGTTATTTTGTGGAATATATCATAAATAAATTAAGATCTTTATAATTATGAACTTGTTCACACATATCGTGATTTATGGCTTCTTGAAAGTCACCTATGGCTCATGCAATGCTGAGAACTGTCAAAAAATCACTCATGACCATAAATCACGAAATGCACTCTCGTTCATACAATTTCCAATACTTCATTGGGTATCAGTGAGTTTCTGTGATAATTGACCTATGAGAAGGCTTAGTTTGTTACCTCTTTCTGCACTTATAATTTCCTGAAAATTCAATTCAATTATTTATAATGCACTATTTACATCAATTACAAGGTACCAGTATTTAATACTATAGTAGCACTTTTAATACAAAATAAATATAATACATACATAGAAACGAAAAAATAACCGAAAGGGTACATGTATGTACGTGGTAGCCAGAGGAGCCATGGACTTTCAAACTGGTTACCACCATATTAAAGATAAATGCGATGTTAAACAAGAATTAACATAGTAAATATATCTAACTGTATCAATCACTAATGTACACACATTATGTGAAACATGCATGATTACATCTAGTATAATTATATTCATGAATATACAGGCATGCTTACATAATTTACAGAAAAAATAAGTAATATAATGCACTGTTAATTAAAAAGAATATTACAATTAAGTTATTGAATTATTTTGAGTAAGTAACAGAAGCTATTTTTTGTTGTCTTTTAAAGGAATTATAAGATAATTTTTTAGGCTGATAGAAACTGACTCCCATATTTTTGATGCTGAGAACTGAAATGTTGATTGACCATAGCTAGTTGTTACATGTTACATGATGCACACCTGGTGTTATGGCAATGGATTTCAAATGCTGGAATACCTTGTTTGTCACTTTGAATTTTACTGCATTTCTCTTAGCCAATCAGAATGGAGACATTTTCTCATGTATATTATATGATAACAATAAACAACTGTCACTCTTTTTTGCTTGTTGTATCTGGGCATAAGCCATACATTGTGGTTATTGAACCCTATTTATTTTTCTTCCTTTTCAGACCAGTCTGCTTAAAAATAAGACAGCAAGGAAGTACAAAGAATGTAACCTTCTTTCCATTTTTAACAACTTGTTTAAGGTGGGAATTTGAAATGCAGTTTTTTTAGTTTATACTTACAGCTCTCTGGACATTTCAGTTTTTGCTTCTTCAAAATAATGTCACTCCTTCTTAGCTAAACAACCATTACAAGTCATACATGTGTGCTAATGCCCTGCTCTCCAGAGCAATTTTATGCCTCTTTTTCAGCCAGTCAGAAACAATTATTATCATTGCAGAATTCCAGTACTCATTTTCCAGCACTTGGCAAAAGCTTGCATTTTTAATGTTCCAACGTTATGTTCGGTGTTATTTCACAATGTGCAAACAGTATGAATTGCAACAAGAAATCATGAAGGACCAGTGAGAATCATTACACTTGCATCTGAGTAGCTTAATTCCCAGCCCATTGATTAGCCCAATATTTTGGGTTTAGCCCAGTGTATTAGAGATACTATGATGAGCAAATGATGAACTCCACATCATACAAAGGTGATCTTGTCTTGACAAACAATTGTATGTTACCATGGTAACACAAAGCCCAACTGCATAAATCCTGCTCCTAAAAAAACTATTGCTTGAGAAGTCGCAATGATTTTGTCAATTAATTAAAGAGGATGCATCTAGTTCTGCAATAATAAAATAGTTAAACAATGTCTTCACATTACTTCTATCATTGTCTGGAATTTCAAGTATGCTTTTGATTTGAAATAGTTCCATTCTGTGGACAAAATATGGCATCCTGACAGATGATATGGCTGTGTATGTTGTTGGGATACTTGGAACTGTCTGGCAATCTATTTATCTCCTGTTCTATTACTTTTATACAAGGAAAAAGGTAAGTTCATTTTTGGTTTTTCTGTTTCAATCACTGGTATCTTGAATCCAGACTCTTAAATTATTATAATCATTTGTAAAAAAATTGCTGTTGGTGGCTTAACACTAAATTCAAATACTGGCAGTACTGCTTCAAGAACATTCTTCAGACAGCTAGGTAATACTACCATGAATACTACCATTAATACTACCACTCATTTATAAAATATTCACAGGATACCTATCTGTTTGGGATGGCTCGCCTAATGCTTTCGTCTCGGTGAATATTCACCAATAATCACTGAGCCTGAGGCAAATAATTGTTTTAGTATAAATACACAGGTGATTATTTCAAAAAAGAGAAAAAAAAAACATTTCAACGCGAAATCATCTTCACTTACAGTGGCAAAACGACTACTGGACTCGACTTTGTCCGTCGAGGTGATTGTCGGCTGATAATCCGAGATAGCGAGCCAATGAGAGCATGCGATTTTGTATAATCACCTGTGTATTTATACTAATTGTTAATATTACCGGTAAATCAGGCCTTCAAGAGATTTACAGCAGGTGCCTAAACCAGTTGACTCCACATCTAGTAAGAGCAAGTTCAATCTTCCCTAAGGGGACAACAATAGTATAGAGAAGAGTGAATGTACTTAAAAGTACAGTTTAGTTCTGTAGGGCTTTTGGAATTGGAATGGGATTTGTTTGTTTGTTTACCCAGGGAACACCTTAAGAGCGCTGAGGAGCTTGTTCAACTTGTGTCCATGCATTCCAGATCGATTAGCTCAATTTCGATATATTAAAATTCAGTCCTAAACAAAAGACATCATCTCGAGGCTCTGGGGAATAAACTCATACAAATCCTTATATTTATTCTCCAGAGCCTCGAGATGATGCCTTTGGTTTAGGACCAAATCTTAATATATTGAAATTGGTCTATTGGAATTTGGCAGTGTTGGTTTTTGAGGAGAAGGGAAAACCAGAGTACACAGAGAAAAACCTGTCGGAGCAAGGAGAGAACCAACAACAAACTCAACCCACATGTGACGCTGCGACCGGGAATCGACCCCGGGCCACATTGGTGAGAGGCGAGTGCTCTCACCACTGCGCCCCCCCCCCTGCTCCCCAATCTTCTTTACTTCATTTAGAGAGACAACACTGTAGGGCAGCAAGTATAATCTATGTACCATGGTACCATGGTATAATTATTGTTAACAATTATTTGTATTTTTATTATATAATTATTTTATTTTATAATTATTTTTATTATAATAAACACCAATGAAATACCAAGTGAGCTTTCAGGTGAAAACATGTTATCTTAACATGTGAAGATAACATGAACAACTATTTTCACACGTGAAAAAGATCACTGTTGCTATGGTTACATTTGAAAATCATGCCTTTCGATGCCTTTCGTGAATGATTTAGTGTTTCATTGGTGTTTATATAATAAATAGAATATTATGTACATGGCCGCTTGGAGATACAAAATTTCTCTTCTCGTGTTGAAATATATTTCACTCGTTCGCTGCGCTCACTCATGAAATGTTTTTCAACACTTGAAGAGAAATTTCGTATCTATGCACGGCCATGTAATATCCTCTATATGAATTTAAAGCATAGGATAGGATTATAGAATGGCTTCTGACAATGTCTTCAGATATGTCCAGTGGCTCACCTTTTTTCTTTCTTATAAGTTAGATGTTCTAAGACATTTATTATAGGGCTAATAGTGAATCTTTTACCCAATATCCTGTCTGAGAATTGAGTGAAATAAGTATTTTAATTATTAATACTTATTTCACTTGATAGCAGAACTGTCTTCTCAGACCAAGGGTGAGTCAAGGGGTTTATACATTATTGATCATTGTATTCACTTTACTTGATTTGTTTTCTTTAGATTTGGTCTGAGTTTAGTCTGCAAGCTTTCATAACTTTAAAAATCATTGTGTTGATGTAAGTACTATGTAATACTATGTAGATTTACTGAATGGCTGTATCTCTTCTAAATTTATTTTACAGAAGCTGTTATCTCTCAGACTAGTAATGGCTTTTTTAGGAGTGTGCGCAATATTAACTTACATAAAGTACTACTCTGGAGATCATGACACAGCCGTGTATCATCTTGGCTATGTTGCCAGTGGATTTTCCATAGCAGTGTATGGATCACCTCTTATATCTGTGGTAAGAATGAAAATAAGACACATGATCAAGAGACTAAAACAATCTCTGCCACTCCTAACATTTCAGTCCATGCGAGGCCATTTGCTGTGGTCCTGGAAATGTAAGCATTTTCCGCTGTGTTTAAATAATTTCCCACTGTGACCACTGCTGGGATTTAGCCGTGATGGTTTTGAATTTGAAACCTCAGTGCTTCACAAATAGGAAACTACTTGCTTTTCTTGTCAGTTGCAGTTGTTAACCATGTTATGTTTGATTTGAAATACTCCTTGTGCTGCCCGTTGTTGTATTATTTAAGAGCATTATTTTGAGCATATCTTAGTGGGATACAGAGAATGCATGGTGTCAATGATACAAGGTCATGATTATTATTAAAAATTATTAATTTTCTTGCATGCCTCCTGGCAATCTACTTTTGAAGACCTCTAGACTACTTGGCCTCTGAATGGTGATAATTGGGGTACTTAATAGTCATCTGTGCTTTTCAAAAGTTGAGACATTAGGCGACAACTGAAGTCACATCATGTAACATGGTGAATTTTGGCCAAAGTCTGTAACTCCAATATAATTTTGTTGAAACAATCAAAGGCGAGAATTTAAACTGGTTTGAAGGCAAAATCAGTTGCATTGTTGTACCATGTGCTTTAGTCGCAGTACATACAGAACAACTGGTCCCCATGGCAATTGTCGCAGCAACTTGTCTTGATCTTAAAACTTGTGGTTGCCTTTGTTAGGCTTGTGGCATTGCTTGCAAATGTTCCATTTAAACACTGTGCAACCAGTGACTTCATTTTGTTTCCTCTTTTCTCTTGTTTTTGCATAAATGAATCTTGCTGTCCTAATGGCACAATTAGTTTGCATTTACTTTAAAAGTTTACAAGTCAATTCATCAAAAGTTAGGCAATTCAAGAATTGTTTAAACAAATAATTATAGGGTATTTGATAGGAACTGTACATGGTTAGAACTGAGCGAATTAAAAAAAATTTATCGAAGGGAACGTGAGAAAATTAGCAGTTTAAAATTTTACAGATTTGGTCACGCAGACATCACAAAAATCAGAAAAACGCACAATTCAGGCTTTACGCGCCATACTAGTGCCCTGAACTTGTGCGTGACCCTAAAACTGTACGGAGCCGCCTTGACAGATTTTACTCCATCCAATGCCAGGGGGGTGTCGTAAGAGGTGTCAATGGGTGAATTGCAGTCAAAATCTCACCCCCTCCCCCCCCTTCCTCCATTAAAGCGGAAGCACTGGTAGTAAAACTGGTTTATTATTAATTTTTTTTTCCTCTACAGACAAATGTTATAAAATACAAGAGCACTGAATTTATGACATTTTCTATGTGTTTGGCAACATTTGTGGTATCTTTTCTCTGGACAATTTATGGCCTCCTAGAGGGAGATAATTTTATTTTGGTAAGTTTGTGTTGGTACGGTAATATTATAAATAGTTAATAAATTAATTATTTAGTAGGGACTTAAAGAAATCTTAAATAGGAATTGACCATTTTTCATTATCATAAGAATTTATTATTACTCTTTTTAAGAATCAGTTTTATCCCATTAATACTTTTCAATGTCAGTTATTTTTCTTCATATTCATTTATACAGCAGAGGTAACATAAGATTTAACGGAAAAAAAATTAAATGGCGAGGAGACCTGAAGGAAACCATGGGGCTTATACTGAGTCAGGTCTCCTCACTTAAAAACAGGTCTTAATATAAATAATATTACAATATGGACTTATGACAGCTAACTCAGTATCTTTATGTATATCCTTGTAGCAATAGGTACTCAACCCATGTGATGGCTAGTAACCTGGGAACTAGCACTCTATTACATATGATTAAATTTACATTTAAATATATTAAGCACAATTTAACCATATTTTTCATTAATTTTTCTTGTAGGTCCCTAATGGAATTGGTGTTGTTTTGGGATCAATGCAACTTTTTCTTTTTATACTTTACCCTAAGACTTCGCAAAAATCTATTTTGTATGATTCATCATCAAGACTTGACAAGCCTGTTTAAGAACGTTTCAAGAGAATACGACTGGCTTGTGGTCTTTGATCAGTGTGACTTCTGCAAGCTGAATGAAGTATTGGCATTCAAAGGCACAGAGGTCGTGAACACCAGAAATGAACAACTTGCCTATTGTGGAATCCGAGATAGACTTAGCAGAGTCTTTACATGTCACACAATTCATACCAACTTCTTTTGCAGGACAAGGGGATGACTGAGTGATGCTCAGATGCTTCCCCAGGACTTAATTTGTAATATATCCATATTTAAAGACTGGACCAAATGAGAAAATGTTATTATTCTAATAATAATATTGATATTAGTTATAATGATTCATTTCCAACATAGTCAAATAGCAGTAAAAAAGAATTAAATGAAACTAAAAATACCCTTCTTCAGTTACATGTAAGTGAAGAAATCAGATGCCTCTTTTAAAAAAACGTTTTTATTTAATTAATACTGAAAGGAAAATGTCTACTTTAAAAAAAGATTCTGTACCATTAGGTAACTGTAGAAAAGACAACAGCTCTGGATACAAAAAGATGTGTATAAATTATTAATATTGTTTATTAAAATGACCTTAGCATGATAGCAGAGGAATGCATCAAAATGTAAAACAATTGCAATGCCACTGTCTTCTGCCTTTCTCATTGACAATGAGATGGCTCAAGCTTTCAATTTTTCCAGCATTATCACTCATTTTAAAAGCAGTGTGAAGTCACAAAACACCAAGAGAGCAATTGCATCTGGAGGGTAACCCTGCTTTGGATAAGTGTGTGCAGGGAAGATTCTCAAAGTGCCTCAACCAAAAAGATTTTTCTTTGTTGCAATAAATCCCTAAGTTCTCATATTGCAAACATGTTTTTCAGTTTTCACTTCTGCATAATTTTCAATTTTAAAGAGACCTAAACTTAACAAGATCAGACCCAAAAAACAAAAAGGAAACATATGAGAAAATAACTTACAAGAAACACCTATCAACAAAATAAAAAAACAAATTCACAGGATTTTCCAGTAAGGATAACATCTGAGGTGACAACACAAGCTGCCGCCCAGCAATGCACAAATTCTTTCAAATCTAAAATGCAGAGCACTTTGCAATGTCCTCTCAAAAATACGCCCATACCTTTCATTCACTTGGCCATGAGATAAGAGACAGTGAAATTGCAAGGGGTTTGTGATGTTTCATTTTGCTGAAACTTGACTTTTGCTTGTTTTAAACTGAGGATTTGAGGGGCTATAAATCATGTCCCCATTTTAAAAATGAAATAATACCCTCTCTAAGGGTTCCCATTTAAGGAAAGGGCAAGATCTGCACTTTTTTGTGGTTCTGCAAAGTTTCACAATATGCAATGAAAGTGCTCAAGAGGAAAGGGTTATACAACAACTGAAATAACAGTTGGGAAGACTAATCTGTAGCTTTCTCTTAAGAGTTATTTGTGCATTCCAAACAAAAGTAGTATTTAAGGACGGTGCCTACCGTACTTATTTGGCTACAAGCCGAGCTCGGCTATAAGCCGAGACCCCAAACTTCTTATGGAAAAAATCAACTTGATTGACACGAATTGTAAATGCATAATACTCGGCTATAAGCCGAGACCCATTTTAGGTCTTGATGTGTATTATCTACTATGGAATTTTCATAATTTAAAATACAAATTGACATTGACTGAAAAATTATGCTCAAAGCAATCAAATGAACACGAAAGATAAGAAACAAACAAGCAACGTGATCGTGAGGTGACGAATATTATTAAACAATATTGTTGACATCACAGGAAACGTGTCTTCGTACAACCGAAGCGTTTTATAAAAAGTTATTCGGCTGGAAACCTTACAACCTCGCCTTTAAACTTAAATAGTCGCCAAAGCAGAAGCTGTGTGATTATGCAAGAAATGTAGGTCTTAACAAGTGTTATTGAAATCCAAAAAGAAAATTGGGGGTAACCACGCATTTTTCAAAGACAATTCATGAATAATATTTGTAAAAAGCTTTAAAATACAAAGCA
>NC_090883.1:36391663-36404163 GCF_036669925.1 Montipora capricornis
CCATCCTCCTTCCAAACTTCTTCAATAAATTTTGTCAACCAAAAAATCCAACGACTCTGCCGTCACGTTAACAATGTTTGTATCTAGACTTTGGATTTTGTCCCCTTCCACGTCGAACCCTGTTTTTTGAATCCCTGATTGTTCAGCCTTGCATTTTGCCACTGTGCAAACATTTTAAAAGACCATTTTGACATATCGTGTTGATTTTGGAGTGGATTTTTCCAACAGTGCTTTTTCTTCTTGGGCAGTTTTCAGTTCTCTGAACTTTCTCCTTCGCAGTATTTTAAACCAAATCCTTCAACTATCAACAACAAAGAATAAGAACTGAAGGAATCAAGTCTTACTGTTAACACCGGGAACACTTTTCGCGGATCATTACTAGTAACAATTCTTGGAAAATCATTTCTGGTTACCATCTTACCTTGATATCTGATGACAAGATCTTGGGCATGAATCTTTTTAAAGTGTTCCCTTATCCTGCCCGGCTTGTTTGGCAGACACGTGCACAGAGGACAGTGGTATAATCTGCAATCACAAAAGGTGTTTCTGCATCTACGAATATCCAAATTATCCTTCTCATTTAGAACTGATGGATGACTGACGCAACTTGAAGCAGGAGACAAGTTGTTGAGAAGAACCTTGAAAACCTGATCATCTTCCTTTGGACATGAAGCTGCATCAACTAACACCAGTGAATCTTGTCGCACAGGCTTTGCCTTTGGTGCCTGAGTGTGTTGGCTAGTAGCCTCTTCATCAAACAGAGGTTTGCTAATCGGGCTCACCATGGAATGCCTTAACTCTGATGTTTGAATGGTATTATCAGGGGTTGATGTGATCAACTGGGATGCAGCTTGGCTTGAAATTGCTTGTTCAACTTGTCCCAGTTGAATGTTACTTTGCCCTAAGCTTGGCACATTTGCCATATTACTGCCAGTGATGTTATTACTGGAAGCTGCAGGCAGATGAAGATCCGCTTCTTGTAAGCATGGCTCAAACTCCATAGCTTCATCCTGCACCTGTTTTGACATGCAGTGACCTGGCATACCACGATCAGCCTCCATGTCAATATCTCGTGATCCCTCGGTGGTGTAAGTCTGTATACCTCCCTCATCTTCTCTAAGATTTGGAAGATTACTCTCAGAGTGTTCTGTTGCCACCAGAACATGTTCAGTATTTTCTCCACCTAAAAGAAAATTATTTGTGTTGTCATATTACTGTTTTGATACACAGCCATACACTGTATTCTAACTATTCTTTAGCAACTTGCAAAAATATTACCAATAAAGCACAGAGAAAATTTTAAATTTATTTACAACATAGCAATGAAGTCCACAGATTCAACACAAGCAACATTGTTTGATCTCTACATGTTATCTTGTTTCGCACCCTGATAATTTAAGCAAGCTTCACCTGCTTCTTGGTTGATTTGTCTGTGCATACAGTGTGTCAGGGAAAAATAAAGAAACTAGTAGTTAGTCAGTTGACGATGTCAATGATACCTTTATTGTGCTTGACCAAACTACTCACTGCAGGTGCACCTAGCCTGTAGTGGAGCCCTTTTAGTGGACACCTGATAAATCCACATACCACCTGGTACTTGTTTACAAAAAAATGCTCTGCCCACAAGCAATCCAACACAGAGGCTCAGTGAATGACAGTCCTCTAATGATCTATTTAACTTGGGCTGACTTATTCAACGCTTAAATTATTCCAGGCTTATGTGCACCAAAACTTGACATAGAGGTGCTAAAGAAGTTTCAACCATGGTCCCAGAGGTTTTTCTTGAGCCGCGCGACAGCTACGAAGCGGCGAAGATGAGTTCAGCGAGAAATCTCACTTTCATGCAGACACCAGGGTCAGGATCTGACCTTCAGGCTCGGAATGGTTGATATTTATCAATATAATTGGTTTGCTTGATTGGTAATACCTAGGTGACACATGATTGCTAAGTTTCCATGGGTCCCTTTAGTAATTATCAATTTGACGCATTTGACAGCTGGTGGCTGCATGAAAGTGAGATTCAAGTTCAAGGTAATCAGAGGTTTTTCTCTTTCTTGCTGCTTCGGGACTTGTCTTCTCCGCTTCGCAGCTCTCTTGTGGCTCTTGTGGGGGGGTACTGCCATATATGGACTATATAGGTATGTGCCGCTGTGAAGGGTATGATTTTCAAGAAGGTTACTCTAGGATAGAGTATATAAATCATAGCCTTTCGGTCTGTAATAGGGTATCATTTTTTACGAAACTGACCAGCGGTTGAAGATTTTATCGACACTAAGGAAACCAGAAATTCCCACTCAAGAATATAAAAAAATCAAATCTGCAAAGTTTATGTTTACACAACTCAGCCTCAACAGTGTCAATAAATGGCTATCATGAATCCGAATGTAGACGGAAATCGGTGGGAGTTTACTCGAGTACAGGGTAGCAAAATTCAGCTGAACTAGCTCTGGTATAGGCTAAGGGTTCCAGGGTCCCAGCGACACATCCCACTCAGAAATTCCTAAAGTGCCCCCCCCCCCCCCCCCCACCCCCCGGCTCTAGAAAAACCTCTGGGACCAGGGCACAACCTGGGAAACAAATGAAATGAATTTCTCAAACAGAAATTGAAGTTATAACCTTCTGAGTTGCCATTAGATAATATAAATCAGAAGGTGAGGGATTTGATTCCAGTTAAGACAACTTAATGTGTTTTGGTGTGCCTCGGTCATTACCGTTACTGCTAATTCTGTCATTTCATTTTATGTCATACAGTACTGAACTGTTACAAGTAGACATTTTGTACCCAGAACGTAAACAGTGACTACAGTGTATTTATACAAAAACCACATTGACCAGCTGACCTTGATTCAACATAGCTTCGACTTGTTTGACTGTCAGCCCTTGTGGCAATTGACGTTGAACTGAATCAAGACTGGATGAACCTGGAGAAAGCACTTGAAGACCTGCACTCAGATTGTTAGAAGAGTTAATAACACTGTTTGAGCAACCAGCATGACCTGCAGCTTGTTGTGTCAATGCTAGAGTGTTTGATTGTTCATCAAGTGGTAAAACTGTTAGTGTTTCACTGTCCTGAAGAGACTGGACAAATACAACCTAAACACAATAAAAAAAAAACACCTGTTTCAGGTACTTATTTTAAACCCATTAGGGACCTTAAGCACACGCGTTTTTGAGACACGGACGGAAACCAGAAGTGAGCTGTTTTCCCTTTTAACTTGTCTTCACACAACAACATTTACATTACTAAGTATCTTTTCTCCATTAGAGATGATAACTAGAATTTAAATCTGGGAGACACCACTGCCCTGGCACGTGAAATGTTCTCTTCTGGTTGTTGTCGGCGTCTCAAAAACGCGTGTGCTTAAGCTCCCAAATGACTCCCCAGGCACCGGCCGAGGATGCCATCTGGCATTACACAGAGTAAAATCTGTCTCACTCCCAGGAATCAATGGGTTAAAGATTTGGCTGAGAGTAAAACTGGAAGTTGGAGGCGAGTTGCTTACCATAATAGTCAAAATGACCAGACTTGGTTGTTGCCATATTGGCTACAGTTGGATAAAAATGTGTCTTAAAAGGATGATTTGGTGCCCTTTAAAAAGAAAAGATTTGTATTCTTTCACTTTCTCTCTTGAACTGTGTGCTAAACAGTTATCTCAGAATTTTCCATCAGAAAAAAAAGCAACCAACAATGCCACACTTGTGGAAGCCCTCGATAAGAAAGCGTTGTTCCACTAGCCCTGAGCTTGGCATGTATTGGAAAGCCTTTTTGTTGTGCCCTGAGCCAAGATTACAGTTGAAACAACAGGACATGATCAATTGTGGAGGATTTCAAGAGAAGCGGGTGGAGTTTATATAGTGTCCAGCACTCAGAAGCTTGTCACAGTTTCATCAAGCTGCCTGCTTTCTGTCTTACCAATGATGGACTACTACTTGAAAATTTAATGACTTCACTACAGGACAACATAATCATCAGAAAATGCATAATATTACTTTAACACCTACCTGTGTTCCAGATGATAAAGCTACAACATTATCTTGCTCTGGGCCTTGTAATCTTGTGAGCTGTGACGTATCCAAGGTAGTGTCATCCTCATTCTCATCATCCATTTCTGTATCTTCCAAAGGTCCTTCTTCTGAATCTTCTTTTGCATCTAACATTTCATCAATTTCACGTATGCTGCCAACAGCATGGGCTTGCAGATGACAGTAAAGATGAACCTTTCTCACAAGCACTCGTCCACAAAGGCAGCAGTGATAATGAGAATTGTCTGTTACGCGACCATTTGTTTTGGTGCATTTCAGCTTGCACCGGAGCATTTGGTAACCTGAAAGGAACAGATTGAAAAAAAGAAGGCAAGTCCATGCAAGCAACACCTTTCAGTTCAATTCAGTGCACAAGATGGCTGTAAAAACAACAGACTTTCTCAGAATTCCAACCCATGGCCCTGCTTTGCACTTAGCTATAATTATGCTGGTTTGAGCTTAATCAACAAATGATAATTATTACATATACACACACAGAAATCTAGAAAAAGTACCGATAACTTAATTGGCCACTCCCTCAGAGGCTTTTCAGTTTCAATGAAACTTAGCAGAATGTACAACTACTGTTAAGAATCCCAGTTGGATGAAGGGACTGAGCTATTTACAAGTACAGCTGAGAAGTTGAACCAAGGAATACCAGCAACAACTTCAAATGATCAGAAGAGGGATCTTGAGGCTGGGATTCCCAAATCTCAATTTCTCAGGGTGCATTCAATTGACCCTATTCCGGAATAAGAATACGTGGAGTGATGATTCAAAACAGTATGTCTGGCGTTTTGAAGCAATAAGGATAATAAAGATATGTTCAAAATAGCCTTTTAGCAGGTGAATTTTAAAATGAATCTCTGTATAAAACAAGGATTTCTAACTTGTAAATTCCGTGTATTCCTATTCCAGAATACAGTCAATCGAACGCGCCCTCAGAATTGCATAGTTATGCAATGCATGCTAATTTATTCCTCTGTCTCACCTCCATGCTGTACAATCTGCTTCCCAGAATGCATTTTTTCAAAGTGTCTCCTCATGCGGCCCGGCTTCTGTGGCTTATTGTTGCACAGTGGACAGTGGTACCTCTTATTGGTCTTTGTACACAGGTGCTCACAAGTTGGGTTTTCGCATTTGAAGATATCCAGCACTTGGTCACTTCCTAGCACTGAGACATGCACACTGTTCTCTGTGGTGTTACCATTTCTGACACCTACAGCAGATTCTCTGGTAAGGAAATAAAATGTATTTAAAGGGGCACTGTCATGTTGAATTTGCCGTTTTGAGGTCAAAACTGGGTCAAAATCTAAATTAGTACATTAGCTTACACATAAATCATTCCTGACAAACCAAGATATGAAAAATATTTTTGGCACAAAAAGATACTCTTATTAATTTTTCGCGACTTTCTGCAGACACAGTCTCCAAACTTGAAAAAACTGTCCCCCCCCCCCCCCCCCCAAGTTTCAATCCATTTCCATCCTCTCCATCCTCGGCTACAAACTACAAAGAATAGCTTCAGAGCACTTCAGTGGTTATTGGAAACAAGACTACAGCATAATTTTTTGGTCTTCATAATTTGATGCAAAGACGTCTTTTAGTGTTTTTGAAGTGTGACTAAAATAGCATGACACTGCCCCTTTAATGAGAGTAATTTAATAATAATTAATATCAACTTCCATTCCAAACTCCAAGATTCATTAAAAAGCCTTCTTTCTCTTCATAAGCACGAAGACACACTATAAAAAGGGTTGCTTTGTGCTTTGTGGGGTGTAGGGATGGCGCAGTGGTGAGAGCACTCGCCTCCCACCAATGTGGCCCAGGTTCGATTCCTCGACTTGGCGTCATATGTGGGTTGAGTTTGTTGTTTCTCTACTCTGCACCGAGAGGTTTTCTCCGGGTACTCCGGTTTTCCCTCTCCTCAAAAACCAACATTTGACTTGTTGTATTGATTGTTAATTTCACTTTACAGTGTCCCCAATTAGTGCTCCAGCGCTAAATCTACTAGACACTTAAATAAAATTCCTTTTCCTTTCATTTCCTTTTTTTTCTGCTTTTGTTCGAATTCATTCAAGCACGACCGATTACAACAAACAGCAACAAAGAGATTTAATCTCCAAAAGATATATCTGGGGAGAGAAAGAGACACATCCTTTTGCAGTGGCTACAGCTTAATGCCCCAAATCTCATTCATTTTTTGATTTTGTTAGAGATAAGGTTATTGTCCAAAGATCAATTTCATATTATAAAGGCGAAAAAGCAAAATTTCGTCATTATGGAAGCCTTTCCTTTGCTTTAAGAAAAATTAAGGGAAAAAAAAACATAAGAAAGAGGGACAAGGGATCAAAATGAAAGAACAAAAGGTATCACCTCCTAACATATTTTATAAAATAATTAGGATAGTATTCACACTCTCATTGGTCAATAGCTGTGTTTAGATGAGAGTATGTAAACACGGCTGTGACATCACACGAATTTTGATTGGTTAATTGTGTTGTCAGACGTGCGTTTTCATTGGCTGGTCAGAAATATAGGCGTGTATCAACAAAATCTGTTTCAAACTAGAAGTAAAAGAAAAACCCGGCATTTTTCTTCATTTGTAAAATTTTCTTTGAGAAATATTTTATAAAAGCATTAGAGGACTTTTTTCCGTGTTTCCATAGCCTCATCTAAACACACGGGGAAGTTTGGAAAATTCTCGACAGTTATGCGAACCATCGACTGCGTCTCGGGTTTGTAGAACTGTCTCGAATTCTTCCAACTCCCCCTCGTGTGTAGATGAGGCTACGGAAACATGGAATACGTCCTGTATTGCTTAAACGGACACATTGCCATAAGGGGCTTTTTATTGCATAAATTATCACAGAGCTCTGTATGGGTTTTGGTTGATTATAAAGGCACCAGGCCTTTTTAGTTTTATAGTGCACCTTTTTGTTTAACAATTTTTTCCCCTCAAGTGACCAAGAAAAGATATTATTTTATTTTAAAAAATTTCCTGCGCAACTGCAGGATGTAGTTTGTTTTTTTTTTAAACTCAGTCAGTGGAACTAATCAAGAAAAACCTGTGTAGTTCCTAGTTAATACTATTTTGAATCTATTATCAATAGATAAGATGTTTTCGCGATAACAACTAACTAGGCAAAAGCTGATGAAGGTGAATATGACTAAACATTTAAAATCTTGTATCATTTATACAAGAGTGTCCAGGTGACTGATCATGGATGATGTTTGTCACAACCCTATTTCCTTTTTAGGTCATCAAATTTAGTGAATGTCACAACGACATGGATCACACTCAACACCAGACATCAATGGCTTTGGAATACCTTGGACATCATTTTAGTTTAACTATGGCCATTAATTTGCCGACTGAGTCTTGGAAGTGAGACTAGTGATAATCAATAGGGGGGAGTCCTTGGGCACCTGGCACAGAGGAGTCGACGTCAATGGGTTAACAGAATTATTTTGGTCTCAAGGAATTTAAAAGATCTACTATTAATTTTGGTCATTGGTGGAGACATCAAAAGACACTACAAGACTACATTTGAGGTAAAATTTGATTTTATTGAAAACGTGATATGAACATAATTATTGACAGTGGTTTTCCTAAAACACAGTATGGCATAACTTGTGTCAAAGTGAAGAAAAAACCATTCATTTTAACAAGGAGAGGATGGAGAAATGATAGCAAAAATGATAATCTAGTTGCATAAACAAGAACTTCGAAACTATTGTGAAAAATTGTACAATGTCATTATGAAACTTTGAAGTTGTCAGGAATCATCTAGACTGTAGCTAATCAAACTGGACTCCTTTAGCTGGTTTTAATCTGCAGGAAGGAAAAAAGACAAACCGCAATTCAGTTTGCTTTCTGCAGAAAAATAATCTAGTAAAACCAACTAAAGGAGAACATGGATAATGCCAAAGGATAAATAGAATGTAAAACGTGTTGGGAATAGTCTCTTCGCAGAGGCATCGTCCACGACAGTGGGTGTGTTGACACTGAAAATAGACTTCAACATATTTTGATTCTTTTGCCTCTTTGTTACATTAATTTTTGACTTTCTTAATAACATTATTGACAATCATGAATACAACAAGAAGATGAGTTCAAATCATTAGTTTTAACACACAAGATGTACAAGAGAAAGCAAGAGAAGGATTTAATTATCTTAATTTAATAGTAGTATTAACAACCAATGTAATAGACATTCACACCAATAATATTAATAATAAATGAGACCCCATACTTCACAAGGTCAGAATGAAATTTAAATTTAGGCTGACCCAAATAACAATTTATTATTAACTAATTTACTTATTATTATAATTTAACACTTTACATTAATAATAAAGATTATCATCGTCATTAATTTATTTTTTATTTACCTGGGCTGAATAGGACTTACACACCTTGATTCAATAAAATTTACTGGTTTTGAAGATTTTTTTATTTATTTTATTTTATTTTATTACTGTAGTAATTCAGTACTGAATTTTATTGTACTATAGCTATTGTTTTCTTACTGAAGGTTTTACCGTTATTTGTTTTGTTTATTTATTTATGAGCATTACAATATGATCACAATCCTAGGCGACCCGCAATCAGCGAAGCTACTCTGGGCGGGCCACCTTTCTTAAAGAAGTCCTGTCTCTGTTCTTGAACACATATTATTAAATAAAATCCCAAAGTACATACAAAATAAGAAATCAGTTAATTAGTTAATTAATTACTCAGTTATCAACATACTAATTTGATATATGACTAATTACAATATAACCTGATTAGATTTGAGTTTAAATTTAGATTTATCAGAAAGTTAATTTAACTAGCAGAGAGATGTTTGCAAATTTCGGTGCAGCGTAAATCAACATTCATCTCCTCAATTACCATTAGTTTAACAGCCGATTTTAGATCACAGTGGACAAAAAAGTCGTTCAAATTTTGGGAGATTGGAAAAAGACAAACGAATGATTGCAGAACAACATGGATTTAATTAGCAGAAAAGGAAATGAGTAACTCGGTTAACAACCATACTGTCATACAGCAGCACAGTGAGCAGAGGAAACTCACAGTTTTTCACATATTTTACATGTACTCACTTTCTGCTTCCAGGATTGATGAGGCTGTTGCCTTGCTTGCGTTTAACGGGAAGAGTTTGGTTTGCCTTCTTTGGTGGAATATCTATTGGACAGATAATGCAATAAACAACTTAGGGGATTTTCCAGACTGTTAATAATCCTGTCCATGCAAATCCATACCCACGTCATAAATATTTTGAAGCACTCCCCAGTTGCTATTGGAAAGGAAGATACAGATGTAGCCTCAACAATCGAACAGAAAACAGGACTCAGGAACAGACTAGGATTTTTTTTTTCATCTTCTTGAAATTATTAATAATACTAACTGTGATACCAGAAAGTAGTAGCTTAACACATTGAAAATGAAGGTCAGGTTTAGTAGTAACTCCTTTCCTTTCCCAGAAAAATGTGATTTGGAGAAGGCCTTTTTGAATCTGAGAAATGTAGATTTAGATGGGCTCAATAATCATCTTTGTTTATAATAAATTCATCCGGTCGAAGGTTCTATTGAGGCGGTAAGTTCATGCTCTGAGCATCAAAGGACTATGGAAACAATCTAACAAGATTGTTTCCAGTGTCTCACAACCCCCAGCATTCTTCAAGATGGTGAATACGAAAGAGAAGACACGTACAATAGTCCTTAAAACAATGCTTTTATTTCATTTCCAGTAATTTGATAAATTCTAGTGATAATTCCATACACTAACAGATATTCAAATTTTTTGTTAACACATCGAATAACTTTTAAACTTTGTAGAGAATAATTTGCGATCTTCTCTTTGATCGATGGCCAAAATTCAGCCAGGGATCACACCTTTCTCAAGCAGCGATTTTCACCGGCAGCAGATGCTTAGCAACATTCTTGCAGTTCAGGAGTCAAAGGGTCAAAGGAAAATAAAAAGTCAAACATGTCCCTGTGATGATATATTTAAGGTAAAAAGCCAAAATGCTGAACCAAAACCCTTACAGTACATGATGTAATTATAAAGGAACATTAAAAACCCTTACCAAATATTGTTGATCCCGTTGCAACTCCATGCTGTTTACAAACAAACAATAATTTTCTTTTAATTAATACGGAGATTTTTCAGAGAACATTGCCTTGTGAGGCCAATCATAGTTTAAAAAGTTAAATGAACTTTCTTTTTATTTCTGTTAACTGTCTACAACACGGCCAACAGGAAAAACACCTGTTCCCATCTGTTCACAAATGTTAAGTCCTGTTGGGCAGAATTTTTCTTAAACCCAACCATACCTTTTGATTCTTCAATTTCTCTAAAGAATCTGATGACTCTGTGAACAGAAATCACAGCTATCAAGAACAAACAACTACATAACCACATCAAATCAATACTTGAAGTGAAGCTATCAGTCTCTCCCCTCAGGGCTTTTCAGGACTAATTTACAATACTTTGTAGGGGACTTAAGCCAGACTGCTTGTTATGCAGTTTACAATTAATTTTAGGAAGTGAAAGATGCCCCCGTCCAGATAAGGTCAGACCGCAACACTGGGGACCGACTACGTCTCCTACTCCTCTTACCGAACGGTGAGTGGGTTCTTTAATATCCCATACTATTTAATTTCCAACAAGGACTATGAGATGGGACCTCCGGTTTACAGTCCTTATCCGAGAAGACTTGAAAGTCTATCCATTTGCAGATGTAATTACAAAGGCAGCACTTTCTCCTCAGTTATTAAAGACCCTGAGTGTTGGTCCGGCCAGAGTCAAACTCACGACGTCCCGCATGATAGCCTGCTGCTCAACCAACTGAGCCACCGTGTGTGCGGTGGCCCAATGACTCCTAGGAGTTGGACTTATTAGATTTTACTCTGTCTGACGAAAACCCTTTGGTTTTTTTAAACTTTACCTTTTAACTGATCAGTGAGCTCAGAGACTTCATCAGCTAATCTGAAGAGGATTGTCTGCAGTTCTGTTTTCTTCTCGCTAGCCTTTGCTTCATACAAGTCATAACTTAAAGATGGAAACCCTGTGCCAACAGTTAGAGTCACTTTGTTTGGCAATCTTGTTAAGGTGATGGCACCACTTTCAAAATCTGACCTGTTGGTAAAAACCATGAAGTCACATAACCTGTATTTATTTTTTTCTCAATGCACAAGCGGGCAGAATTCTGCAAATCCTGCAATCTGATTGGCTCTGGGAGCAGGGAGGAATTTTTCTATCTTGCCAGCTAACATGAGCTTGTGTGATGACCTTAAATTTCCATTTTTTTTTGACACTGAATGCATTAACATGCAGAAGTGTTTCAAAACAGATTTTTATTAAGACAAGAGGCATGGAAATAGAATTCAAATAAAAATATTTCGACAAACGAAATTATATATGAAATGAATCGTATATTGAACTGTGGATAAGAATATCAAGTGAAGCTATGATCGTCGCAGTTGTGAATGCAATGGTGTGACGCTCTAACCAACTGAGCTATGAAGACACTGATGTTGGGAGCTGGTCATTTGTCAAATGACATGCCATTCATGACAGCAACATTAAGTACAGATTGCGTTTTTGTTTTGGTTTTTTTTCTTTCAGACATTATTTTCCAACATAATGAACTTTTCAGATTATAGAGTCCTGAAAGAACAGATGATTCAAGGCCGCAACAAAAGTGCGACACAGGTGATGCACAGGACAATCATATTACGAGCCAGCAGGCTGTAAAAGTGGGAACAAAAGTTGTCAAAGGCATGACTATCTATCATGAATGTAAGATCAGGTGTTTTGACCTACTTACATGTAAACAGCCCATTATTAATTAATCACTAATTGAGGTCACAAAGATGCTAATAAAAGTATCACAACAGTACACATTTCCCTTGCACTAATTTGAGTACATAACTGAAGTTGCTAAAAGCTGATGCAGTTGTCCCCTTGGAAAGCCTTGCTGAGATCTACGGTATACTTACTTAAATCTTGCAAAGTAAGTTTCATATTTATCAATTTCCACCAGTTCTCTCTGTAAAGACACAATGACGAAATATGACTGAAAGAAAATTCTGTATCCCCTTAGCTCATCATCAGTACATATGCAAGACAAATGTATCATAGTTAACAATAGCCTGTGAATGCAGACATGTCTCTTAAAACTTTAAGGTGACTTTTACTCTTCAGGCAGAGAGAAGTGACGACTGGAAATACATCAACATTTGCAGGCTAAGTTAGCCCATTGACTCCTCGGTGTAAGACTTAACAGATTTTACTCTGTCCGTGGGTAATGTCAGACGATTTAATATACTCAGCAACTGGAGGCATCTTAAGTCAGTGGGTTAACAATAATATTACAATGACACTGTTACATGCAAATTAAATTGTTTACTGAATTACATTGTATTATTTTGTGAATTATTTAGCAAGAATAAGCCAAGGTTTTAA
>NC_090883.1:36406663-36411663 GCF_036669925.1 Montipora capricornis
ACTCAACCACAAAACTATTGACAGCTGACAAGAGAATGATCACGGGATTTAATTTGTGGAGTTTCGTTACGAAATCATTTGCAGCTGCAGAATCGAAAATACTCACTGCCTTTTACTGAAGAGGATTATTAGTTTAGAATTATCAACAGATCGAAGAAGGAAAGAAATTTATTAATAAACATATTGGGAAACAGCAAGATGTGCCACTTGTCACCAAAATCGTTATTAAATTCTCTTCGTGTGAATAAATGTTGTCCTTTCAGTAGCGTGTATTTATAGGCTTATGTAAACGGCACAGAAATCAAGTGAGGCCATCACATTCACGGTGGCGTAAAATACCTCGCTTGAGTTGTGCCGTTTACATTTAAATTCTCCTCATTTACATGTAAACCTACTTGATAATCCACGAAGAATTGTCCTCACGAAACCGTGTCCAGACCAGACATTTTCCAGGAGCACAAAGCACCGTAGCCAGAAGTGCCTCCACTTTATTTGTCCTCAAAAGAGAGGCCAAATCTATGGACCCTTTTGAAGCGTTCGCCATGATGGCTGCCAGATGAGGGCTTGGGACGTACTCGGGGTTTACTCGGGGTACTTGGGGTGGACCTTACCCGAGAAAGCCCGTAAGGGTTCGTAAGGGTTCGTTATCGTCGTTTCTTTCACTGCCTTTGTCGGTGATGTTCGTCTTGCTGTGACAAAACGGCACTTGGGTTTTGGGAGGATAGTTAAAAATATTCTTTTTACTTCGAATTTGCTCACCAAGAAGAAGTTCCAAAAAAAAAACAGATGGGACTTAGTTACGGTAGACCTTCACGGGTCTCCTTTGCTAAAGTTCTTTTGAACGTGCTTTGTTAAGCGCAACAGCCATAAACTATACATCAAGACAAGAGTCCATCTCCGTGATGGACTCTTGACATAAATTGAAAGGCTATGAAATACACTTTCCGGTAAATATATTTTCTTTTTCACTTTATCTAATCGAAAAAAGAGGGGAGTCCAAGAACCCTAAGCGACCAATGTCTCTCTGAGGGGAGCCCCCTTCTGTATGTTATTCACAATGCGTTAATCGTCAAAACAGTGTGAGGCTTTTTTTGATATTGCGATTGGTTTCGAAAATTTAGTTTCAAATATGCCTATCAAAATTTTACTGATAAAGGTTAAGTCGAAGGCTATTGCGGAATTTTTGTCTTAAACTGGGTTAAATGTCTTAAACAGGGTATCAAAAATCAGAATTCTGTCATAAAATGGGTAGGAAAATCAGCAATATTTGTCTTAAACAGGGTCAGGGTATGAGGGGCTGCGCCGCACCTCCCCAACCAGGGATACATCGAGTACTCCCCCCCCCCCCCCCGGGACTCGGCGTCATAAAGTGGGTTGAGTTTGTTGGTTTCCTACTCTGCATCGAGAAGTTTTCTCCGGATTTCCCTAACCACAAAAACCGACATTTGACTTGATTTGCTTTCATTGTTAATTTCATTTTGCAGTGTCCCCAATCATTGCTCCAGCGCTAGAACGCCGGACTAGACACTTGGATAAAGTTCCAGCTATCCTTTTCTCTTTCCTTGCGGAAATCCCTCACACGGTATTTTAGGTCTCTTAGATTTTAGGACTTCGGCAAAGGGTAAATTCGTTTCTCATATATAAACGGTCGCCTAAGTTGACTCGGCTCGTCGGATGACCTTCTTACCCGGGGACCACTTTTCTCTAGTAAACAGGGCCTAATTGGCTTCTCCCGCTTTTGCTGACCGAGAAAGATCCATCGAAGAGATGTTTTCAGTAATAACTCGCGTTTTGTTTAACAATTTGGAGTACTATTTTTGAATGAAAATGTAGTTTAAGTAGTATTGGTTACTATAAGATAAGAAACAAAAATTTTGCCCGTGAATGTCTACCGTAACCTTAAAAGTCGTATTCGTCTACAGTCCGTTTAGAATTCGGTAGCCCTCGGAAAAAAATAGCGCATATTCAGAGCAACCGCCCATCCACATTCTCCCTGGGTAGGGAGACAAAAACGGGTGTTGTCGGGCAGCAATTCCCAGCCGCACACGTATTGTGTTATTAGCCTATTTACTAAGTGGAAGGAAGATCCTGGCACTTTTAAGGGTTTTTAAGGTCAGAGTGGGTGGATAACCTTCTGTGCTCATTTTAGGCGCAAAAAGTTGTAATTGGTCCTTCCTCTTGAGAAAGGAAGATGAAACAGACCATGAAAACGAGAAATGGTCCATTCCTGGACTGGAGAGGACAGTAAGGGCCTGTTTACAGAGGTGGGGTAACTCGGGTAGTTGGGTAACCCGCCTAGGTGGGTTCGAAAAAAACACCTCGCGTTTACATGCAATCGGTCTCCCTCAAAGCCGTAATTTGGGTGTCACGTAGCCTGCGAAAGCATCCGTTTCTCCTTCGCTCTTCGCCGCTGGGAACCGTCCCCAGCGGCGAACAGCGAAGGAGAAACAGATGCTTTCGCAGGCTAGGTGTCACGCAACGCTCGCCTCAAATAACGGCTACGAAGGAGACTAACGTGGAGTAACAAGAGACTGCATCATTCAGAATGCTGCTTTCACGTGCTATGTGATACGAGGCCTTCTTTGGCGGACACTTGGGTAAGCAATGTCACATGCAGATACAAATTATACCTAGCACTCTCTTTGTCTCCGTTCTATAGTAATCTCATGTTTCGTTTTAAGACTTATCATTAACTGATTCATACAACATATCGATGCCCAAAAATTATATTTCTCCTATTATCACTCCGATTGGGATTTTAGTGGCTGGGACTGGGATTTCTAAGAAAACTTGCCACTGCGATTTTGCCTCCAAATTTGGACTGGGAAATGGAATTGCCACGGTGGCAATCCCATTTCCCTGTCCAAATTTGGAGCCCCTCTTCATTACCCTCAAAAAGTCACTGTGAACAAAACTGAACCCTCTGGTCAACAAAACAGTCCTCAAAATTCTAATTTATGTTGGGGTTAACGGAAAGAAAACTTGTATCGTACTTTTATTTCGTTTTTTTAGGTGTCACGAAATTAGGCCATCCCCATTTTTTTTCTCCGTTTAGCGTCGTCTGACCGACCCAAATTTTTGGCATTTTCCAAAAAAAAAAAAACGGCAACGACGTTTTAAAGCCATTTTTACGTCGCATAGGAGTTTCGGTGGTTGATCCTTTTTCTCGCGCCGTCTTCATTTTGCAACAACATCCACCAAATTTTCCGCCATATTGACTTGTTTTCCTGGCTGTTTTCCTGGCTATGATGCTGGGGTACCAGGCCTCCCGCATTGGACGGTAAACAATGAAAAAAGCAGATAGCCTTATGGTTAAAAGTATAAATGGAAATTAAGAGCGCGAAAATTAAAGCTGCACTCAATTAACGTCGCCGAAAATAATGCTCAACATAATTAGCGCGACTTCAATTAAAGCGAATTTTAACGATTCGCGTTAATTTCATGGAGAGTTAATTTCCTATAATAAGGCATACGAAAAGAGGGAACAGCTGCCAAGGCGGGAACCATCTTAGATGAATGAAATACAGGAAGTACCTAATACCTAAAAGAATTCAATTGGTTTTTATTCCACTTAAGAACGATGCAAGTCGAGGCAAGAACATCACTGACTCTAAAGAAGGGTTGGTATATTTTATATTTCTCTTCCCTTGTGTGTGCTCAATTCCATTACTCGGGCTAAGCAAAAACAGCCAAAGTCAAAAAGGGACTTTTGCTGAGTGCTGGAATATGTACATAAAGAAGTACAGTGCGGATGGATTACGTAGGAATAAAGATAGCAGTTTAAGTTTACACTCAAATGGATATATTTCCGTTGAAATATAAGCGATGTGACACGGCCAACGTTTGATTAACGTACCGCTTGTCGTTACAAGAACACCACTCAATCGGCGATACACCATGCGCACAACTGCTGCCCCTCACTGGTTGTTCTGAACTCACCTCAACAGAGCAAGAAATTGCATGGAGAGAGAACGGGGGCGATCTGGAAACATAAAAGCGTGCCAGGGCCCTCTAAATAAAGCCATATGGTATCTTTTGAGCCAAACGAATTCAGTACAGCCTATTCTTAAGTGTGCCTTACCTGTATGTATAAATTGTTCGAAATTGTGAAGGTCGTTCATCTGGCAATTTCGTACCCTATTGGATACTGGCCAAGCTTATCCGTTAAACCATATTGGCAACCAGTTATTAAAAAAAGAACGCTCTCGTTCCTTTTTGCTACTTGGACAGGACATGTTTTCGTTCCATTGGTTTTAAATCAAGTGGGCTTCTCAATAGAATATTCCCTTTTCCCTGCTAATCTAACATCCAAACTTTTCTTTCGTCTTGAATTATTCGCGAACTTCTAGAAACCTTTCGATACTAACTTTTCTTCTCCCGGAAACTTGCACTCTCCGAATCTCCAAATTACTCGCACCATCTGCAACTCTTGCATAAAAATTTCTTCATACCTTCTGGTCTCGCTTTCCTATTAATTTTTGCTTTTTTCTTTTCCCCTGCATTTCCTGCATTTTCCGCGGAATTCCTTTTTAAGAAAGTTAATGCCTCCTTCTACACACTAGTTAAAACGTCTTAACTTCGATTTTTTTGGCTTTTGTTTCTTTCGATTTCTTCAAACATTTCGGATCATTCTTTGTTTCCCGTTTATCGAATCTTCTGTCAGTCCCGAACTACGCCATTTCTTCATTTTTCTATCGTATTTTTCGTCCGTTGTGACACCTGCAAATTATAAAACGACCTCCCGATTTTCTTCATTTTTGCGTTTTAAACATCGGAATTTCTTCCTTTTTATCTTCAATTGTCTTCTTTCTTGTCCAAGATGACAATTTCTTAACCTTCGAATTTCTTCGTATTTTTCCTCTTTAATTTCTTCGCGTTCTTCGAATAAATCTTCGTTTCCCCTTTATCCAAATCTTCCCCTCGTTTCTAACTTCAGATTTTCTTCGTTTCTATCTTCAATTTCTCTTCTTTCTTGCGCTACTTGCTAAATTTCTCGACCA
>NC_090883.1:36434163-36443912 GCF_036669925.1 Montipora capricornis
AATAAACGCAGGCGCTTATATATTAGGGCCTGGACAAACGCGAAATGTTTGGCGTTTAAACAACATCAAACATTGTTTAGTGACCAACCATTTTACCGTTTGGCCACCTTTTTTGGTGCTGTTTGATCGTGTTTGATAAAATTTGAAGGGCATCAAACATTCGATCAAAACATTTCTTTTGTTCTCGTGTTTGATGGGCGAACGTTTGTTCGTTTGGACAGCCGTATCAATCATGTTTGGCCTGAGCATGCGTACCACGCTTGCTCAACCGCTTGTATCCACGTGTGTTTTACGTATTTTTAATTTGTGACCCATAGTTCTTTGCTTGTGAAGTTTGATCAGAGTTAGATCAAACATGTTTTAACCGTTTGGTCACTCACTTCAACATCAGCATGTTTGGGCACCAAACAATGTTCGATGTTGTTTAAAGGCCAAACAATTCACGTTTGTCCAAGCCCTTAGAGGCATTCCTGAAGCTTATACATCCAAACGGAAATCGCGGGAAAACGTAAGCAAGTCACAATGGTTTTACTTCTGGTTCCAAATGGCTGAGAATTTGGCGACAGATTCAATTTTAAGCCAATTACAACAAGCGTAGCAATGCAGAAGTCAAGGACGACATTACTTTTAACACTCCATTGAAAACAGTTCGCTGTTTTCAAAAGATAGTGTGTATTTAATGCAGGAAATTCTCATTTTCAAATCTAAAAAAATTCGTCTTACATTCGCAAGTTGACAGAGGACCCTTTTTCATTTCAGCAAAGTCAAGACTTTGCCGTGTGCGGTCAAAAGACCCTAATGCTGACGACCGCCATGCTGCGAAACTGACTGCCGGAGCAATCACAATGTCAATATTTGTCCTCGTGTTAGTAACAGTTATCATTGCAAGTATCTGGGCCTGTAGACAAAGAGGGTCTTCTTTCGGGTAAGATACCTTGCCTATCTCTTATCTTGATATCTTAGTCCAATCCCGTCACGACTGACTGCTCCTGGGTTCCGGAGGGTGATTTGACCGGTAACCGGTATTCAAGCCAGCTTCATCTTATTAAAGGCCCACCTTCACCCAAAGTCATTGCGGTAGTTTGCTTTTGTTTTTCCAAATGACGACTTGTCTAAATACGTGATGTGATTGGCTAAAGGCACTCAGGTGAATCACGCGGGAAACAACATGTCAAATCCAGTCACGGTGCGCAATGACTCTTGGGCGAATGTGGGCCTTTAAGGTTGTACTCTGTGTAACGGTAGACGATTTTACTCGGCAATGGCGGCCAGCGAAGGGGTAAAAGGTTTAATGGGCTGCAAACAAGCACTTCATTTTACGACTAGCCTGTTTCAGTAGACCGAGGACTTAAGAAAGGCTGGGAGCTTGGAGTCACGTTGATAAGATATGGAGCGTTTTCACTCACGCGATCAGCGGCCATACTGGCTTATTGAAACAACAGAAATTATTTGTGAGGAGCGGGCTTAGCTCAGTCCTCGTCTCATTCCATCGACGTCTGTTTCGACTTTCCTCTGATCCGTGTATCTGTAGCTTTGAATATCGGTAAAACAGAATGGACCTCTTTAGCTTGTACGTTCCCATTTCAGACCACGTGATGTTACTCTAAGGAACAGTTTCTTTCAAATGTCGTCTAAAGCACGTGCATATGTATGCATAACTTATGAAAAAACAAAAGGAAAATTCCCTTGGGAACATCACGTGGTCTGAAATGGGAAAACAAAACGTACAAGCTAAAGAGGTCTATTGAGGGAGGAAGGGGAGTAAAAAGGTGCGCACCGAGGGCCACAAGTTTATCAGTAAACATATAACGTAGGTCTTTAATTATAAATTGAGCACAATATTAATAGAGTTTCTTGCTGCAGTTCTCATGTCATTTTTTCATGCTCCTTAGAGGATCAAACGATGCAAGTGACCTTCAGGGCAGAATGGAAGCTGGAGAAAAAAGCCCCTTTATTAAAAAAATAGAAAAGAAACAACCCATCATTAAGGTTCTTCCAGCAGTTCCTCAAGGTACACCCAGTCATCACGATAGAAGGAACGTTGATTCCACATTAAAACTGAACAGTTATAGTGGGTCGGACAAAAAAGTTTTGATTGACAACAAGAGGAGGTTTGACAAGTTACAGGGCCTGTCTGTCAGTGATAAGGACAGCAAAAGTCCTTTGCGAGATAAAATGGAAAGGAAATTTCACGCTGTTCAGGTTCTTCCAAGCTTTCCAAAGAAAAGTGCACACGAACAAGACAGAAGGAAAGTTGATTCAACAGACAGTCACAGCAAATCGAGATTTCAGAAGTTACAGGGTCTGCTTGGGGAAGATGATGAAGGCAAGAGAAAAAGCCCTTTGCTGGCTAAAATGGAAAAGAAATATAACGCCTTACAAGTTCTTCCAGTCATTCCGAAAAGCGGTGCATCTAGCAATGATAGAACAAGACTGGGTGTTACTCCATGTCCGAACAGTCGTAGCAAGTCTGATAGGAGCATTTTCATTGACAGCAACGAGAGATGCCGGGAGCCACAGAGTCTACCTGCCCATGCTAAAAGTAGTTTGGGTTTGGAAAAAAAAGAGAAAAGGGATGGCCAGTCTGACATGGACAGCAAAGTCGTATTGGCTGACACGTCAAAGCAACGTCGAATATCACTTGGTCATTCATTCACTGCTAAATGCAGTTACTCTAGCCTTAGTGAAGGTGACGGAAGCCATAGCAAATGGATATAAAGAATAAATTGGATGGTAGAAAGAAGAAACACCGCAAGTCACATGATTCCCAACTCTCCGCAAAGAGCAGTTCCTCTAGCTTTGAGGAAATTGAGACACTTGAATCAGAAATGATCAATCTGGACCAGTCAGAAGTTAAAGACACTTTGATAGAGAACATGGAGAAGAGGCGCCGTATGTCACAAGGTCTTCCAGTGTTTTCAACAAGCAGTGCATCCAGTCTGGAGGAAGACGACAACGCACAAATTGTATCAGCAGGCAATGAAGACTTGAGGAGCGAAGACAATTTGATAGACAGTATGAAGAAGAGGAGACGTATGTCACAAGGTCTCCCTCTCACAGCTGAGAGTAGTACATCCAGTTGTGAAGAAGATGGACAAGTGATATCAACAGACATACCGGAAAGTGAGATGCAGGGTCAGGTGAAAAGTGACGGCATTTTGACAGGAGGCGTGAAAAAATTTATGAGGTCAATTTTGGAAGGCGTAAAGATGACTGGGTTTCTCTTGCCTGGACAGGGATTTCCAACTTCCTCTTTAAGTAGAGCGACTAGCGACGACGACGACCTTCATGGCAAAGAGGACGATTTAGCGGACAAAGAAAAGAAAAGACACAGCGGGAAAGAGGGTGGAGAAGATTCGGATGACTCTTCGTCGTTTCATAGCTTGGATGAAGATGAAATGGATGAAAACGGATATGAAACATCATGAGTAGCGGCTACAACTTGGAAATTACGAACTGTTAGTGGACTAGATTTCACACTTTTTTATTGAAAATACCAACAGAGACAAAAATATGTGATCATTGTTTTTCTAAAGATGCCTAATTTACAGCACTGAATTATTTTACATGTAAACGTTTCGGAGTTTACATTTAGAATTAATACAATGACGTCTTTTTTTCTTACTGTACAACTCGACAGTTAGATTGTCCTGTATGATTTTTTTTAAGTGAGTAACGATATAATTTTTGAATCTGCTATCAGAACATTGCACGGTAAGAAGATCGTGAAGGTGCATGCATCTTGTTAATTGATCACAGAAACAACAGAATGCTGTTTTTTATTTTCTGTGGCGATGTTGCTTTACAAAGTGATGAAATAAAGGAACAAAAATCAATGACCATAAAGCTGTTATTTTGATGTTGCTTGATTATTCTTTAAAACAAAAGGATCTTTGCTACACGAACCTGAATGGCTTTTCCTGGAAAATCAGGATGGAGGATCAAGGATTGAGGACCTCGATCCCCGATCCGCCTTTTCCAGGAAACCAATCTGTATGTCGTCACCTGAGCTCAACGATATCTGACTCAAACAGTACCTGCAGTTCATGATGACCATTTGTGAATCAACAGAAGATCCAATAGAAGCTCTGTGATGATAATTAGTACCATAAAAAAAACTATAATGGCATGTGTCCATAATAATTTCATAGGATGTTGTTCGTCTTTGTTTTTGAGATCCTTTATTATTATCATCACCATGGATACAACTTTCAAGAGTTTTGTCTTTGATCTGTGATAACGCTGATCACCACCTTGGATTATCCATCATGCCTTTCAAGCCTGCTTTTCATTGGAACATTAACTTGTTGCAGAAGTTCATGAACTTGAAGTGCTTAACTCTGGTCCAGAGCTAGGGTTTTTTGGGTTTAAAATGTTCCTTATTTGGATGCAACGTAGCTAGCTGGTGCATTTTCTCACGCATGCAGCTTTGATCTTATTTTTGTCCATATTTGGGCATGAAATTGGTTTCCTAAAATCCCCAGCTTCCTTCCAAGGAAAAGAGTTTCAATTTTCACGCTTCATGGTCATGTGCTTCTGCTTGTTGCTAATTGGTGTTTAGCATATGTATTCACATGGGCCTTTGTGCAATTATTATTAACTTCTTACTAACCAAGCGCGAGGGCCGTGCTGGGGAATATTGGCCCGAGGTCGTGGCAGTACGGACCGAGTGCAGCGAGGTCCGTACAAAAACGACCAAGGGCCAATATTCCCCAGTACGGCTTGAGCTAGCTCAGTAAGTAGTTTATTATATGGCTTTTTAATTACCTTTTGCTTTGTTTTTGCAAGCCTGTAATCGGCCTGTGGGCATTACGGGAGAATAATGCCCTACAATTCAGTCACAATTAGCCAATCAGAGTGCGCGTTATATCGGCTACAAACACAAGCGATATAATAATAAGGATTAATCACTTGCATTTTCAAAGTTCTCCAAATTAATTGCCTCATTGAGGTGAAAACTTTGAAAATGTAAGTGAAAATAATCCTAAATTGCACCAGTGCACATTGCAAGGTGCTTATCACATAAAGGGCCAAATTTCTGAGGAAAGCCAGTTCAATGTCGTGACAAATGACAATCAACTTAACTGGCCAATCGGTTCAATGAACACTTAATCTTAAAATCACAGAAAACAGGCTTTCATTTGGTTAACGTTCAATTCAATAAATCGTTGCTGTCAACAAAAATGGTGCTTAAAATGGATTTTATATGTGGACAAAAATGAATTTAATCAGAGTCAGAATCTGGAAAAAAGATTCTCTTGTAACCTCACTTGCTCTGGCTTAAAGCAACTGTTAACCAATCAGGATCAAGTGATCATCATTGCCCTCTTGATTACTAAAAGTGAAGCTCATGAATGAGAAAAATACCCTCCATCTCAGCAAAACAGCATTCAGTAATTTTGCCCCATATGTGTCTGTGATAATTACTGTTTATTGTAAGTTGTAACAAAAGGTACTAATAAAGGGTTACTGAGTTTGTATATTTTCGTTGTGCTGACACTTGCGTTACTAGTGAAAGCCATGCCTTAAGGTGTGTCTTCCCAATAAAGTTCTGCCACTGTTACTTCATATCAATGGGTACAAAATTGAACCCTATGGATAATTCAATGAATGTTAGCAACATTCTAGGCATAGCCTTTGCTGGAAGGTTTAGATAAACTCATCGCAGTAAAACTTGCCAGTAAATCATGGACTTCATCCACCTGCAACCAGCAAATACACAAATAAAGACTTCATCAATAATCTTATCAGCAGCTACTACAAGCAACACCCAATTGGGACAAACAAAAATTACTGCATCCAACTCATCCATTTAACCTTCGGGGAAAGCTTCTTCTGGCACCAATGTTCAAACTAAAAAAAAATTCTTATACCTGGAGCCCGGGGGCGGGGGGACTCCCCCATATGCAAACAGACGGGGATGCTCGTCGGGAATTTTGAATTTAACCCCTAAAGGAGACCATCTGGGATCGGATCAAGCTTTTCATTACCCGCAAAGGAGACCAATCTGGGCTGTGGCTTAAGCCAATCTTGACCCCTAAAAACCAGTTACAAAGAAAATGTGACTTCTGTTTCTCTTCGCGTAATTCTGTGTTTCTTCGGGGAACCCTAAACGAGACCTTGGCGGCTCAAAATATTGGCGCTTTGCCCGGAAGACCCTAAGGGGTACCAAAATCCAAAATTACAACCCTAAGCGAGACAATGAGCATCGCTGTCTGTTTCATATGGGAGCCCCCACCCCCCCCTCCCCGGACCTGGAACTGTTTTGATGTGTGACATATAACTATAAATTTTCTGCTTTTTAACCAGCTTTTACAAGTCTGTATAGCATAGTTCATGTAAAGCTATTGCATTTTTTTATTTCTTTCAGGATGGATATTAAAGGATTATTATCATCCTTATCATTATCATTATTATTATCAACACTGCTATTTCTGTATCCTCATTGCCATCCTGTTTCCTAGTTCTCCATAACTAAATTAAACTTTAAACTTTATTGAATTGTTGCATGTACAAAATAACATCAGCAACTGGAGAAGAAAACAGAACGATGTCCCAATTGATATTCAACCCCAAATATTCCAACTTAAAGCTGTTGACAAACCTTTTCAGTAGTCACAGCTTGAGAGTTTGAAGCATGTTATTCATGGTCTCCAATGTTTCCTCAGCATGTTTGTCACCAAGCCTCAGCATATATGCCTTGATTAGTTCGATAACTTGTTTTACTTCCTCACAATAAATTGATGGCTGTCCTCGAATACTCTGATCACCATGAAGAACCCTCAGCCTTGAGCAAGCAAGGTCAAGGGGTGTTTTCCCACTGAAGTCCGCTGCATCAGCACTGGCACCAGCCTGTAGAAGCACGGTCACGATTCTCAGTTGATTTGTGCATGCAGCGAGATGAAGCGGTGTATTTCCATTTAAATCGTTGGCATTTGGGTTGGCTCCATTTTCGAGAAGAATTTGCAGTGTCCGTTCATTCCATTGCGCGCGCAGCAAAATGAAGTGCAGTTCTTCTCTTTGAATCAGGGGCACAAACGCTGACTCCATGATTAATAAGCTTAAATAGAGTATCAACTTTAGATGCTGTACCGCCTCTTCAGTTTCTTTTCAGCTATTTTTCATGTCCTAATGGTTGAAAAACTTAGCTGAAGTCTGGCTTCGCAGTTTTATGCGGGATGGAAGAACTTTCCGTGCAAATTGCCCACCATATTCTTGGGTGGAATAACTGTGAGCTACTGATGAGAGAACATTGTTTATAGGTACATTGAGAAATTTGCAGAGGTCCATTGACTTTGAAGGAAGCTGTGTTTTCGTGGTCATCCGCCTCAGCCATTGGCTTTTTCACCAGACCTAACAAATGCAAATTTAAGAGATAATATTAATGTCACAGGAGCTAATGCAAACAATGATGACACACTAAGATATAATCTTATTTAAAGTTTTGGTGTGTAGTATCACCAAGTAGTTTTACGAGTTGTGTTGTATTTTGACAAGCCCGCTAAGACGAGTCAAAATACAAACAACGAGTACCAGTACTCAGTGATACTACATACAAAAAGGGATTGCCTTAACGCAGAAATCGCGCACTTTTACGGAAATAAAATTAAAAAAAAAATGCATCATCAAATTTTAATGCGTACCAGGACGCAAGGCACTGACTAAAAACTCACATATTGGTTTGCGTGTGAGCCTCTTCCTATGTAAACACGTGCAATAAAAAGTATTATTTATTATTATTTCTGCTGAGCGTGAATGCTGGCGGTTATCCTGAAGGAACTTGCCTGCCAATCTGAATTGGTTCCGATCGCAGCCTGAGCAGGACAGAAGTATTTTCCTATCTCGCTGACCACGGTCATGGTAACCAAACTACGTAAAGTGACACAGTCAGGAGAGAATACTCGTTTGCTCTCTCACCTTCTACAAATAGAATTTAGCAAATAAACATAAAGGTAATTTATGTCACATTTGGCGGCCTCATGTTGCGTCGGTCACCGTCCTTGGGGACAAAAACTGTGCCCTCTGTACGAGTATGTGTATCTCGAAGACCGCCCTCGGGCCAACAGCAAGGTTTTTCCCAATACGGACCCTCCCACCCCCTCCCCGTTGGCCTGGTGAATAACTGAAATCTATGTACAATTTCGTGCCGAATTATTTGTACTCGTTTCGTGACTTTCTTAGGTCAATAACACCTAATACAAACTACTTAATAACCGAGAGTGGAGCCCGTCATTACGGAGAAAATCCTCAATACCTGACGGCCTTGCTGTATTGATCCCGAGAGATAGCTTAGATCCGGTCAATGCGGTAGGATCGGCCCCGAGGTCTTGAGAAAGACTTGTTCCCGTAACGACCGAAATGGTCGATAGGTTATCTAAGTGTTATTATATGGCACCCAGCAACAAAAAGTAAAGCAACAAGACCAAAGCAAGCTGGCGACAGCGGCGGAACCGTGATCATGTACATCACGGTGATGCCGCGGGATTCACTGTCATTCACGTTAGTCAAATTGCAACCCCCCCAAATCAAGTGACACTGACGCGTTCTTTCGATCTAAAATAATCTTTATTTTCGTCACAATTTATTATAGCTGTGAAAAAGGTCAAGTAGAAGGGTCGGGCCCAGTCACAACAAGGGAAAAATTTGTCAAAAAATCTCTGAGAATCAAAGAACAAAAGTACATTTGTAAAAGGAAAAATGTCACCGGCCTCGTGGAAAATGAAAAACTTTGCCAGTAAATGGTCCAGGTCATCAGCCGGTACGTTCAAAATTCTTTATCGCCCTTTGCTTATTGATGACAATAGCGATGAACTGTTTTTCATGTCGCTGACTGTTTTCTTGGTGTGTTTTCACTTTTTGCTCCTTTACCACAAAGTTTCAATCTCTTCTGGTTGTTCCCTTGGTTTTCTCTGTCGCCATTTGAACTCGTTCATTATTTGTTCTCTGTCAAATCACTGTTGTCAGAAAAGTCGTACCTCCCGGAGTGATTAAAATTCACTCCCAGAGTGTTCATCCTCGTCACAACTGTCAGCCGCTACAATTTTCAGACAAAAATTAGATGTTTTTTTTAATTACCTTTTGCTTTACAGTGAGAAGATAGGCCTACAATTCAGTCACAATTAGCCAATCAGAGCACGTGTTATATGGGCCACAAAACACAAGCCATAAAATAAATACCACTTATAACTGAGAGGTAGGTCATTATGGGGAAAATCTCAGACGGTATGTAGTTTTTCTTTCAAGTTAGTGAAAAATAGTTGTACTTGTCATATTTTTTGTTGTTTTCGCCCCACGCCGTAGCTTTAGTCTCAAAGTCCTCAAAAGAGCCGTCAAGCCGAGAAAAATTTGTCATAATGCCTGGTCAGTACAAGAAACTCTTGCCCGCTCAGAAGCCAATCAGAGGTGTCTACTATTTAGCCCATCATAAAGTTGGTTAATAGCGAATGCTATTTATAGATAGCGGGGGGTGTAAATAACTGGTAGGGGACTTAGTGTACTATTGTATTCAACACACACATTGGGGGATTAAAAATACGCCTTTTTAAAACCAAGCCAGACCTACAGTATTTTACTGGTCTAATGCCAGACCAGACGATAATCATCAATGGGGAACCCCGGGAGGTCACCTGGGTAAGCACTCACTGAAAATACGATGTCCCCATTAAGTTGACCCTTTGACGTCCAAACCGGCCTAAACTGCCAGACTTAGGTATTTACTCTGTCTAACGTCAGACGATTTTACTCGTCAA
>NC_090883.1:36448412-36460912 GCF_036669925.1 Montipora capricornis
ATAAAAATTAAAAACATCGTGTTTTGGACACTTTGTTGCCCTTTTAATTCGAATCAAGGCCGGAAAAAAGGGCACGGGTTTGTCCATTGAACCCTGATTCTGCAGCATTGACAACATAGCGGTTTAAAATGCCGTGGACCTCGACAAGTTGTCCTGTCTTCGATTTCGCTGCTCTGATGTTTCGTCATTGTAAGTGTACATCTGTTTTCAATTCACTTACCCTTTAGATTGCAAAACTCGTTGTCTTTGAATCGTGACATTAGAACTTGGTGGGGAGAACTTGGCGTTCCGCGGCGGAAGGAAATTTAAGTTCGTTTCTTTGCCTCTCCTCTCTCTCGCTCCAAAGTGAGAATTCCGCGCTTTCGGTTAAACGTACGATTACGTATTTGTTTTTAACTTAAAAATTCAAACTTTTCTAATTCTGCTTTGTATTTGTGTTTGACTCTTAGGGACTTTTTTCACTGCCGCATATCGGATATAAAGAAGGAAGCACTTCACGAATACAAAAATGTAGAAAATTTGTAAGTATCAGTGTTATTAACTTAATGCAATAGGAACGATTCATGTAACGTTTTCACGAAGGCCGACTCCGGCGAAGTACAAAAAAGCGGTAGTACATAAGATTTTACGTACAACCTTATAAAGAAAATTTATAATTCTTGTGTCTTAAAAGTCCTACCATAGCTCACTCGAACTTTCCCGATTTTTCACTTAAAGCGGCCCAAATGCATTCGTAATGTAAGCTCCTAGGATTCAAATGGCACATTTTTCAGAATGCAATGTAGAATGGAGTGTCCTTCACCATTATTCAAAAAAAACTTTTTTTAAATATATTGAGTAAAAGCGGGAAATTGGGTGTGTGTGTGTGTGTGTGTGGGGGTGGGGGGGGGGGGTAATCATTAACTGATATGTTTCTCAAAGAAACAGCGCTCTTTTTATGCTTTTTATGATTTCCTCTTTTAGTTGCCGTCTCATCAGTTAAGCTGATTTAACTAGAAGTATAAGTCGTGAATAAATATAATATTTCAACTTCACAGAGATTTGAGATACAATGAACTCAAAAGCGTTTCTCCAGGATTATTCAGTGGAATGACATCTTTGAAAGAACTGTAAGTATCCAATGTATGGCAAAAACCAATAACAGACACTTTCAACAGGAAAAGAACAATGATGTATGCTGCAACATACGAAACGTCAAGTATAAAATGAAAATATTTGTAACCGCTGATTGTTTTCTTTTCCTGTTGAAATTGAAATGGCCAAAGGACAACAGACACTTTGTTCGATAAGTCGCTAGTCGCTGACGGACCACCAAAACGGAAAGCCAGACCGTGGCAAAGTGCGCATGACAGTGATTCCGCAGCCCTAGAAGATCGGATTTGAGCATGCGTCAGTTGAGCTTAATTTTGTTTCACCTGAGTACTGCAAAAAGGCGTCACGCGTGCGCAAAAAACTATGCGCATCCTCTTTCCTCGCATAGATTGCTGCGAACGAACCATAACACCTTTGTGAGATTGAGATGGCTTGGTGCTATTCCATTATTAAAACGTGAAGAAGAAGATAAATAGTTTTTATCTAAACAAAAAATCAGAGATTTGAATCATTAAATTAAATGAATGATGTCACTTGTTTTGGGCGAAGGATAAGTGAGAGGGAATAGAGGTGTGGGAGGCATCGAAAACTACTTTTGTGTTGTGCAAAAGGCGTCTCTGTAAAACAACACAGTGCAACATTTGATCACAAGACCCAGCATGTGATCCAAAACAGACACTTCTAACAAATATATTTCCATTGGGGGTTTTCTTTTTAGATACATCGCTAACAATCCATGGTCATGCGACAAATCAACATTGGTCGTGATGCAAACCGAATTGGCGGAGCTCGTAGATTCAAATAAAAATCTTGAAGACTTCGACGGGGGGAAAGTACAGTGTTTTGACCCTCCGAGCATGAAAGGAAGGAGGCCTCTTCACCTAATTAATGGTAAGTTTCCTTTTTATTTTTTAGCGCGTTTTAATTGAGCTTAGCAATTAAAGCAAAAACTAAAGCAATTCTTACCGTTCAGGAACCCGTTTCTCGAAAGTCCCGAGACTCTACGGACCATTTTCGCGTTAACAATTCTCTCTGTATCTCAAGAACGGGTTAGTTTTATGTCGTCAAACTTCATAGTTAGTTTCCTTTTTGTTACCTTGAAAACATGGTAAAAGATAGGCTTTCCTGAACAAGTGGTTGGCAAACGTTTCCGGGACTTTTGAGAAACGGGCCTCAGGCCTGGATTTTCGAAGAATGGTTAGCGCTAACCAGCGTTAAATACCAAGGAAACCTATAGGTTTTGATACCTCTTAATTAACCAACGTTTACGGTTAGCGCTAACTAGGCTTCGAGCAACTCGCCTCTGGCCTTTAACAATAAACGCAGGCGCTTATATATTAGGGCCTGGACAAACGCGAAATGTTTGGCGTTTAAACAACATCAAACATTGTTTAGTGACCAACCATTTTACCGTTTGGCCACCTTTTTTGGTGCTGTTTGATCGTGTTTGATAAAATTTGAAGGGCATCAAACATTCGATCAAAACATTTCTTTTGTTCTCGTGTTTGATGGGCGAACGTTTGTTCGTTTGGACAGCCGTATCAATCATGTTTGGCCTGAGCATGCGTACCACGCTTGCTCAACCGCTTGTATCCACGTGTGTTTTACGTATTTTTAATTTGTGACCCATAGTTCTTTGCTTGTGAAGTTTGATCAGAGTTAGATCAAACATGTTTTAATCGTTTGGCCACTCACTTCAACATCAGCATGTTTGGGCACCAAACAATGTTCGATGTTGTTTAAAGGCCAAACAATTCACGTTTGTCCAAGCCCTTAGAGGCATTCCTGAAGCTTATACATCCAAACGGAAATCGCGGGAAAACGTAAGCAAGTCACAATGGTTTTACTTCTGGTTCCAAATGGCTGAGAATTTGGCGACAGATTCAATTTTAAGCCAATTACAACAAGCGTAGCAATGCAGAAGTCAAGGACGACATTACTTTTAACACTCCATTGAAAACAGTTCGCTGTTTTCAAAAGATAGTGTGTATTTAATGCAGGAAATTCTCATTTTCAAATCTAAAAAAATTCGTCTTACATTCGCAAGTTGACAGAGGACCCTTTTTCATTTCAGCAAAGTCAAGACTTTGCCGTGTGCGGTCAAAAGACCCTAATGCTGACGACCGCCATGCTGCGAAACTGACTGCCGGAGCAATCACAATGTCAATATTTGTCCTCGTGTTAGTAACAGTTATCATTGCAAGTATCTGGGCCTGTAGACAAAGAGGGTCTTCTTTCGGGTAAGATACCTTGCCTATCTCTAATCTTGATATCTTAGTCCAATCCCGTCACGACTGACTGCTCCTGGGTTCCGGAGGGTGATTTGACCGGTAACCGGTATTCAAGCCAGCTTCATCTTATTAAAGGCCCACCTTCACCCAAAAGTCATTGCGGTAGTTTGCTTTTGTTTTTCCAAATGACGACTTGTCTAAATACGTGATGTGATTGGCTAAAGGCACTCAGGTGAATCACGCGGGAAACAACATGTCAAATCCAGTCACGGTGCGCAATGACTCTTGGGCGAATGTGGGCCTTTAAGGTTGTACTCTGTGTAACGGTAGACGATTTTACTCGGCAATGGCGGCCAGCGAAGGGGTAAAAGGTTTAATGGGCTGCAAACAAGCACTTCATTTTACGACTAGCCTGTTTCAGTAGACCGAGGACTTAAGAAAGGCTGGGAGCTTGGAGTCACGTTGATAAGATATGGAGCGTTTTCACTCACGCGATCAGCGGCCATACTGGCTTATTGAAACAACAGAAATTATTTGTGAGGAGCGGGCTTAGCTCAGTCCTCGTCTCATTCCATCGACGTCTGTTTCGACTTTCCTCTGATCCGTGTATCTGTAGCTTTGAATATCGGTAAAACAGAATGGACCTCTTTAGCTTGTACGTTCCCATTTCAGACCACGTGATGTTACTCTAAGGAACAGTTTCTTTCAAATGTCGTCTAAAGCACGTGCATATGTATGCATAACTTATGAAAAAACAAAAGGAAAATTCCCTTGGGAACATCACGTGGTCTGAAATGGGAAAACAAAACGTACAAGCTAAAGAGGTCTATTGAGGGAGGAAGGGGAGTAAAAAGGTGCGCACCGAGGGCCACAAGTTTATCAGTAAACATATAACGTAGGTCTTTAATTATAAATTGAGCACAATATTAATAGAGTTTCTTGCTGCAGTTCTCATGTCATTTTTCATGCTCCTTAGAGGATCAAACGATGCAAGTGACCTTCAGGGCAGAATGGAAGCTGGAGAAAAAAGCCCCTTTATTAAAAAATAGAAAAGAAACAACCCATCATTAAGGTTCTTCCAGCAGTTCCTCAAGGTACACCCAGTCATCACGATAGAAGGAACGTTGATTCCACATTAAAACTGAACAGTTATAGTGGGTCGGACAAAAAAGTTTTGATTGACAACAAGAGGAGGTTTGACAAGTTACAGGGCCTGTCTGTCAGTGATAAGGACAGCAAAAGTCCTTTGCGAGATAAAATGGAAAGGAAATTTCACGCTGTTCAGGTTCTTCCAAGCTTTCCAAAGAAAAGTGCACACGAACAAGACAGAAGGAAAGTTGATTCAACAGACAGTCACAGCAAATCGAGATTTCAGAAGTTACAGGGTCTGCTTGGGGAAGATGATGAAGGCAAGAGAAAAAGCCCTTTGCTGGCTAAAATGGAAAAGAAATATAACGCCTTACAAGTTCTTCCAGTCATTCCGAAAAGCGGTGCATCTAGCAATGATAGAACAAGACTGGGTGTTACTCCATGTCCGAACAGTCGTAGCAAGTCTGATAGGAGCATTTTCATTGACAGCAACGAGAGATGCCGGGAGCCACAGAGTCTACCTGCCCATGCTAAAAGTAGTTTGGGTTTGGAAAAAAAAGAGAAAAGGGATGGCCAGTCTGACATGGACAGCAAAGTCGTATTGGCTGACACGTCAAAGCAACGTCGAATATCACTTGGTCATTCATTCACTGCTAAATGCAGTTACTCTAGCCTTAGTGAAGGTGACGGAAGCCATAGCAAATTGGATATAAAGAATAAATTGGATGGTAGAAAGAAGAAACACCGCAAGTCACATGATTCCCAACTCTCCGCAAAGAGCAGTTCCTCTAGCTTTGAGGAAATTGAGACACTTGAATCAGAAATGATCAATCTGGACCAGTCAGAAGTTAAAGACACTTTGATAGAGAACATGGAGAAGAGGCGCCGTATGTCACAAGGTCTTCCAGTGTTTTCAACAAGCAGTGCATCCAGTCTGGAGGAAGACGACAACGCACAAATTGTATCAGCAGGCAATGAAGACTTGAGGAGCGAAGACAATTTGATAGACAGTATGAAGAAGAGGAGACGTATGTCACAAGGTCTCCCTCTCACAGCTGAGAGTAGTACATCCAGTTGTGAAGAAGATGGACAAGTGATATCAACAGACATACCGGAAAGTGAGATGCAGGGTCAGGTGAAAAGTGACGGCATTTTGACAGGAGGCGTGAAAAAATTTATGAGGTCAATTTTGGAAGGCGTAAAGATGACTGGGTTTCTCTTGCCTGGACAGGGATTTCCAACTTCCTCTTTAAGTAGAGCGACTAGCGACGACGACGACCTTCATGGCAAAGAGGACGATTTAGCGGACAAAGAAAAGAAAAGACACAGCGGGAAAGAGGGTGGAGAAGATTCGGATGACTCTTCGTCGTTTCATAGCTTGGATGAAGATGAAATGGATGAAAACGGATATGAAACATCATGAGTAGCGGCTACAACTTGGAAATTACGAACTGTTAGTGGACTAGATTTCACACTTTTTTTATTGAAAATACCAACAGAGACAAAAATATGTGATCATTGTTTTTCTAAAGATGCCTAATTTACAGCACTGAATTATTTTACATGTAAACGTTTCGGAGTTTACATTTAGAATTAATACAATGACGTCTTTTTTTCTTACTGTACAACTCGACAGTTAGATTGTCCTGTATGATTTTTTTTAAGTGAGTAACGATATAATTTTTGAATCTGCTATCAGAACATTGCACGGTAAGAAGATCGTGAAGGTGCATGCATCTTGTTAATTGATCACAGAAACAACAGAATGCTGTTTTTTATTTTCTGTGGCGATGTTGCTTTACAAAGTGATGAAATAAAGGAACAAAAATCAATGACCATAAAGCTGTTATTTTGATGTTGCTTGATTATTCTTTAAAACAAAAGGATCTTTGCTACACGAACCTGAATGGCTTTTCCTGGAAAATCAGGATGGAGGATCAAGGATTGAGGACCTCGATCCCCGATCCGCCTTTTCCAGGAAACCAATCTGTATGTCGTCACCTGAGCTCAACGATATCTGACTCAAACAGTACCTGCAGTTCATGATGACCATTTGTGAATCAACAGAAGATCCAATAGAAGCTCTGTGATGATAATTAGTACCATAAAAAAAACTATAATGGCATGTGTCCATAATAATTTCATAGGATGTTGTTCGTCTTTGTTTTTGAGATCCTTTATTATTATCATCACCATGGATACAACTTTCAAGAGTTTTGTCTTTGATCTGTGATAACGCTGATCACCACCTTGGATTATCCATCATGCCTTTCAAGCCTGCTTTTCATTGGAACATTAACTTGTTGCAGAAGTTCATGAACTTGAAGTGCTTAACTCTGGTCCAGAGCTAGGGTTGTTTGGGTTTAAAATGTTCCTTATTTGGATGCAACGTAGCTAGCTGGTGCATTTTCTCACGCATGCAGCTTTGATCTTATTTTTGTCCATATTTGGGCATGAAATTGGTTTCCTAAAATCCCCAGCTTCCTTCCAAGGAAAAGAGTTTCAATTTTCACGCTTCATGGTCATGTGCTTCTGCTTGTTGCTAATTGGTGTTTAGCATATGTATTCACATGGGCCTTTGTGCAATTATTATTAACTTCTTACTAACCAAGCGCGAGGGCCGTGCTGGGGAATTATTGGTCCGAGGTCGTGGCAGTACGGACCGAGTGCAGCGAGGTCCGTACAAAAACGACCAAGGGCCAATATTCCCCAGTACGGCTTGAGCTAGCTCAGTAAGTAGTTTATTATATGGCTTTTTAATTACCTTTTGCTTTGTTTTTGCAAGCCTGTAATCGGCCTGTGGGCATTACGGGAGAATAATGCCCTACAATTCAGTCACAATTAGCCAATCAGAGTGCGCGTTATATCGGCTACAAACACAAGCGATATAATAATAAGGATTAATCACTTGCATTTTCAAAGTTCTCCAAATTAATTGCCTCATTGAGGTGAAAACTTTGAAAATGTAAGTGAAAATAATCCTAAATTGCACCAGTGCACATTGCAAGGTGCTTATCACATAAAGGGCCAAATTTCTGAGGAAAGCCAGTTCAATGTCGTGACAAATGACAATCAACTTAACTGGCCAATCGGTTCAATGAACACTTAATCTTAAAATCACAGAAAACAGGCTTTCATTTGGTTAACGTTCAATTCAATAAATCGTTGCTGTCAACAAAAATGGTGCTTAAAATGGATTTTATATGTGGACAAAAATGAATTTAATCAGAGTCAGAATCTGGAAAAAAGATTCTCTTGTAACCTCACTTGCTCTGGCTTAAAGCAACTGTTAACCAATCAGGATCAAGTGATCATCATTGCCCTCTTGATTACTAAAAGTGAAGCTCATGAATGAGAAAAATACCCTCCATCTCAGCAAAACAGCATTCAGTAATTTTGCCCCATATGTGTCTGTGATAATTACTGTTTATTGTAAGTTGTAACAAAAGGTACTAATAAAGGTGTTACTGAGTTTGTATATTTTCGTTGTGCTGACACTTGCGTTACTAGTGAAAGCCATGCCTTAAGGTGTGTCTTCCCAATAAAGTTCTGCCACTGTTACTTCATATCAATGGGTACAAAATTGAACCCTATGGATAATTCAATGAATGTTAGCAACATTCTAGGCATAGCCTTTGCTGGAAGGTTTAGATAAACTCATCGCAGTAAAACTTGCCAGTAAATCATGGACTTCATCCACCTGCAACCAGCAAATACACAAATAAAGACTTCATCAATAATCTTATCAGCAGCTACTACAAGCAACACCCAATTGGGACAAACAAAAATTACTGCATCCAACTCATCCATTTAACCTTCGGGGAAAGCTTCTTCTGGCACCAATGTTCAAACTAAAAAAAAATTCTTATACCTGGAGCCCGGGGGCGGGGGGGACTCCCCCCATATGCAACAGACGGGGATGCTCGTCGGGAATTTTGAATTTAACCCCTAAAGGAGACCATCTGGGATCGGATCAAGCTTTTCATTACCCGCAAAGGAGACCAATCTGGGCGTGGCTTAAGCCAATCTTGACCCCTAAAAACCAGTTAAAAAGAAAATGTGACTTCTGTTTCTCTTCGCGTAATTCTGTGTTTCTTCGGGGAACCCTAAACGAGACCTTGGCGGCTCAAAATATTGGCGCTTTGCCCGGAAGACCCTAAGGGGTACCAAAATCCAAAATTTACAACCCTAAGCGAGACAATGAGCATCGCTGTCTGTTTCATATGGGAGCCCCCCCCCCCTCCCCCAGGACCTGGAACTGTTTTGATGTGTGACATATAACTATAAATTTTCTGCTTTTTAACCAGCTTTTACAAGTCTGTATAGCATAGTTCATGTAAAGCTATTGCATTTTTTTATTTCTTTCAGGATGGATATTAAAGGATTATTATCATCATTATCATTATCATTATTATTATCAACACTGCTATTTCTGTATCCTCATTTGCCATCCTGGTTCCTAAGTTCTCCATAACTAAATTAAACTTTAAACTTTATTGAATTTGTTGCATGTACAAAATAACATCAGCAACTGGAGAAGAAAACAGAACGATGTCCCAATTGATATTCAACCCCAAATATTCCAACTTAAAGCTGTTGACAAACCTTTTCAGTAGTCACAGCTTGAGAGTTTTGAAGCATGTTATTCATGGTCTCCAATGTTTCCTCAGCCTGTTTGTCACCAAGCCTCAGCATATATGCCTTGATTAGTTCGATAACTTGTTTTACTTCCTCACAATAAATTGATGGCTGTCCTCGAATACTCTGATCACCATGAAGAACCCTCAGCCTTGAGCAAGCAAGGTCAAGGGGTGTTTTCCCACTGAAGTCCGCTGCATCAGCACTGGCACCAGCCTGTAGAAGCAGTGTCACGATTCTCAGTTGATTTGTGCATGCAGCGAGATGAAGCGGTGTATTTCCATTTAAATCTTTGGCATTTGGGTTGGCTCCATTTTCGAGAAGAATTTGCAGTGTCCGTTCATTTCCTTGCGCCGCAGCAAAATGAAGTGCAGTTCTTCTCTTTGAATCAGGGGCACAAACGCTGACTCCATGATTAATAAGCTTAAATAGAGTATCAACTTTAGACTGCTGTACCGCCTCTCTCAGTTTCTTTTCAGCTATTTTTTCATGTCCTAATGGTGAAAACTTAGCTGAAGTCTGGCTTCGCAGTTTTATGCGGGATGGAAGAACTTTCCGTGCAAATTGCCCACCATATTCTTGGGTGGAATAACTGTGAGCTACTGATGAGAGAACATTGTTTATAGGTACATTTGAGAAATTTGCAGAGGTCCAATTGACTTTGAAGGAAGCTGTGTTTTCGTGGTCATCCTCCTCAGCCATTGGCTTTTTTCACCAGACCTAACAAATGCAAATTTAAGAGATAATATTTAATGTCACATGAGCTAATGCAAACAATGATGACACACTAAGATATAATCTTATTTAAAGTTTTGGTGTGTAGTATCACCAAGTAGTTTTACGAGTTGTGTTGTATTTTGACAAGCCCGCTAAGACGAGTCAAAATACAAACAACGAGTACCAGTACTCAGTGATACTACATACCAAAACAGGGATTGCCTTAACGCAGAAATCGCGCACTTTTACGGAAATAAAATTTAAAAAAAATGCATCATCAAAATTTTAATGCGTACCAGGACGCAAGGCACTGACTTAAATAACTCACATATTGGTTTGCGTGTGAGCATCTTCCTATGTAACACGTGCAATAAAAAGTATTATTTATTATTTATTTCTCTGATCGTGAGCTGGCGGTATCCTGAGAATCCTGCAATCTGATTGGTTCCGCGAGCAGGCAGTATTTTCCTATCTCCTGACCACGGTCATGGTAACCAACTACGCTAAGTGCACAGTGGAGATAATAGTTTCTCCTACCTTCTACAAATAGAATTTAGAAATAAAAAAAATGTTATTCACCGGCCTTGGTCGCTCCGTATTGGGAAAAACTGTGCCCTCTGTCTCGAGTATGTGTACTCGAGACCTCGGGCACAGTTTTTCCCAATACGGACCTCCCGGCCGGTGAATAACATATATGTACAATTTCGTGGAATATTTGTACTCGTTTCGTGCATTTTCTGTTCAATAACTAATACTAACTACTTAATAACCGAGAGTGAGGTCATTACGGGAAAATCTCAAACTGAGGCCTTGCTGTATTGACCGAGAGATAGCGAGGTCAATGCGGTAGGCCGAGGTTTGAGATTTTCCCGTAACGACCGAATGGTCGAGGTTATTAAGTTGTTTATTATATGGCACCAGCAACAAAAATAAAGCCAACAAGCCAAAGCTGGCGCAGCGGAAGTGATCATTACATCCGGTGATGCCCGCGCTTCACTGTTCATTCATCGTTTCAAATCGCAAAAATCAAGTGAACTGACGCGTCTTTCGATCTAAAATAATCTTTATTTTCGTCACAATTTATTATAGCTGTGAAAAGGTCACGTAGAAGGTTAGGGCCACGTCACAACAAGGAAAATTTTGTCAACATCTCTGAGAATCAAAGACCAAAGTACATTTGTAAAGAAAAATGTCAACGGCCTCGTGGAAAATGAAAAACTTTGCCAGTAAATGGTCCAGGTCATCAGCCGGTACGTTCAAAATTTCTTTATCGCCCTTGCTTATTGATGACAAATAGCGATGAAATGTTTTCATGTCGCTGACTGTTTTCTTTGTTGTGTTTTCACTTTTTTGCTCCTTTACAAAAGTTTCAATCTCTTCTTGGTTGTTTCCTTCGTTTTCTCTGTCGCCATTGAACTCGTTCATTATTTGTTTCTGTCAAATCACTGTTGTCCAGAAAGTCGTACTCGTCCGGGTGATAAAATTCACTCCCAGAGTGTTCCTCCTCGTCACACATTGTCAGCCGCTACAATTTTCAGACAAAAATTAGATGGTTTTTTAATTACCTTTTGCTTTACAGGAGAATAATGCCCTACAATTCAGTCACAATTAGCCAATCAGAGCACGTGTTATATGGGCCACAAACACAAGCCATAAAATAAATACCACTTATTAACTGAGAGTTAGGTCATTATGGGGAAATCTCAGACTGTATGCTAGTTTTTCTTTCAGTTATTGAAAATATAGTTGTACTTTGTTCATATTTTTTGTTGTTTTCGCCCACACGCTCGTAGCTTTTAGTCTCAAAGTCCTCAAAAGAGCCGTCAAGCCGAGAAAAATTTTCATAATGCCTGGTCATTACAAGAAAATCTTGCCCGCTCAGAAGCCAATCAGAGCGTGTCTACTATTTTAGCCATATCATAAAGTTGGTTAATAGCGAATGCTATTTATAGATAGCGGGTGTAAATAACTTGTAGGGGACTTAGTGTCCTATTGTATTCAACACCCACCTTAGGGTATTAAAATCGGCCTAAACCAGCCAGACCTACAGTATTTTACTGTCTAATGCCAGACGATTTTACTCATCAATGGGGAACCCCTGGGAGTCAACGGGTTAATCACTCACTGAAAAACGATGTCCCCATTAAGTTGACCCTTTGACGTCCAAACCGGCCTAAACTGGCCAGACTTAGTATTTTACTCTGTCTAACGTCAGACGATTTTACTCGTCAATGGGGAACCCCTTGGAGTCAATGGGTTAAATAAAAGAAAAATAAATAAATTTAAAAACTAATGTTTCAGAGAGAATTACAAATTCACTGGGAAGACGCTGCACCAGGATCCTATGAATGAAGCTACCATAACTTAAAAGCAAATCTGATCCTACACACTTACTGGAAACTAACCCAAGGTACATGTAAATGTCAGGGAAGGTCATGCTAGCAGATTAGAATCTCCAAGTGCCTCTGCCCACTACTCACTCAGATCGAGAGATAGAGTAAGAACTAAGGCAACTGCCACAAATAGGTTTGGTGACTTTGTCACAAACAAATACGCTACTGAATTGATGTAATGTGTTTATTAGTGTGGTTTGTATTATTTATGTATATTTATCGTATTCAGCATTTATAAGTATCCATTTATTTGTATAGTTATATCTGACCAGACCTGTAATTCAGATTAAGTCTGCTAGAGGTTTCAATAAACAAAACTACTACTACTACTACTACTACT
>NC_090883.1:36465912-36475912 GCF_036669925.1 Montipora capricornis
AGAAAACAACACATTACGAGGGAAAAAAGTGGAGGGCTACAACCTCCCCATCTCCGTGGCACCTGTTATAAAAGGCCATATTCAGAGGCTAGAGGGTAAAATACCAGGCAACTTATTTGCATAAATAAGAATAGCATTTATTGCCCTATTCCTCATTCTACAAAGGTCAAGGATGCCACTACAAGAACACATCAGTGGCCATTTATTCTAGAATCGCTCCTATTCAAATTCCTAATGTCATAAGTCCCCTTCAGGATTTGGAAGAACCTTATGGTGAGCTATATTGGCTACCCCAAATTATTTTTATACAGAGACCCCCATTAATTGTTTGACTTCTTTAGCTGTCTGATACTCATAAACCTGAGAGATGTGTTTGAGGTTTTTCCAAGGAAATGGCAACTTGTAGACTGAAATGTCTTGCTGTATAGATGGAATGCATAAATAACAGCCCAAAAAAAATTCTTTTGTATTTTGTCCGCGCTCACGAGGTTAGTGTGTCTAATTAGCACAAAGACAGAAGAACATTTTTTTGGCCATCATTTATGCATTCAGTGTATGATTGTCCAGGATAGATAATGCACTGGACCCAGTTTTGAACTTTCTCAAGTTTGTGAGGTTGACAGTAGGGTAGGGTGAACAGTCATACCATGCATCAGTATTACAGAAAGGAGTATATTTGTGCATTACAGTAATGGACAAGAAGGACAATGACATGAATATCCCTATAGCATATAGGGGCTTTGATACCTCAGAGACTATAATTTGAGATAATATATTTGTTTCATCTAAGACTTATATCACTCTGGGCCTGGTTGTTCAAAAGCAAATTAATGCTAATCCCAGATTAAAAATTAACCAAGGAGTTAAACATTTCTCCATTCCCAAATGCTGTTCAACATTGATATTCGGCAAAACTTAACACTAGAAGAAGTCGATCTTGAAAAACAAAAGTTAGCAAAAGAAACTTTCACCAAAAAGTTGAAAATATGAAACAAAAGTTGACACTAATCCTGGATTAAGTTAATCAGCTTTCGAACAACCAAGCCCTGGATAATTGGCCAACGCATGTTAATCAGTCCTTAACCAGTTGACAACTCAAACGTCCCAGGACGCCCACAGTTGACTCTAATTAAATTGTCTGGGCCCGGTTGTTCAAAAGCCGATTAACCCTAATCCCGGATTAAAAATTAACCAAGCAGTTTATTTTTCTACTCCCAAATGCTGTTCAACGCTGATATTACATTAGAAGAATTTAATCCTGAAAAACAAAAATAAGCAAAAGCAACTTTCACTAAAAAGTTGAAAACAAGAAACAGAAGTTTCGCTAATCCTGGATTAAGTTAATCGGCTTTCGAACAAACGGGCCCTGGTGTTTTACAGAGTAAAATCTATTAAGTCTTACTCCCAGGGGTCATTGGGTTAAGAGAAAAAAAGGAATTAAATAATAGCTCTCTTTTAACCCATTGACTCCCAGGGGTTCCCATTAAGGAGTAAAATCGTCTGGCATTAGACAGAGTAAAATACTAAGTCTGGCTGGTTTAGGAGAGTTTGGACGTCAAAGTGAGTGATTAACCCATTGACTCCCAGGGGTTCCCCATTGACGAGTAAAATCATGTGGCGTTAGACAAAGGAAAATACTAAATCTGGCCGGTTTAGGACAGTTTGGACGTCAAAGTGAGTGATTGAACGGGGAGATAGTTTTTCAGTGAGTGATTAACCCATTGACTCCCAGGGGTTCCCCATTGACGAGTAAAATCGTCTGGCATTAGACAAAGGAAAATACTAAGTCTGGCCGGTTAAGGCCAGTTTGGATGTCAAAGGGTTAATTAGTGAAGTGGGGAAATTACATCTACATGTATGGTAGGTTCATCCCAGCTAGCATAGCACAAATGTATCAGTAAGCATTTTTAATCATTGTTTTTTTAATATAGTAATTACAGACATTTTTTGATTGTCATAATCCAGTAATGTGGCATGAAGTGCAAAGTAAAAGTTTTAAAACTGTTATGCTAAAGTATGAACACCTTTTTTGCCATTTTCGACTTTTGTTTTCAGATTTAAGGGCATTACTTTTAAAGTGGCCGATGAGACAGGCACTGCTGAAATGAGGTGGAATCCATGTAACAGTTGGTCAGTCAAGCCAGCCTCTTTGAAAAATAATTTCTGTATTGACATAGCCGTGAGTTGAATGTTTGCTTGTCAGATAGAATAATTTGACTTAAGGGGAGTGCGCAAGATGTGTCTCAGGCTTTGCAGTCAAGTTTAATTTTACTGACTGGAGACCAGAATAATTATTGAAATGTTGCCAGCAACGTGATTGGAGAGGCTGTTCCATATCCTCTCAGTTGAGTGGTTCATTGAGACACATGTCCAGTTAGTTTGTTTGGAATGCAAAGTGCATGGTAATGGGCATGAATATTGCTGGAGTGGGTTACATGTCATCTGGCAAATTACAAAGGTCAGATGGTCATTGCTTTTTATGCATTTTGTATAATACCTAGTCTCTCGATAGATTTTCAGATGGCAAAATAGCAATAACAGGCGGCTGATGACTCAGTCAGAGGGGCTGAGTATGAGGCTCAACGAGCCAAGCGTCTAGGGGGGTCAGGGGCGGGTTTCCCTGGAAAATTTTGAAATTTTAGGTTTCCGAAGGTGCAATTCCCTGCATTTTGGGGTTGAATTTCTAGTTGAAACGATGAAATATCCATAGATTGATTTTTCTCATTTTGACATGATTACGTTATTATTTTGGACACATAATACATAATTTCGTTCAACAAGAAGAACTGCTTTTGAATGAAAAGTGTCATATGTGCAACATGTGTTTGCCATGATGACAAATCAACACTTCGCTAAGCCAGCGATGCACTAGGCGATTTTGTTCGCCAATTGCTGGGATCGAAATCAATTTCATTTGCAGTATTGCATTGGCATAACTTCGCCATTTTATGTCTGCTAGATTTACCACTTGCGCCATAAATTTTAAAGCAAAATTGTTACAAACTGTGTACTCTCGTGCAAGCTGCCAGGATTATGCCCTGTTACAGTGTATTGAGATTTATATAGCAAGACAGTGTCTCAAAGTTCGACCAATAGGTACAGCTGTACTAGGAGCTAAAGAGATGCCACATGGCGAGCTTGTCAGCCATGAATGGGGCTAACAAATATAAGGGCCAATCTAGGAAAAGCTAAGATATATCACTAGATTACACAGCAAGATAGAAGCTAAAATACTGACATGAATAGCGTTTGTACTAACTTCTAGAATAAGGGAACATTCATTCATGAATTCAGCATTCAATATTGTTCTATTATTTATCTTACTGGATTGTGTGACGAACGAAAGCAGTCTTGCCCTCTAGGGGTGTTCTGTTCCATTAACTGCGTTTTACCAGCCGGTAAAAGCATTATTAAATATTTTATTACTCATCCCTGAGGCCACTCTTGGTCCAAACTTTGATTTAATGTGGCTGAATGTAATTTAGGCGAAGTTAAACTTGAGCCAATGCAGTCATCGGCAGTCCGCGGGAAGCCATGCGCGGGGGGGTTTGCTTTTACAGGGTTTGTTGCAGGGGCATTTGTATTGCGTTCCAGCTACGTTCTTGTTCGCCTTTGTCTGCCATAGCTGAGTGCCTTTTTGCTCCCACTCCTCCCTCCCCTAAGTGGTAAGTGTGTGGGTTAGGTAAGTATTTCCACTGATTTATCAGTGTGACGGTGCCGGGTGGTTGCCGCTCTCAGGGTTGCCATGGATACCTGCAAGCTTGGCTGGCCTCACGCACGGCTCCACCTAAACCAAGACACCTTCCCCAAGCTCATCGATTGGTGATGAGTTTAATTCACATTTGGACACCAGAGCCACAAGTGGTAAATTTAGCAGAGATAAAATGGCCAAGTCATGCCAATGCAATACGTTACGTGCAAATGAAATTGATTTTGATAGAGAAATAGAGGAATTGAAAAGTCGACTCACAAATGAATAATTGATTTCGAAGATGATTTTTACAAGGCTAAACATTTCTTGAAAGAAAAAACAGAGAAGCAACTTGACCTTTTAGGAAACAAGGATTGATCTGAGCCAAAACAATCAACAAAATGGGAACATCAGATGGTAAGTCAAAAGAAATGGGCTTACAGCAACGGCAAACTCTTCGCAGGAAACAGCAAGAAAGTAGTTCCAAAATGGGAACTGCTTCAAATCTTGTCCCAAGTACACAGTTGATTTTCTCACAAAGGACACAAGTATGAAAAAGTATCTTCAAGAAATCAGTCAGAAAGTTGTTAACACACTCGTCAAAATGTGTTTATTCCATGCCTAGAAAATGCCCACCAATTAACAATGGCAGCTCCTACATTCCTCTCTTTGATAGAGATCAACTGAATGGTAAAAGGTCCCCATTGTACCCATATAGTCCTTTCTTTTAGGAAACATATCTGATATTGAAAACCATTCTGCTCAAGTACTGAGCAAGTTTGCTTACAGTCTCAGTCACAAATGTTGTAACACTGACGGAAATTTCTCCCTCCTTCCCTTTCAATGTTGATGTCTATAGGCTCCAGTGCAAGAACTAACCGGCAAACGCAACATTGAAGGGAGGGAGGAGGAGGGCTGCGTTATCAATACCTTGGATGCGAGTTATGTGCTGTTCAAGAGAGGTGTTACAACTAGCTATTTATGACCGAGGTTGTCTGAGTGTTGAATGATGCATTTCAGATAAGAAAATGCGCCATTACTAATGTGTTCTGTAACAGTCGTTTTGTGGGACTTTCGCAATGAAAAGAAGTTCAAGCACATTTCTTTACTTATAAAATTGCTATAAAGAGTTGATTTGTTGTTAAGAAGGCATAATATGTTTTAAGAATTACGAGAGAAAAGCTGCACTACCGTAATGGCCTTTAAACACTGTATTGATAATGTGACATGGGCAAGAGCTTTTTACTTAAGCTGGGTTAAATGACTTTCCGTTCGTAAAGTTGCTGATCTTTGTGGTATTTCAACAGCAAGTGTTGTAAGAATTTCCAAAGCAAATAGAAGCACTCCCTCGCGTTTACGAAGTTCCTCGAAAAGAGGCCATAAGTTCAAGCTAAGTGGAAGACAAAGAAGGCACCTGATTCGCTGTCTCAGGGCCCTAGAAAAAGAGACGGGACTTTCACCTGTAAAAGATTAATGGAGGAGGCCAGAATTGAAGAAAGTGATTTTTCAACGAGGACAGTTACACGTTACCTAAATTCAGCGGGGTACCTTTATTTGCAGACAAGGAAGAAAGGACTTATGACCGAAGATGATCATACAAAAAGAGTGGCTTTTGCTAAAATCATTCAAAGAAACTTCAGCGCGGATATTTGGAAAAAAGAAATTGCGTTCTACTTGGATGGAACATCCATCGCATATAAGAGAAATCCTTTTGATCAAGCTATCGCACCTCAAGGACGAGTATGGAGAAAAAATAGTGAGGGCCTTACTCAAGGATGCATTGCAAAGGGTCGAAAGGAGGGAACTGGGGGGAAAGTCTTAAGGCTTATAGTCGCTATCTATGACATTAGGGAGTGATTTGCTGTGAGCCTTATGAACACATGACAGGTCGCTACTTCACCACATTCGTTGATGAACACTTTGATCGATTGTTCGAGTTGGCTGGAAAAGGTGTCAGTCGCCTCTGGATGCAGGATGGAGATCCTTGTCAAAATTCTGCGTTAGCAAAATAGCACCGTGATCAAACTGCCACCACGAAGTGCAGACTTACATGTTATCGAAAACGGCACCTTCCCTTCCCGGAAACAAGCAAGGGATCGCAAAATAAGACGTGAAACATTTGAAGAGTTAAAGCTCGTGTGGTAGTAACTGTAAATAGGTTGATAGACTCTATACCAAAAAGAATGATCAGTGTCATCAGAAAGAGGGGTGGCCATATCAAGTATTAGTTAATACTCATTTTAAAGCTCTATAGCGGACAACTGTAATGCTTTTTTTGTGTGTGGGTGTGTAAGTACACTGTTACACTGGTGGGAAATGTAAAAAAAGGTTGTTGCTTTTGTCATTTCCCACGTTAAATAACGTTGCAACTACTTATTTCAACGATATAGCTGTACTTTTTGCTCAACAATCAATTGTCTCTTTGTTTTACTTTCTATAATGTATTTAAAGCATAGCTCTTCAAAAGAAAGTTGATATTTTTTTCTTGGATAAAGGACTGGAATCCATTGACGTGTAGAAATTGCTTCTGTAAACAATCAAGATCACCATTGTGATCACGGTACACCATGATCGTTTCTTGCAAAAGTACTTTAAATCGGTCTTCTCTGCCTGTTTTTGTACTAGAAAATAAGCACTAGAACACAACTTAACTATAGCGAGATTTTCAAGCAATTGGCAGTTTTTTGTCCTCAAAATTTCTACGGTACACCATGGTGATCCGTTGTCGGTAAATTAATTACAGTCTACTAAAATTATTTAGCAATGAATGGATCACCATGGTGTACAGTTGAAAATAAGCCTAGGGAAGGTGCTGTTGTGATATCTATTATTTCTGGTTACACGTAGTAACTACTACAATAGTTTAGTTCGATTAAACGTCCAAGTTTTTACCAAACACAACTGTTACGCTAAAATGAAGGGAAACGATGGTGATCCGTGCTCAGTACACACTCACGTCACTGTAACCATAATTTAATTGACAAGGAGCAGAGTTTAGGCCTGGGGATAGACAAGTTCAGCAAAACAGCGTGGAGAAGGTGGAACTTGCAGTTGTTCTGCTTTGCTAATCCGGCTGTGGGCTGAATGCAAACACTCGCCAACGAACACGCATCATTTCAGTCTCTCTTTCATCCAGCACACCAGCGCAGACAAAGGAAATTTCCTGTTTGGTGGTACAGAAGATGGGCGTATCCCCTTTCAAGGAAAAATCACATCTGTAATGGGTCTTGGGTGCTGGCAGGTGAACCTCATGGCCTTCCGATAGCAATAGCAAATCATGCCATGGGATGATTTTGGCGGACCATCTGAAATCATTTAGAAATAAAACTTTCTGCCTCTTCTGCTCCTACCCATGCGAAGGTTGTACTTGCCGGTTTGCAAAATGTGTTGTAAATTTATGCTTGTAGGACTGGATTTAAAAGAAACGTTCCACAATTAGATGGGCCTTTTAAATACAAGTTGCCGTATTTTCCTCTTCCCTTGTCAAGAACATTTCTGATAGCCTCTGAAAATTCGTCCCCGGCTATGTTATTTCTCTCCAAAACATTTCGCGCCATTTGCAACCAATGACGGTCACAACCTACGACGCATTCCTTTCCGAGCTGACTGTACAAAATCTCCGCTCTACAACTTGACTTCGAACCTTTTCAAACATTCCTCTACAGCTACCGATCTACCTTTTTAATAGCAGTTTTCTTTTCTGATAGACGCATCATCTCTCAAAATATCACTGACTAATGTTGACTTTATTTAATTACTTCTGCCAACACAGATAACAACAGTATTAACACACAAAAACCAGTCTTTAACCAAATAATTCTGTTCATCTTTTAAGTTTCCTCCAAGACCATTGATGCTATAGCCCAAAGTGTATTTGGCGACAAGTATTTACCGTCTTAACATATCTTACAACCCTTCAATAATAATTTTACGATACACTTTCCTCGGTTGTCACATCACGTCGTACACATGAAAACACTTAACAGTGACAAATACAGTCTCGATCACAAATGTTGTAACACTGACGGAAATTTCTCCCTCCTTCCCTTTCAATGTTGATGTTTTTAGGCTCCAGTGCAAGAACTAACCGGGAAACGCAACATTAGAACGGCAAACGCAACATTGAAGGGAGGGAGGAGGAGGGCTGCGTTATCAATACCTTGGATGCGAGTTACGTGCTGTTCAAGAGAGGTGTTACAACTATTTATGACCGAGGTTGTAGCAGTCTTATGTCTTCTATCTGTGCAGTGCTTAGTCAGTTACTTTCGATTATTCCAAAGAAATTTCCTCTACATCAGATTGTAAACAGGCCATTTTGCAAAATGAGCCATTACCTTTCAAGAAAAATTGAAATTTATTAATATCATAACAGTACAAATAATAAAATCATAAATTTTACCATTGTTAACGTTGTAATGTTACAGTTACTGTAACAATTAGTTTCTTTCCAGTAATTGTATACTAGCTGCTCTTCTTAATAATATTGAAAATCTGAGAGACAGATACATGTATTTGTGAATCTTGTATTAAACAAGTTATCATGTCAAAGGAATCATTAAAGAATAATTTATCACTTTTTTCCTTTACAAAACGTAGTCCTACTATGTGAAAGACAGAAAATGGTTTAGCTCTGAGGAAGGGCTAATGCTCAAAATGTCAGAGCCCTTTCAAATTTATTTACAGTAGTCAATTTACCATATCAACTCACTTGATAAAGCTGTTTCTTTATTTCATTTTCCCACTGACACAGCACCACAGCTTCTGTACAATCTAACCCCTTTATCCAACAAGTAAAATAATGCTTTACTTCCAGTAACCATGAACCAATAGTCTTAACCCAATGACCAAGACAACGGTTGTTTTAGACTACACACTTCAAAGATGTGATTATTCCAATCACTGTAGAATGCACGGGCACCAATCCCTTACCTGGATTGCAGTGTCTGACACTTGCAGACTGCATGTAGACTGCAGACTAAATCCTAACTCCCAGTTATTGAAAGCTAACCATGTTAAGGACGGTGCCTATACTATTGTTATTGCGCCATGTGTTCTGCGCATCTCGAGATACTCAGATTTCCTATGGGTGGTGCTTTCTAATACAAGGATATTGTTGCATGGTTCAAAACTATGCAGAGAAGGCAGATCTTAGCAAGTGCTGATGGTATCCAAGAAGAAAATTGGGGGTAACCTCTCATTTTTCCGAGATAATTAAGCTTCACTTTGGTAAAGAACACCATACATTGTTTGTATTTTAAAGCTTTTTACAAATATTGTTGATTAATTATCTTAGAAAAATGTGTGGTTACCCCCAATTTTCTTTTTGGATTTCAATAACACTTGTTAAGATCTTCTTTTCCGGCATATTCAGTGAACCACGCAAAAATACCTTTGAATTAGTGGGCACCATCCTTAAAGTAGGTGCTTAGACTTAAATACTGTTTATCGCTGCTAATCAAATGGGTAAGGACAAGTCTCTGTTACAAGCCTAGAAAGGCCCATCTCCGGTTTCTATAGTATGAAGCGACTAGGAGTATTTCTACTCCCCCCTGGATAAGATGCTAGTCCATGACAGGGTTACCCCCAGCATTTTTGCCGGTACCGATTTATACATCTGGGTGGAGAGAGGCACAGTGAGAGTAAATTGTCTTGCCCAAAAACACAACACAATGTCCCCGGACCACTCGATCCGGAGTCGAGCGTTCTAACCATGAGGCCACTGTGCCTCCCACTTAGGGAGCTTACACTTAAATACTGTCTATCAGCGCTATTTGTAGACAGTCTGCAGTCGTCATATGCCTCCTGGAATGCTAACTGTTTCTAAATGTATTAAAGACAGTGCATAACCCTAATCACTAAATTGAAAGCTTAATTAACCCAAATTCTTAAAATGTGGGCAGTGTCCCTAACCTTACATGAAAGCTAACCATTCGGAATAAGATGCAAATCACTAAGCTGAGAATTTGACCCTAATCACTAAAATTTGTTGGTCATTGATAGCACCAGAGACAACAATCTTGTTTATTTTATACATACTCCATAAAGAGTTCTACTTAATTACTGAAAGATGTCCAACTATGTTGAAATGGGTGATGTATGTTATAAAAAAATTTAAACTGGTTTACAAAAAATTATACCAGGGTAAAAAATTGAACTACAACACAGAAACTGCAGCTACCTGACATCTGCAGGTCATATTTGGGATGGAGTATTGGGTTCAGGTAGGAGCATAGTGAGGCATATTTCATTACACTGTCTACCTTAGTCTTATGAGTTGATAAGTTCATTTTTTCTGTTTCTTCATAAGGT
>NC_090883.1:36485912-36500912 GCF_036669925.1 Montipora capricornis
AAAAAAAAGGTGTCATGTTAACAGATGAATGAATGCAGATGTTTGTGTGTTATGGTATAGAAATATCTTGGACACCTCTTCTCCTGCAAGCACTTCTTACCAATTGGCCAACTTCTTTTTCCTGTGAAACAGTAGGCATCCATAAGCATGGCTATTCCAGGTTTATTTTATATGCTTGAAATAATTTCCTTCCAGAACAAAGTCATGAGTACTTCTTATAGATACTTAACTGATTAGAGTGTAATGTGAATGCTAGTTTTCTACCCCATATAAACCATTTGAGCATTAGTGTTAGCCCTACTGATGGAAATGGGTCCACATAGTTTTTCAGTGAGTGATTAAATTGCTGTCATTAGTTATGCAGTGAACCAGTAAATAGTATACAGTAAACATCTTCATAAATTACTGTGGTTCGAGGGCTGAGTTCAATGGGCCTCACATAATGTTTTGTTGTGGTTCAAATTTTTTCTTGGTTGAAATTTTTTCACACCAGTTCAATTTCGATTTTTCTTTGTCTAATATTCATTATCATAATCTGAAGCAAAGGAAAATCAAAATGGAACTGGTTTAAAAAATTTTGTACCGGGAAAATATTTAAACCACACTGGAGGGTCAGCCAGGGGTTTCAATAGAATTTAAAATTTATTGGAACTGATAGTCAGCAGTAGCTTTTGGACTTCAAAAAGAAAAATGCTCAACTGTGTTTTTATGTTGTTCTCAGAGATGACAATTACTTTGCCCTCCAACAGGGGTATTTATTGATACAATCTGGGGAAAGTGTTGATCATTATTACTTGTCATTTATTTGACAGGCACATCCCTCAGGCTGCTGCTTCCATGAAAGAAGGAAAATGGGATAGGAAAAAGGTTTAGTGCTGTTTAGAAGAATTAACTTTACATTATGATTCTCTGAATAGTGAATAGGCCTTATTTTTTGTGTCACTGAACTCCTCTTTTCTGTAAAGGCCCCCTTTCGAATTCATGACAAGTTCGTAACAGTTGATTGCATTGGATACATTTCATTTTTTCACTTTTTTCATTTTTCATTTGTCCATAAAAATTGGCATTGAAACAAAGAAAAAGGTTTGAGGTGTCAGATCTTTTCCTTCTGTGAATTTTGCACCGTTGATTATACTTCTCTGTCTTTTAAGAATTGTTTTATTCTTCTTCCTTGTTTCTTGTTTCAGTATATGGGGAGTGAACTACTTGGTAAGACACTGGCAATTGTTGGACTAGGAAGAATTGGCAGAGAAGTAGCTCATCGTATGCAGTCTTATGGAATGACAGTGAGAATGATAGTTATATCAATTACCGTAAAATTCCAAAAATACGCCCCTCCGTGTATAAACCCCTCCAAATATATGCCCCCCCAAAGCGGCAACGCAAAAAACCCTCCGTTAAATCGCCCCTCCAAATATAAACCCCCTGGGAGCTTGTACTTGGAAAATTGCCCTCAAATACAAAGTAAAACAAAGCAAGAACGGTAAATTTACTGCCAACTAGAAGGCTAGCCCAATCGATTTGGAAACGCAAATTTCCCTCCGTAGATAAGCCCCTCCGAATATAAGCCCTTGCAAAAATAAGCCCCTCGGAAAGGTCCTCTGAAAAATGTAAGCCCTGGGGCTTATTTTCGGAATTTTACGGTATTTTGCAAAACTACAATAAAAAATAGTTCCTGGAATGACACAAAGTGCATGCTATAAAGCCTCAAGAGGGTTCTTATCTCCAGCAAAGCTGTGGTGGTATAAAAATTAATTACAAGCTAAATTTTGTTCTTGACATACATGTATAAACGATCCTAGTGAACCACACCCATGTTTTCGTTTTCATAAAATTAGATGTGCAAGTACGAAAATATTTTCAACTTACATGATGCATGTCTGTAGCCTTCAGGCCATGAGGGAAACTAAGGGAGTAACTACAAAATTCATCACAACAGCCTAATAGTGAAACTAATGACGGTCAACACTCTTAAATGTGAAACTAACTTGTTCTGTGAGGCCATCTGGAAGCAACAATGTTTTACAGCTTTCCCATTGCAAGGTGCACACAACAAAATAAGAGCAGAGAAGCAATTGAATCAAACAACGATTACTCAAGCTAGGGAAGCAAACGAAAAACCAGAAAAACATGTTATCTCTCTCCAGACCTTTGAACGGTAACCTTTTACCTGTATAACTAAATTCTGCCTGCTATAAATAATTATTATTTTACTGTTATGATGAAAATGTTAAATTCTGCTTTTTAAAAACTTTTTGTGTTTGGAACTTGAATTCCCAGGACAAAGAAAAAAATACGGAAACAGACTGTTTCCTTGGTAATGGTCTGTACTGTTAAATCCCAACCATAAACCAGCCAATGAAAGTGCTCCATTTAGCCTGAAAGTTGCTTGCCATATAATAATAATGGACATTACTAAACAACGAGACACAGAAATACAGAAACAGCAAAACGAAACACTAAAACATCATGTATGACCACACCATACGTTGAATACTAACCGTCAAAGGTTGGATAAATTGAGATTAAACATCATTTTAGGCCTAATTACACCTAAAAAGTTATTGCTCCTAATCTCAGTCTTAAGTTGAATCCTAATCTTAATCTCAATGAATTAGGAGCAATATTTAATTTCAAATCCAGCCTTTGTTGTTTAGTATTCAGTGTATATATGGTGGGGTCACACATGGTGTTTTGGTGCTTTGTTTCGCTGTTTCTTTCGCTGTTTCTGTGTTTTGGTTTAGTTATGCCCATGGTAGAGCATCCTTAGCAGTTAAATCAGAAGTTTTAAGGTGCAACTCCTGGTAGAAAGACCACAGTTTTTTTTGTGCTTTTCTATGACATAACAGAGCACTTCCTCATTTAAAGCTTTTTGTTGTGTTTTTTGTAAAAAAGACTATTGGTTATGATCCACTTGTCCCTGCCGATGAAGCTGCTAAATTTAATATCGAGTGGATGGAGTTGGATCAGTTGTGGCGAAAAGCAGACTACATTACTGTTCACACACCACTTATTCCACAGACAAGAGGTTAGTGTTGTTTGGTGGTGTACTACATTATGGGAAAGAAGGGATAGTGCAGTGGCAGTAGATCTCTCCTCCCACCAATGTGCCTCAGGTTCCCATATCCAAAAGGTGATGCTTGTCACGTTAGTAGCTCTTGTTTGACTTATTGGTCGCGCATGAACAAACTACAGTGTATAGATAGATAATGAACTTTGGATATGCTTGGTTATCAGTCTGTCTTTGTTTTGGCTGTGACAATGTTGATACTCTAAGTGAGCTGAATTTGTGTTTGTGCTTGACCATGCTCTGAGGGTTTTTCACCAAGTACCCTATAGTTTAGCCACCTCAACAAAACCAGGGCGTAATTAATTCATGATAGAACTAGCTTGTTATCTCCATTCCATTAATAAAGTAAAGAGGGTTTTTATTAATTGCTATTACAATGTGTTTAGGTTCCTCTAATCATTAGGTAAAGCTGATTAAATCTCTATTCCTTGTTACCGTACTTATTCAGCTATAAGCCGAGCGATTTTTACACAAATCCTCACTCAATTTGGGCAAATTTGAAGCGGTAGAAGGGGTCTCGGCTTATAGCCGAGTGTTTTTGATAAAAAGAATTTTCTCAGCAAAATAAAACAGTAGCAAATGAACGTGTATTCACTTACAAGCCGAACTAAATTACTTGTAAAATGAAGAGAAGTTGTTGTTGGTGTAATATGGATTTTTATTACTTGGTGGCTCGTTGTTGCGTAATCGGAATCGATCTTATTGCTCGTCTTCTTCCTCGCTGTCTGTCTCAAATTCGTTGTCCATTTCCTCGTCTTCACTTTTTGTTTTGTTGTGGAATATTCTCGTCGAAGACTGCATCGTCTTCTGTGCCGTCGAATGCTTTATAGAGGTGCCACAAGTCTTGAAGGAACGCCTTCCATCTCCCAGGGAATATCTCGCCAAGCCTTACCCATCGAAGGAACGAGGAGTCTGGGAACGAGATTGCACCATCACAGATCGTGTAAACAAAGACACCATAGCAAACTTGAGACAAAAACGCAAGTGGATTTCTTCTTGTAGGGACATTTTCCAAGCAAAAAAACCGTACGCATTAAAGGGAAAATCTTCTCTTGAATTCTTTGCTCTGAAAACCACGCCAAAGGTCGTTGATCGAGCTCGGGATACGCTCCCTGATGCGCTCCCCGTTGAACAGATTTGCCTTATCTTTCCTCCAGCGACGGAACCATCGACTCGCTGATGCCGTATTCTCCGGCGATTCTACAGCTTCTGCTTAGGCGACTATTTTAAGTTTAAAGAGCGAGGTTGTAAGGTTTCCAGTCGAATAACTTTTTATAAAATGCTTCGCTTGTACGAAGACACGTTTCCTGTGAGGTCAACAATTGTTTAATAATATTCGTCACCTCACGATCATGTTGCTTGTTTGTTTCTTATCTTTCATGTTCATTTGATTGCTTCGAGTATAATTTTTCAGTCAATGTCAATTTGTATTTTAAATTACGAAAATTCCATAGTCGATAATACACATCAAGACCTAAAATGAGTCTCGGCTTATAGCCGAGTATTATGCATTTACAATTCGTGTCAATCAAGTTGATTTTTTCCGTAAGAAGTTTGGGGTCTCGGCTTATAGCCGAGCTCGGCTTGTAGCCGAATAAGTACGGTAAATTCAATTTGCTGAATTTTGACCATTATGTATAGTAAGCTTTTTTCTGTTTGTTTGTAGGTCTTCTGGGAGACAAGACCTTCCCACTCTGTAAAAAGGGTGTTTATGTAGTGAATTGTGCCCGTGGTGGTATTATTGACGAGGCTTCGTTGTTGAATGCTCTGGAGTCTGGCCAGTGTGCAGGAGCTGGTCTTGATGTGTTTGAAACTGAGCCTCCAACAGGTGGTTAAGAATTTATCTAAATAAAAAGCTCTTACAGATTGCCTTGAAAATATTTGAATTTTAAAGTACATGGATTGAGTTCTTGAGAAGTTCTTGAAATGGGAGGTAATAGTCTCAAAAGACCTGAAGATTTAAATGAAACTTGGCAATTGAGGTGACATGTCCACTTTATAGGGTGAACAAAACTCTGGACAAGTCACAGGAGAAAGTCAAGGGCTCAGGGAAATACTGTCCAAAGGAGCTCTTATTAAATCATTTTACCAGATTTTGGCCAGGCAGAAAACAATCAATGAATGGTACTTAAGTTATGAAATGAATCTTAAGTATTCTGTGCACCTTTTTTTCTGCTACAGGAGTCTCAGCTCAATTAGTTCAACACCCAAATATAATAGCTTGTCCTCATCTTGGTGCCAGTACTGTTGAGGCACAGACCAGAGTTGCAAAGGAAATTGCTGAACAATTTGTTGATGCTGTTAAGGGAAAGTCCCTCTTTGGTGTGGTAAGTAATAGCTGATTGGTTGAGACAAATTAGTAATTGCCCTTAGCAAAATTACTTTCATGATTTTTTTTTAGTAAATGTTTTTTTCGCATGGCTGGTGATATTGCTTTGGCATTGTTGTAAAAAAATTCATTCAATACAATACAATACATACTTAATTGACCGCTCCCCATAGGGGCTTTTCAGGGCCAATGAAACACAATCAACGAAACAACAGAATACAACAACCACAACTGTTAAGAATCCCAACTGGCCGGAGGCAAACCAGTTGGCTATTTACAAGTGCAGCTAGGAAGTTGAACCAGGGACTACCAGGATCAAATTCAACGAGTGGTCAGAGCGGGTCTTGAACCCGGGGTTTCCGTCAAACTTCAAAACACTAAAATATGTCTTTGCATCAATCAACACCAAAAAAATAATGGTGTAGTTTTGTTGCCAAGAGCCATTGAAGTGCATAGAAGCTACTCTTTGTTATTTTGCATCCATGGATGGAGAGGGTGGAAATGTATTGAAACTTGAAAAAACTGGCCTGTTTTTTCAAGTTTGGAGATTGTGTCTGTGGAAAGTAGCCAAAAATGAAATAGCTCTTTGTGCAATAAATAAAATTATATTTCCTATATTGTCAGTGGGTTGTCAGGAATGTTGTGCGTGTGAGCTTAAGTACTAATTTAGATTTTTACCCAGTTTTGACCTAAAACAGCAAATTTAGTGTGACAGTGCCCCTTTAAATGACTTCCTACAAAATTGTGCAACAGTGTGTGTTTTTTGACCCTCCTAATAAAATAAAATTTATGGACTGACATATTCTGCAATTTCTGCAAATATGTGTGATATTATTAATCCTTACTTTTACTTAGCCCCATGCAGTTACCTTCTACTAAATCCATTTTCTTTGATGTACAAGCATCATCAAGCTGTGTTTTTGCCTAATGTAGGTTAATGCCACATTCTTAACTGAAGCCCTCAAGCCTGAAGCTCAACCCTGGTTGACTTTGGGTGATAAGCTTGGCAAGGTTGCAGCATGTATCCTTCAAGGCAAGGTCACCAAGGTTACTGTGATAACACATGGAAATGAGCTTAAGTCGGCAGGGCGTTATGTCACTGCTGCAGTATCAGCTGGAATTATGGGGGGAAGTGATGTCAATTTGGTGAATTCTGCTGTCATCTCAAAAGAAAAAGGCTGTGAGGTAATTAATTAATCACAGTAACTTTGTATTTCAGAACTTCCAATTGTATTCGAATCAGACTAAAATTCCCCATAACTTGAGAAATCAACAGAATTTGTATGGTACACCTAACTCATGAATAATTTGCCAGTCTCCAGTAGAAATCATGTTAACTTTATTAAATGTCATGTTAAGTCAGCTGTACTGTATAGAGGCCAGACAATTCAGTACTGAATATGAAAAAGGCATTGTGAGTACATGCAGAAGGGTTGATCACGGCGGCCACAGTGGTGTACCAGTCGAAACAGAAATTAAAAGAAACGCAAAGTCAATTTGTAAGACAAATTATTGTGTCCACCGTTTTAAAAAATTGTAACATTCAGCAAGGGATGAAGTTTGTTGGTCTTAAATGATGTAACAAGTAACCACTGATATTGCACGGCTTAGTGTTAATGCTTTATTTAGATGTCCTAATGATCTGGATTATGTACGTGTCATTGCATATATAGGATTAAAATGAAACTGTAAATTAAATTAAATGAATAGTAAGAAACAGGAAGAGTTAAAACCTGACCATATGAAGGAAATGAAACAGAAGACAGGCTGTGGAGAGGGAGGGGTTGGGGGCTACCACACCCCCCCCCCCCTCCACTTTTTTCCAACTTTGTCGTTTTCTCATAAGCCTCTCCTTCCTAGCCTCTCCTTCCTCCCCTCACACTTCCGTGATCTGTACCAAAAACTAGCTCCCACTTTCAAACGTACTCCATGGCCTCTGGATGAGTAGCGTTGTTTTGCTTTCACATTTTGCATCGTGTATGACTTTCACATTTGTCGCTTTCGTTCCAGTATGTGAAAGTTCTGTGAATATAGACAGATTTTAAGTTACATCCTTCCCTTTTTTTTTGCAGACAATTCCGACCTTCGTATTTCATCATTTGGTGCATTTACACCTCCTCAGTTGAATTTGATGATGAAATTGTTGTTTCTCAAAACTTATAGAATGATTAGAAAAACTATCGTGATGAGTTAAGGTCAGATTTTAAGTTATGATTTCGTTTCTTTCTGCATACAATGTAGACATCTGAGGGATCTTTCAATTCCCATGATCTGGTGCAAGGGGAGTTTTGTAGTGTCTTGCTTTCTCACTTTACATCATGCACGAATTTCAGACCAGTGGCTTATCAGCTAGAGTTTTGTATTTTCTTTCTCCACTTGATCAGGGCTTGGAAAGGGGGTGGTCCAGGTTAAATTTCCACAAATTGACATTGCTTTCATTCCCTCGACAAAGTGAAATAAGCCCCACTGACTTCAACACATTGTTGCTGTGGTTATCAATGATAAATGTTGTCCCTTTAAACGAAATGTACCTCAGCATTATAATAATTATTGTTATCTTTTAAATACACTAGTTTTAATGCTAATAAGGCTTTCTATACCCTCGCTACGACGAGCAAATTTCAAAAGAATATTTTTTTCAAAATGAGGGTAATTGGTCTAATCAACATAAATACAAAAGAATGAACGCTGTGAAGGTCGTCCAAAATTCTAAATGAGCGGCTGTTACCATGCTCCTGCTCAAACTCATTGCATTAATAACACTTTGTAATCATCTTCCAATGCAGTTTGCTTGTGTTTTTGTACTTGAAAGTGGCGTGACATTTTCTTATAATTTACATGAAGGTATTTTAACTGCCTTATGAAAATACCACTCTGTTTTCCTATTGTTTTCACTTACTGTCGTACATGTATATTCAGGGATAAAATGCCTTAGGCCAAAGAAATCAAACTGAAAGAAAATTCCTTGTTGTCTTAGTCAAATTTGAGTACAAGCTAGTTGAAAAAGAAAACAGGATGATGTTCTCAGTATGAGAAAATGACACCATCACCACCACTACTGCTGTTGTCATTATCATATGAATAGAAGAACAATAGCAGCTTCTCGATTAGTTCCCTGAACTATTTAGGTGTCCCGAACTTTCACACAATAATAATCGTAATAATAATGATTGTTGTATTTTAGCTATAGATCTTTGATTACCTTGTTTTTAGATCTTGAAATTGTCTTAATATGAATTCTCTTTAATATTTCTCAAATTGACTTGACTTGACTTGACTTGACTTGCAAAACACAAGGAAAAGGCTACAAGCAGAAATAAAGCTATTTTTAAGCATAACCAAAAAGCAACTTGAAGTTTGACAAAATTATTGTTTACAGTTAATAAGTCAACTCCACTCTCTGCCATGTACCTGATCCTTCTTTCCCCTTCTTTACTTTCCTTTAGGTTTCGTCAAGTCACACGGACACTGTTGGACTTCCTTACATCAGTGCAGTATCAGTAACTGTCCATGGTGATGGAAAAGATAGCTCCATCTCTGGGACCGTAATTGGGATTGGTGTACCTGTGTTAATCAAATTTAACAGTCTTGTGTTCAGTGGAGGAGTCCCTCTGTCAGGAAACCTATGCTTTGTCAGTGGAAAGCCAGGCAATGTCTTGCCTGATTTTGTATCTAAATTTGGTGACAATGGTACCATTAATCATGTCCATGTTGCAGGAGGCGGATCTGAGGGCATCGTTGTTTTTAACACTTCATCTAAGATTTCAGTGGATTATCCATGCGTAGCTCTGTAGAAGTAAATCGGGTTCAACACTCGGACACTGATCATTTGAGAACAGTTTAGTTTGCCTGAAACTTGGCTGAAACGTCATGTATTTTAACTGACACTAGAAGCTAAACTGGAATGGATGATATGATCTAATTTGACTTCAGATAAGATTTAGAATATGGTGTGAGCTGTATTGGGCTTGTTTGGGAGTGAACAAATCTTGGTAATAGATTCTATCCATTTTTGATGGTATAAAATTTAAAATAAAAATAGCTAGAGAATTTGATACTCTAAGCAGGCAGACCAGGCATTAGCTGTGATTTCATTGATGAAGTAGTGGGTATTATAAAACGACAAAATGGATGGAACTAGAGGTATTGACCTTGCTTATTTTCACCCTCCCTTGCAGTCTTGGGGAGGAAATTATTGAAAAGAGTACAGTGTAATCAGATGGGGCTGAAAGATAGTAATTAACAATATTATTCACCAAAGTGGAGGTAAAAAGTGGTGGATCATGGCAAGGTAAATATTCACCACTTTCACCAATACTGAGGTACTTTAAACCACACAAGTTGAATAAAAAGCGAGCCATGAAACTACTTTATTTTTGTAAAATGTGGTTGGAAATTCCAAATCTCACGTGCTGGCTACTCAGAGGTAAATAGTACTTGGCTAATCACCTCTGAGTTAACCGATCAGTGCACAGAGAGCACCATTCACTTGTGTAGTATATACTAAATGGTGTTATCAACTGTGTAAACAGCTGAGTACAGCTCTAATAGTTTTAGGGAAAGATTGGGGCTGCTGGACACTCATTTAATACATATGCAGAAGTAATTATTGTGTTTATATGCGGGGGGGATGTGAAATAATAACATAATAAACTTGAAAAAAATACAATTCTTTCATCATTTTATCCCCAAGTCCATTAAAAATCCCGATTAAAGTTCTGAATAAGCCAGATGTTGTAGTAATTATTTTTTCCCACGTGGTTCCTCTTTTTATTTGAGAAGAGTGCCCAATGAATCATTGACCATCCATAAATTTGAAGAGAGTCTGTCTTGAGAATAGAGACCTCAGGGCAGCAGAACTCAGACATTCTGGGTGTCTTGAAAAACGAGGGTGCAAAAAAAAACTTTGTGGGAGTCTTAAAAGTAATAATATTGATAATGATAATGATGACAATAATAATGGACAGGAAATTCAAAAAATTGTTGATCATCAAAGGAATAATATGCAACATTTATTAAGCAAGAAAAACATGTTTAATACTGAGAAGTATCTACATGGATTTAAGACCAAGCATAAAGAGACCACATCCTTACTACAGCTGTATATTATAATTCAAGTCAATGTTATAGTTGGCTTTTTATTAGGTTATCGTGAGCAACTTTCCACTTACTTATGTAGAGAAAGGATTGTGGGTGGTTGAGGGTTGATGAAATAATGTCAGAAATAGGTCCTTGAATACTGGAATAAAAAACCGTATTTGTGCAGTATTATAGTATTGTTCTTTTAAACGAGAGTTAATTAACGATAAGTATAGACTATTTTCCCAATCCCATAATGCAATACGTTTTGCTGGGTTCTTTACATAAAAACAATACAAGTTATTTACTCTTGAGACTGTATCATGCTTCAGTGAACTGAATATCCATTGTTTTAGTGCAAATAACCCCCTAAAATGACGGTGGGTCAAAAACACAGGTCACATTCCACAGGTCACTCGTTTCAGGTCATTTGTTTAACCTTTCGGAAAGTAACCCTTACCCTCAATTTGGCTAACCCTAGGCTTAAGGGGGCTTTTAGGCCTAAAATGAACTGTATTATGGGATTTGCAAAAATAGTGAATAGAAAATTGTATAAATGTAAGTGCATTTTGTGATTTATGGGCACAAGGTAATGGTTTTGAATGTTCTCTAAATTGTACAAGCTGTGGCTGATTGCAATTTGAGAACTTTCAAAACATTACGGGTGACTGCAAATCATGAAATGCACGAGCAAGTTCATAGCATTTTTTTATATACTCAAGAAAATTACTCCATTGCTGCATTTCCATAGCAACTCTATAAGCTATTCATGCATTTGTCATTGACGAATCAGAAACACAATATTCTGTTGAGTATATTACAAACATTTCTTATTTGATGAGACTGACATGTATAATTTGTCAGTAACCAATACTATTACTAGTTTGCATTCTAATTTAAGAATCCCAGCTGATGGGGGGCAGACTATTTGCCTATCTACAAGCACAGCCAAGGAAATTGAACTGGGATCAAGTGACCAAAAACAACTCCAGTTTTAGGTCAGAGCGTGACTTAACCATTTTATTCCCACAATCGAAACATTCATTCTCCCAACGAGTACCATAGAGTTCTTTGTTGGTATTCATAAGAATTCAGTGTTATATCAAGATAACACCTATTAAGCTGATAATAATCTTCATTCCCAATATCTTTCTGAATGCCATTTCATTGAAATTGTAAAGAGAATTTACATACCAATCAGTCCTGGCAGTCAAAGGGTTAATTTAATGTGCTTTGTTTTGATTTACAGTCTGCCCAATCGCACAGAAAAAATGCGGGGATCAAGGCCCAAAAAAAATTAACTACTTATCCTTTGATTTATTGTCGTCATTTTGTTTAAGAAGTGGATTTTTAATTCTTTTTAGCTTGTTAAAGTGCCCCTAACTCCAAAATATTTTTTTCGCCAAAATGAATCATTGCACCTGCTCGAAACGTATTGCGGCTTTTTTTTCCTTTTTACGCGGGATGACGAAGTCAGCCAGCGTCTTAAACTCGGGAGCGCATTCCTTTGGATTTCTTGGGAGTCAAAAATTGCCTTGTTTTTTTAAACTTTCCCGGATCCCGCGTCCGTCCCGAAAAATTGTGTGATTCTTTTTGGCTGCAACTACGAATCACGTGCAAGTCAGGTTGGATTGCACCACTCAAGCAGGAAAAAGCTACTTCGTCAGCAAATAAAGCCAGGTAACTGCGTAGAGAGATAAAGTAGAGGTAAGTGCTTGACATTTACATTGGATAATTGGTTTGTTATTTTGATTCGTTGCGAAATTGTGTGGTTAAACGTGAATAGCTGCACAGAGTGTGATTTTTGAAACTGTGGTTAACAATTTGTCACCGAACCAACGAGTTCATTTACAATCGAAGCGAGTTCACAGTCGTCGAACCAACAGGTTCACCATATTTAGTCGAACCAACGAGTTCATTTATAATTAAAGCTGTGAGTAGCCACTTGTAGACGTGTTGAACGAGTACACTTGTTGTGAAAAACTATTCAAATAAATATTTAAGCAATTTTAACACACTGCAACTGAGAGTACAGATATCGAAAAGTTGAGTCAAAGTACTCAGGAGTTAAAACGTTTAAGTACACACTCTGTTGAAGCTATCACTGTTGAATCGCACAATATTCTACTGTTTTGTCCATCCTCACCATGTTGCTTTAATTTTACTGTATGTGATATCCATTTTGACATTTATACAAAACCAGAGTATTGATTTCGCTACTGTTAAAATTTCTAATCGATGCGCGTACGATTTCCAATGTTTTCGTATTCATATTGAGAGATACAGGGAAAGTATTTGTTGAGAAGAATACCTCATGCTTCACATGGAAGCTTTAATCCTTACGTCATTACTAACAAAGAAGCGCACATTATAAATGGCAACATGTTCAGTAACGTAACGAAAGATAAGACCAGAGCTATCAGTGAACAGTCACAACAGACAACGAAAGATCGAAGACATTTCATGAACCATTGTTTTACTCATGCAGGAAAGTTCTCATGCGCAGTAGACTGTTTTCTTGAACTTACATTTGCCGTTTTTAAAGACTCTTTAAACTGTATTGAGCGTAATGAGTTTTTTCAAAAATTATCAGAGGCTTGTTTTCAATTAGAAAACTATGATCTTACAGATATGCCGTTAATTCGAGAACCAATTTGGGCTCATTTAAGAGAACGTTGCAATTCTTTTGCATCAATGTCTGCAAATGCTGTATTTAGTGATATATTTAGGTTGAATACAGTTGGTGCAATGACACAAGAATTAAAATCTCTTTTTCTTATACAACAGAGTAATCAATCAGTTTGTTCATTCTGTAGCAATGCACTTGTAAAGGAAACAAATGTATTTGTACTTAACTTGACTTTTGCAAACTTGCTTCAGAGCCAGTTTGAAACTTATGTTTCTGAGGCTATCTTACCAAATAGTTGTAGACTTTACTGTGATTTATGTCAAAAGCATTCTGGGGATATTTCAATCCTGCAACATTTTGTGACACCCAAAATTTTTAAGTGTAGAACTGTCATCCCATTGTATTAATCAAGTATTATTCCCAATGACTATGGATGTATTAGGTGAAGGTTATTTACTAAAAGGCATGGTTCGATCTCTGAATCATCACTTCACAGTGGCTATAACAGATAACACTCATTGGGTATATATTGATGATATGTGTGTTTCTGTAAAAAGTTACAGTTCGTTGCAGAATCTTTTGCATAACCATTAATGGTTGGTTTTTTGCCATATTTGAAAAGACTGCAATTGTAGTGAACAATACTGTAGTACCAAATTCAGTCATGTGCAATCCCTTTCAGCAAGATGGTAATAAAGAACATAAACTTGATAGCCCACTGTTGCAATCAAATTCAGGCATTTATAAAACCGTTCACAAAGACACCAATAATCTCTCTGTGAACATTTTTATGCAAAGAAATTTAACCAAATGCAAAACCTTCCAGGAAGACTCTCAGACTAATAATCTACCTCTCTGCAGTTTAGAGACAGATATTCCTAGTAATGATAATACTATGAATATTGGCACTGTGACAAAAAGCTCTGCTATAGCTTTTTATGGTATTTGTTTTTCTGTTCTTAAGCCCTGCAGTTATTGGAAGTCTGATACATTACATGCTATTGTTGAATGTGGAAGTGCATTTTTTGAGGACATTGGTAAAGGGAATGCAAAAGTTAGTGAACTGCCCCATGCTCTTAACATATATGGTGGTAATATTGATGTAAGTTTTGCTTTAAGTAGCAAAGGGACCCTTGTGTGTGATTCATCTTCTAGTGTATTAGTCCTTAACAGATTCATTGCTCAAAATATGGTTACAAACACAGGATTTTTGTTTTATCTCCCCAGTGTCACTTTTGGTTGTGTTTTTCACAAAACTAAACGAAGTACATCATTATTCTTTCTCTCTCTCGAAAGTCATGGACTTGAGGTACTTCGCACAAATGACACAAATTGTTTAGTCCAGACAATCTGTCAATTTGTAACAAAAAAGCTTAACTGTGACAAAACGGAGTATTGCATTCAGTGTTTGCTGTGTTCGTGTCAGTTAACTAAAGCTCAAAAACTGAATATTTTAAAATATCACAAAACTTCAAAGGAGAAAAGGGACATTGCATCTAATAAACGAAAGTTTTATGCCGAACTTGAACCTGCCAAGAAAAGGATTTGCTTAGATAAGGCCCGACAGCATTATGAGGATAACAAAGAACACATTTCTCACAGCTCGTAAAGAAAATCATCGATCTATGGATACCATTGAAAAGCAACAATTCTTAGCTAGAAGAAGGCAAACTTATCAAAATGTAAAAAGCGAACAAAAAGAGGACATTGCAGCAGAAACCGTGACACACAATACCTTGGATACCTGTATCAGGTGTTTTCTTAAGAAGATTAGAGAAGGTCCATTTTACGTATGCTCTGTGTGTAATAGAGTTCTTTATAGAAGGACAGTTTTAGCATTGAATAAAAGTAAATATGGCAAACAGAATCTTTTTACTGGGAAAACATCGTTTG
>NC_090883.1:36510912-36518412 GCF_036669925.1 Montipora capricornis
GCTATAGAAGTTTCTAATGTCAAAACCTGCACCTTTATGCCCTTTAAGGTCTTTATTTAACACTGTACTCAGTATACAAACAACCACGATATAAACATTTCAGTCTAAACATTCTTTATGCTCTGTTATGTTCAACTCAAAACTTCAACTATATTCAGTCCGTGCATGATGATGATACACTTTACATTAGCTTTAGAGATTTTAGAACCCCCAAGAGACCTTACATATTCTAGAGCTTTAGAATTTTTAGACTCACAACGTGGACCATGGATATTCTAGAACTTTAGAACTTTTAGAGATTTTAGAAGCCCCAAAGGGATCGTTTGATATTCTAGAACTTTAAGAGATTTTAGAACCCCTCAAAGACCTTACATATTCTAGAGCTTTAGAAATTTTAGACTCGCAACATGGACCATAGATATTCTAGAACTTTAGAACTTTTAGAGATTTTAGAAGCCCTCTTCCGTTCTAGCATTCTACAGCGTCTACAACTAGACTCACAACGTGGACCATGGATATTCTAGAACTTTAGAACTTTTAGAGATTTTAGAAGCCCCAAAGGGATCGTTTGATATTCTAGAACTTTAGAGATTTTAGAACCCCTCAAAGACCTTACATATTCTAGAGCTTTAGAAATTTTAGACTCGCAACATGGACCATAGATATTCTAGAACTTTAGAACTTTTAGAGATTTTAGAAGCCCTCTTCCGTTCTAGCATTCTACGTCGCGTACTGATTTTAGAGGTTCTTGAACCTTTCAGGTATAGATTTCTAGACTTAGAGACATGCCCTCAGTCTTTTAAAAAAAAACTCTACAATAGAAGGTACGAATATCACAAGGTCTTCAAGTATTATGGTCATGGATAAATTTATTTAATTAAGACAAGAAGGGAAATAGCCATTTAAGCACTTAAAAACAGACAAGCATTCATGCAACTGCCAATGGAGTGTTTTCCTATGATGTCACCGCGGCCATATTGGTGTACCCAACTAATTCTCTGGGAATTAAGCTCTATTTTCCTTAATTATCATGCAAAGGTTTTCTTTTGTTTTGATGGAAAAACAAGATTACTGATCATATGAGTGAAAACACTAGATACAAACAGAGTATAAGGTGGGCACTGTGCTTTTGCAATCTAAGAAGTCTTTCAAAGCAAGACAGTCTATGTGGCTGTGCCAATTCCGTAAGGAATCAAAAGTTAATCCAAGATACTTCATAGTAACTGTGATTTCAAGTACCGTAAATCCTCTATTAAGGCCCCCCTCTCGAATAAGCCCCCCCCCCCCTTTTCAGAGGAGGAAAGTTAATAAGCCCCCCCTCCCCCAATCCCTTATTCTTCACAAAAAAATTAACGATTAACGTGGACTGATCAGTTATGATTTTTAGGCTGGAAGTTCATATTGTTTTTGGTCTTCGGCGGCATGACCTCCGACTTCATATGCTTAACTTTCTCAATTTTGCGCTCTAGTTTGCCAGTGACTTTAATTGTACAATGCGTAAGTCTACTCTGTCTCATACCACGGTATTTTTGCTACAGGTGATGCATTTCGCTAAAATTAATTAAATAAGCCCCCCTTCTCTTTTAACCCCCCCCCCCTCTCAAAAGTGCTTGAAAAAAATAAGCCCCCGGCGGGCTTAATAGAGGATTTACGGTACTTGCCCGGACAGTAATAACTGACTCTTAAGGAAGTTTCCAAAGAGCAGAATGAACAGAATGACTATCCTTGCCAGCATAAAAAAGAGCAGTATCGTTGGCATAAAGAATCAGTTTACATTGATAGACATTAAGGGAAAGATCATCAACAAATATAGGAAAAAGAAGCGGTCCTAAAACAGAACCCTGGGGCACACCCAGAGAAAGATCTAAACGGCCAGGTATAGTACCATTAAGTGAGACAACCTGCATTCTATTCTGTAGATAGTTAGCAAACCAGTCCAAAGCAGGCCCTCCGATACCAACCTAAGCAAGCTTTGTTTTAAGTTAAGAGTGGTTGATCAAATCGAAAGCTTTGCTAACGTCTAAAAACACAGCACCCATTACATTGCCTTCGTCAATATTCTTCAATATAATATAGTTGCTAACATCCAAAGGAGCAGAGCTAGTGGAATGGCTTTGTCTGAATCCAGATTGGTATGGTGAAAATAAGTTGTTAATAGTAAGATGACCATAAACTTGCTTGTGGGCTGCCTGTTCAAAAATCTTCATTACCATGGGAAGCACAGAAATGGGTCTTAAATTACTAGGATCAGACAATGATTTATCTAAAGGAGTCACTGTACTACGAAAATCACCGATCAGTGGAACAGGCCCAAATTACTGAGCCACTGCCCCGCCCACTCTAATTAAACATTCTGATGAAATTCCTTTCCCACGGGCTTCAAGGCCCACCTTTAACCTAGAGGCATTGCGTGCCGCGGAACAATTTTCACATATGAAAATCCAGCTAAAGCTGAAATTCATCCAATCATAGAGCTGCGATAAGCAATGCAAATTTCCATAACAAAAACAAATGGTGGAAAAGCCTGCCTGTTCAAGGTGGGCCTTTAAGGTGTACTGGAACGACCGTAGCGATGAAAAAATACGCTTTCAAAATATCTAGCTCTGTTTTCTCTGTTAATCGCAGATAAAATTCCAAGGAAGAAACCTGTAGTGAAGTCTCTCTCTTTTCCAACAATGTCTTGTATAATCTTCATTCTCAAGTCTTCTCCGAGAGCTTTTCCATAGTTATAGAGCTGTTCACATGCGCTCAGTTCTGCCAATGCCTCTAAAAAATTTGAACTATTTACAAGTGAAAGTGGGTGGGACAGAGACACGTAAATTCCTGCCAATTCCACAGATCGGTGGTTTTCGTAGTAGCACATTTCTATTAATTAGGAATTTTACAAGAATGCAAAGAGTGGTTAAAGACAAGTCAACAGGGAGGCAAGAACATCTACATCAACTTTCAGGAAACGAGTGTGAATATCTTTAAGTCCCGAGGATTTACTTAAATGCAGTGAAGACAACTCCTTACGTACAAATTCAGTAGATATATCGTTAAAACTAAAATCAGGAGCATCTGAGACATCATGTGGTATATCAGGAAAGTTCGTAACTTGTACACACAGTACATACTGTTGATTGTAATTATGTTCTAAAAACAGTTAATATGTTTTTGCAATACTTGCAGGATAGTAAGATCAAATAAACTTAATTAGCCTTAATTGTACTGATAAAGTACTGGATATTTGCATTATTTCCTTTAGCTATGCATCCAATCCAGGAAACAGTTCAATAGATCTGATAAACATTTGCAACGGTCCAGTAGGCAGTCTAAGGATTTAATGTGTTTGTTCCAAGATCTTGCAACAAAGCTGCAAAACGAAATTTCATTACTGAATGGATGGATGTTTCGAAGGGATCATCAGCCGAATAAAAAAAATGTCTTTTAGTTCTCACTTTTGATAATATTAGTTTTTGCAATCCTGTATAAATTTATTAGCTAATGAAGGAATACATGTAGTCTTGCAAGTGTGTGTTTGGTTTTTCCGATAATTGTAGTTTTGACAATTTGATTGGTCAAGTCTAATGTTAACATAATTTAAGGTAATTCTTGAGCTATTTCTATATATATTTGTATAAATGGCTCTTGCATTTTTGTGTATAATAATGTGCTATGAAGTAGTTTTCTAGGAAGGTAATTTTAAACTATTTTTAAGATATTAATTATTATTGTGAGACTCTGTGTTCATGTTTTTTATCAGTCAGCAACATGATGCTCCTGATTTCTATTTCAGCTGCATTTTAGGGAGCTTTGAAACAGGAAGCCAAAGTGTTACATGATTTGTTTATACAGTGTGATGCCATTTTATAGGTAAGCAGGTTAGTTAAGCTGAACTTACTGTGTTAACCTCAAGCACACAATTGTTTTAAGTTCATGTAGTCACTAAGCTTGAAAATTTTGAAAAATGTAACAAAAAGCTTGTTTAAAAGTTGATGTAGAGGGAACAAAAGAGCAAGCTTCCTCTTAGCAGTCTTACCTTGTTTTTCCTGCTAGCCCCCAACATCTTTCATTCTTGTGCCAATATTCCATCCTTCCCACAATGTAAATGTCTGGATAAGGTTCCAATGGGTTAAAAATTCTGCATGACTCGATTGTGTGCCTTGTCATTCCCTATTGGTTTTCTGCATTGGCATACATCTTTGAAGTTTTGTAGTCACTTGTAAATCAAGGCAGTTTATTTTATAAGTATACACCTTATTCCAAAATGGCCACCATTTAAATATTTTATTGTTTTTATTCAAATAAGCCCTGGATGCCTCGTTCTTAAGCTTAAAATTCAAAAGAATATTTTATCTTGAACGAGGCAACAAGGGCCAATTTGTATCCGCATAAATCAGCGGCCATTTTGGAAGAAGGTGTATTAGCCAAAGGAAATCCTTGATTTCTTAGCTTTTTGTTTTGGTGAATCGTACGCACTGCAGTTACACTCCTTAATTAAAGATAGCAGCTGCTGGTAATTTTAATCACTCATTTAATCAGTCCCTGGTGATGACTCAATGGAAACCAATTGGGCAATAATTATTGATTACCGTAATATTATTGTTCTTCTCCATTCAGATACAATGTGAAAAATCGTTAGTTTGGATTACAATGGCCACGCCTGGTCCCTTGGCCAGCTCAGAGGAGAAGACAAATGGAGCTAAGCTCAGTCGACTTATTATTGATGGTGGAACAACTGTACTGAGAAATGTTTTTGACACTCATCACCCTCCTGCAAACTTAGCAGCTGATCTTAATGCCTGTTATTCCACTCTTAACAACCTTTTACGAAGAAGAATTCTCAATGGCCACCAGTGGGACAAGCTGTTCCCTGGTGGTGGAGCCGCTCCGGATTCCAACACGTTTGATATAACTCTGCTTTTCCTCCTTCTGACCAACATTTGTAGACTTGTCCCTCCCCACACAGGATGGCATCATAAACCTGCCCCAAGTGACACCTCTCACGAGGCAAACCTTGCTCGCATTAAATTTTTCCGTAATCAAGTGTATGGGCATGTTACAACAACTGGTTTGGATGTACCAACATTCAATACTCTGTGGAAGGAAATAAGTGCTGTTTTAGTGTCTCTTGGTTTAAGTCAGCCAGAGATTGATCGATTAAAGGCAGAGCAGTGTGGGGAGGAGGATTATCTTGATGCCTTACGGGAATGGGCGGAGAGTGAAGAGGACATTCGTCAACTTCAGAACAAAGTTCAACAGAGTGTCGAGGACGTACGAATCCAGCAGTCAGCAATCCAAGAGACTGTTGAAGACATACATGAAATTGTTACTGAAATCCGTGAGACACAACACGACACCGATCAGGAGGATAAAATCCGAAAGAAACTTACAAGGCTTGACACCCAACGTGATGTCAGAGATTATACAAAGAGATACTTAGAAGGAACCCGTGAGTCTTTCTTTGCTGAAATGAACGGCTGGTTGGATGATAAGAGCTCTCCAAATCGTGTCTTGGTGCTCAGCGGAAATGCAGGGATGGGGAAATCTGTCATCGCTGCTGAGATGTGCAGAAGAATGCAAGAAGCTGGTAGATTGGCGGGGAGCCATTTTTGTCACCATGACAGAGCACGCCACAGGAATCCCAAGGTGATGATGCAGTCTTTAGCTTGTCACCTCTCATGCTGTATTCCAGAGTACAAGAAAGCTCTTGTGGAACAGTTCTCTGGAAATCTAGGTGTAGAGATCAACAACATGGAAGTGAAAGATCTCTTTGATTTGCTTTTTTTAGAACCTCTGAACACGGTAGCAGATCCAGGTTTTACATCTCTTGTGGTAATAGATGCCTTAGATGAAAGTCAATACCAAGGGCGAAATGAGCTTCTTGACGTGATATCCAGTTTGTTTAAGGATCTGCCGCTTTGGCTTCGATTTTTTGTGACGATGCGACCTGAAGTTAACATTTGGGACAGCTTGAAAGATTTGCGTCCACTGCGACTGGAGCCAAAAGATGGAAACAACTTGAAGGACATTCGGTTTTACTTTGAACAGAGTCTAAGCGTTTTATTACAAGTTGAAAGGCCCGAGTATATCTTAGATGATCTCGTGCAAAAGTCAGAGGGAGTTTTTCTGTGTGCCCAGTTTTTGGTAGATTTTATAAGGGCTAAGTGTCCAAACGTTCTTACCTTGAAACAACTGGAGAAGACCCTTCCGTCGGGCATCTCGTCTGTTTACCAGTCGTATTTCCAACGGTTGGAACAAGACTTGTGTAAGGAACTGTACATAACAGAAGAGCAATTTCTTTGTTTTCTGAGTGCAATTGCAGCTGCAAGGGAACCACTGCCGTTGGGTTTTGTTCCTAAATTGTTGTGCACGAAGTCGTCGTCCTTGAGTGTTATGCGAAAGGTGAGCAAAGCCATTGCCATTGTGTCATCACTCCTTCCTGTTCACGATAACCGTATTCATTTCTTTCATAAATCAGTCAAGGACTGGTTGACAGACAAGTCACGCTACGAGCAGCACATTTTCAGCGTGGAGGAAATGGAAGGCCATAAGATCCTTTCTACTCTTTGCTCTAAGGAATTTGACGAGTTAAAGAGTAAAGGTGTTAGCAAGTCGCAATCCTTCACTGGCACTTCAAGGTATGCCTTGGAACATGGTGTTCAGCACATGCTAGAGTTAGACCAGGACATGAGATCCTGCAGCATGGAACAAGTGATTGGAAGCTATGTGTTATGTCCTGAGCTTTCGTATGCAAAGATTTGTGTGAATAGATCAGCAGCCACAGAAGATATCGTTTGTGCAATGAAACACGGTGGTTTGAAAACGATATCTACCGAGTGTCAAGAGACACTTTCGTCATTATTGATTGTTTTAAAGAAGTACCGCCAAACCTTAGAGGCATATCCGTTTACTATCTTTCAATTTCTTTTGAATGAGGGAAGTAGTAAACTATCTTCTGACTCTCGCCAGCTTCTGGAGACCAGGTATACCGATAGGCCTTACATGGAGTTCTTAAGAAAAAATTACTCCCTAGGAGATGTTCAAGCTGTGTTTGATTGTTTTTCACCGGTGGCTTGTTTCGATGTGTCCCCCAGCTTAGAATTCATGGTGTGTGAATGCTGCGATGGATCCATTCAGTTGTGGTCACTTGTTTCTGGTAACCTCGAATGGAAGCGTTATGTCAAACCAAAATACTATGATTCTTCATTTGGCGTATTCAGAATCATCAATACCGATGATGCATACCAACCAGCAGATTTTGAAAGGTCATCCGTGTTAGGTTTTTACCGTTCAGTGGTGTTTCATCCCAGCAAGGATGTCATCTTGCCAGGGGAGCTAAGCCATTCGTTTTCCCGCTTTAATGGGGACTTGAAGCCGCTTTTTCCTACCAGTAAGTGCAGTTTTTCTGTCTGTTCAATATGCGGCGACGAGATGTTAAGTGATTATCCAGACGATGCAAAATGTCTTGTGGTGTGGAATCTAAACGATGGCAAGGAGATTAATCGTTTCAACACA
>NC_090883.1:36528412-36545912 GCF_036669925.1 Montipora capricornis
TACTTATAAGTGTCAAATGCCAGTTATAAGTGTGAATTGCCAGTTACTATCGTTGACAGTTGGAAGTGTAAATGCCAGTTATAAGTGTCAATTGATAGTTACTAAGTGTCATTATGAATTTTTTTTTTGAACTATTGATGGCCCTTACAAGCCACCGTAGGGAAGCCCGTTCAGTGCCGCAACAAATACTGAAATTATCAAGGTAAAATACCCGGGATAGCAGACACTCAGCAGTGAGGGTAAAAAGTAAGGTACCAATTTATTGTATAAAAGGCAACCTTTTTTTAAATGCATGTAATCTTTCAAATACTGTATCCACTATCGTAGCCAGCAGCACTATGAGCGAATACTGCTCGGCAAATGACCACACGACCCGCTGATATCACAAGATATTCTGTGTGTACTTCGAGCTTGCCCACATGAAGAGTATAAACCATTATCAGTCTATTGTGATTGCTTGGAAATGTTTGTTATTCCCATATATGGTGATATGGGTGATATGGGTGATATGCACCCCTTAATAGGGAGCTTACGAAACGACGACGCCGACGGCAACGACGACGCTACAAAGCAATAGGTTTAGTGAGCAAAAACAATGGTTCTTCACGCTCTGCACGTGCGTTTTACATTTTGGTACATTTCTTTGCCGTCATCTCCTAAATGACGACGTGAAATGACCAAATTGAAGGTTCTGTGGAGGACCTTAGCACATGACGATGAATTTTCAGTTCTCTCTCTACGCTTCCAACTCACTCATACCAGTTTAATTCCTCGACAGTTACTACACATTTTTAACGCGAAACGACATGAAATAGTTCCGTAGTGATATGAATAACGCGAACTCGTATTTTAAAATGAAGTCCTCGTTGCCGTCGCCGTCCTCGTTTCGTAAGCTCCCTAATTATGGCGCAGGGCTCTGTATCCAATTTCCGCTCTTAATTCTTAATGTCCTGTGGACAAGAGCCGCTAAAGTTGTTTTCAAATATTGCCCACCCTGCTGATGGGTGAAACTCTGTTGAGTAAATCCGGTTCAAAACAGATAGAAATCAGTTTAAAGCTAGGTGGACACAAAGTAACACCAATCCCGCGGTCAGGCCAGTACCCTCGGCGTGCGCACAACGCTAATAGGAGTAAATCTCAGCTTGACGTTTGCCGTTGACCGCCAACGCGATTCTACATATCTCTTTTGCGCATGCGTTCGCTGAAAACAAAAGCAATAGGCAGAGTTTTAAGTCTATTAGGCTTACGTTTTCTATTCGATTCCAAACTCTATTCTTAAAACGTGACCTTCTGTAAATCTGAGTGAAGGGGTAGTTTCTAAAGAAACTGTGGTGCTGCGTCGGTGGGGAAGTAGTATACAAAAATTTGGTTTATCAACGGAGTTGATAATGTAAATTGACCACCGAACAGAGATTCTAAAAGCTGACGTTTCGAGCGTTAGCCCTTCGTCAGAGCGAATCCAATCTGCCTAGTTTGATTAATTGAAATACAATAAAGGATTGATCGATCAGTTGATTAATTTGTTTGCCCGCAGGCGCGAGCTTCAGGAGTGAGTGCTGATTGAGTCTTGTGAGCTGAAGAAACAAGGGCTGACCATTGGACAAGGTTTCCTACATTTTCAGGACAAACACAAGTGAACTTTGCGAAACTTGTATTTATTCTTAACTGTGTTAGACTGGCAGAGCTGTACAATTTTTCTCGATTTGTAGTTGATGAGCATGAATTTTCAAACTTGCTTCTCATGACCTTTTGAGTAACTATAGGAGACTTTTAGCAGACGAAAGGTGCAACAGCACACACAACGTTGCTCGCATTGAGTATGTTACAGTGTTTTTTACGATATAGGTTGCTGTCGATTGGCGACGAAAGTCAATATATTTACGATTAGAACTGTGGATAAATGTTTTTTTTTTTTATCAGTCAGGGTCTTTTTTTGGTGCTTTGAGTAAATAAAGTTGTACTTTAAAATGTACGTTTCATCCTAAGATCTATTGCTATCTAATTCTTGTATGTGAAGTTTTGCTGTTGGAAACTTTGCAAGTGTTTTAAATGCGCGCGCGTTTTATTCGAATGTGTAACCGGCCGGGTATGAAGTTACATTTATCTACATGTTTTAAAGATGTTAAGTTGAACACGGTTTTAAAGTGTTTTCTTGTTAACTCATGAATACTGAGTTTTGTCGACTACAAATTTAGCACAAATCAAACAATGAATTAAAACTTACCTGAATCTCATGTAACAGCCAGTTCTATATTTTTCTGTGACTTATTTTCATTTTGTTAAGCCCAGGTTAATTAAACATGTCTTGTTGGTGTTAATGGCGTATTAGTTTGAAATCTGTGACTTCGTTTTTTTCCTGTTCTTTATTTTTTTGTCCCTATTTTTTCCTAAGGCGTGTCTCCAGCTCACGTCGTTTGGTTGTTTTTCATGTCACGCTTACGCGAAATAGATATAACTGTGAGAGTGGCATAATCTACTATGTTTATATAAAGGAAAGTTATATGTATTTCGCGTAAGCGTAAAATGAAAGAATAACCCGTCGGTTCTACCTGTCCTGTGCTCACGGACCTGTTTAACACTTCCTTCTCGAGAGCATGTTTTCCAAAGGACAAGAAGAAGTGGTTGCGCATCCAAAGGAGGGAGACCATGAGGTTCTTAGTAATAAACGCCTCATCTCTCTGTCGCCTGTGATGTCTAAGGAACAATTGGCGTATGAACAGTTTGTGGAGTTTCTAACAACCAACAACATGCTCTCAAGTCATCAGGGCCCGGTTGTTTCAAAGCCGATTAACTTAATCCAGGATTAGCGTGAACTTTGGTTTCAATTTTTTCAACTTTTTGGTGACTTCCTCCAATTTAAAGTTTTGCCAAATATCAGTGTTGAACAGCATTTGGGAGTAGAGAAATAAACTCCTGGGTAAATTTTTAATCTGGGATTAGCATTAATCGGTTTTTGAACAACCGGGCCCAGAGCGGTAATTGGACAAGCCGTTCAACTCAAGGCAATTGATGAGGGAAATGTGACCGCTGTGCTGATGTTGGACCTTATAGCAAGGGCTTTGACAGTATTGATCATCAGATACTGTTTTCGAAACTACGGAACCTCAATGTATCGGATTCAACTTTGACTTGTTTTCAAAGTTACTTGTCTGGCAAAACTCAACGCGTGCAAATCTATAGCTCCCTTTCGAGTTCTCTTACGGTTAGCCGTGGTGTACCACAGGGGTCAATACTTGGGCCCTTGCTTTCCAACCTGTACATCAATGACTTACCTTCAGTCTGCCACATTTGTAGCGTCGAATCTTATGTAGCCGATTCAAAGCTTTACATCTCACTTTGTAAAGAGGATGTTCATAGACGACTTGAAGACCTTCGACAGGATTTGAATCGAGTTGCTTCCTGGTGCTGCGAAAACTGACTCCTGCGCCTGGCTCCAAAAAAATGCTGGCGCAAACATCTATCCCGCCTTTAACATTTTAAGGAAATGAACTGCCTGTTGTTGACTCAGTGAAAGACCTTGGTGTGGTAGTAGATAAGCATCTATCCTTTAATCAGCACAGCAGCACTTTGGCAAGTGAACTGATACAGATAGGCAAACTAGCAATAATCAGCAATCTATTCTTTTGATTGTTATAAACTCTCGTTTCTACTAAGTTATTTTATTGTTCACCCTTATGGTCAGGTACTAGTAAATCTAACATTTCTAAACTTCAACATGTTCAGAACTTTGCAACCCGTTTGTTATCCGGGAAGAAGAACAATAAACACAACACCTACTCTCAAAGAGTTGAAGCTGCTTTCAGTACAAGAGGCTTTTAGATTTCGAGAGGCCGTTCAGATATTCGAATCTATGAATATTCAGGTACATACAGTAGCTATTTGGTAAATATGTTTGACTTTCAGAAGAGGTCCCATGTTCATAGCTATAACAATAAGGACACAAACGATCATAATATTCCTAAGTGCCGCACAGCGCTTGCCCAAAAGTCGTTCCAGTATCGCGGCGCAGACAAGTGGAATTCGTTGCCACGAGAGTTGCGCAATCTCTATAGTTTGAGTGATTTTAAACGTAGTCTGAGGAGTCATCTCAGTAGTTACTGATTAGTTAATTAATCATTTCATATATTATGGACAGGTTTGTTACCTCAATAGAGTATTATTTATTCTAAGGTATTGCAGACTAGTACGATTAGTTTAACATTGAAAATTAGGTCGGAAGATTCCCGTACGGGAGCCCTAATAGAGTTATTTGTATATCCTGTGTGACCTACAATAGGTTGTTTGTTTTAGTCCAAGTTAAAGTGATTTTATGTATTCCCCTGACAGCCTCAATTAGCTCTGCGGTTTACGGACAGAGGAGGACATCGTAATTGATTGCGTTCTTTATAATTAATTGTAATTGAAACTATAGTATAATGATTGTAATTGTAATAAAAGTCAAGTTAAGATGCTGATCATCGCAGTTATTAATTAACGTTACTTGAACAGTAACGAAAGGAAAGTCTGAATTTTTCAGGCTTTTCTTCCGTTACTGCTCAAGTAACGTTAACTAAATAACTGCGATGATCAGCATCTTAACTTGATTCATCTCTCCGCAGTTCAAATAGGTATGGCTTTCATATATATTAACTAACGTCATATTTGTAATACTAAAAAAGGTCTCGGTAAAGATAATATACAATACATTGAAGTGACACTCTGATGATAGTTCCCTATTTGATCTTGCGAGTAATCATATCCTTATCTAAGAGATTAAGTGATCCGCAGTCAGGTGTACAAGTATTAGGAGGACTCGTACTGATGACTCATTAAATCACTTATTATCTATAGGGATGATATTCGTATTTACAAACATTGCTTTTGTTATTCAAATGTGCCAACCACATGGACAAAAGACCCTTCGTTTCGACAGTGAATCAGGCTCTTGGTTTGCACATTAATGACCGAATAGGTGACGTCAACAACATCTTCGCTGTTTGATTGACAGACGAGCAAAAAGTTGAAATCGTAAATTGCAAGGCGATACGACAAATATGCGGCCATATCCTAGCCTAGCTGGAGGTTGATGAATCATTTTTTTCTCAATTGACTGAGCCGAGCTAATTTATGCACCAAAGGACTCCAAATAGACTAGTACTAGCTATCGCTAAGTGCCAACGAGACGGTCAATATGTAATACGTAGTTTGCAGATTTGTATCACAGTGCTATTTTTGAAACCCAATAGTAGTTGAAATTTTTATTTCAAAGTACAGCACTCAACTTACCTAAGTTAACAATAGCAATGTTTCTCGTGACTTTACCCATTGTTATCGTTGAAACAATGACTTCTTTTGTTCCGTGGTTGGCAAATTTGAATATCAAAAGAAATAATAATAATAATACGCACCTCTCTCTGTGCAGGGGTGCAGGGCTGGCGACTGCTGGTGGTGAGAGCACTCGCCTCCTACCAATATGGCCTGCGTTCGGTTCCCAGAATCGGTGTCATGAGTGTGTTGAGTTTGTCGGTTCTCTACTCTGCTCCGAGACTTTTTTTCTCCGGGTATCTGGTTTTCTCTTTTCCTCAAAAACCAAAAGTTTGATTTTGCAGATTGTGTTTATTTGTTGATTTCAGTTTAAAGTGTTCCCAATTAGTGCTTTATCTAAGTGTCTTGTCTTCTAAGACAAGACACTTAAATAAAGTTCCTTTCCTTTTCCTTTCCCTAATTAGTATACTGAATATGCTTGAGACTTACTTAAACTAAGACTAACTAAGTGCTAAGGGTCGTCTCAAACTTTTTCTTCAACGATTTACTGCTAATAAATACATGCGTGAATCAAGGCCAGAGAAAAGTTTATCTATTCTTTGATGCATCGTCGTTCTTTTGCGTACGAGGTGATTTTTTAAATTTAGTATGAAAGATTTTTAGATCGATATTGTTGGACGACACATAGTAGGGATGGCCTCTGAGTTTTGGAAGACACAACTTGAAGCCGGGAGTGAGCCCAGCTGGGGCCCGTTTCACGAAAGTCCCGAAAACTTTTCGGGTCCGAAAAGCCATTTGTGAAACTGTCAACCGCTTGTTTGGAAAAGCCGATATTTTGACATTTTTTCAAGGTAACAAAAAGCAAAATGGCTGTGAAGTTTGACGACTTAAGTCCCCTCCATTCTTAAGATGCAGAGGGAATTGTGACACCCGTAAATTAATGTCCCGTAAAGTTTCGGGACCTTCTAGAAACGGGCCCCGGGATCTCTCGTGTAGGACTGTGGAAAATATTCTGAGACATTTTGCTGAACTGTTTGTGACGATAAGGTTTGTAGCGAATTGATTTGTCACATTCTTCCCCTCAAAGTTTACTAAGTTGGTTCTGGGAACTTAAGTACTTATCGTTAACGTTAATACTCTTTCTCTACCAGTTGTATCTCGTGGAACTGTGCGATGGTGTGATGATTCGTATATATTGGAGCTTGGACTTCATTTAACAGGTAACTAAGTTAAGCAATCGAGTCTGTGCGGTGATTTAAATCTGGTTCTCTCAGCAAAGAAACATGCAAAAGCAATCGTCACCTCGGCTTGAAGACAATCAAAGTTATGATTTTCCGTATGTACAAACGATCTTCCACCTTGTAACGTCTATAATTCTAAGGTGAGGTTTTTGCTCAGGAAACCCGTCATGCATGTATTAATTGCTTCTCGCACTGAAGATTGTAATTATGTTAGAAAAAGAGTTGAATCGTGATGTTTTTGAAATACTTGGCTGATAGCTAGTAAATAAAGTCAATTAGCCTTAATGGAGTGATATTTGCAAATCAATTCAAATGACTTTTCTTTTCCTTAATGGAATCCAAACTTTAGGGAGTGCCATGAAGTGTCACCCACCTAATTGTAATTGTTGAGCTTTTCTATATACTTGCGTACATTGCTCTGGCATTTTTGTGTATGATATTCTCTATACGAAGTACAGTACTTCGGTAACCGTATTTGTGAGATAATATGAGATTCTAAGTTTAAATGAAGATTAGGTCATGGCATTGATCAATCCGGCAACTTTGTTTCTGATTTCTCTTTCAGCAGCATTGTAGCAAGCTTTGAAACAGAAAGCCAAAGTTTTACGATTTGCTTATAATGTTTTGTTAGAGGTAAGCAATAAGGTTAAGCGACGAGGCAAACGTCACACAGCCCAGACTTGCATTTTGTGTTGCAAACAAAGAGGGAATATTCTCTGTATTTAATAAGATATTCCATAAATCGTCAACAAGGCAGCATAAATTAGATAATCCATTGACAGCAAACACAGGAATTCAATCTAGTGAATCATAGACGATGATTCATGTGATGATGTATTTGTCCTATTTGAATCATATTATGGTTTGATCAGCACCCAAGACATCATACTACGATTATTTCTGTTCATTTAATCATCACCACGATCCTAAGAGGTCTCTTGAAATCATATCTGGGATCATGATTATGATATATAGTGATAATAATCATAACTATGATTTCAACTGGGAAAGTAAGATCATGTCTGGAATCATAACCATGATTGCCAACGAGTCAGGCCTTCTGAAGACAGAAGGCCTGGCGAGGCGGCAGCTTATAGAGCCGCGAGAAGATTTTTAGGCGGACGAAATCTCAGAAGCGCTTCAAATTTAATTGTAATGTAGACCAAAGCGATCAAATATTGACCGTAGCTATAACCAATGAGAGTGCCGCACGAGTACGCCGCGTGATGTTTGCAGCCGCCAGATCACGCAAGCTTGGCTCGTTGGCACTTTAGCGACAGCTATAACTAGTTTAAAGTGGTAGGAATCATAGCTATGATTTCATTGGTCTTCTGAAATCATGTCTGGAATCATAACCATGATTTAAAGTGGTAGGAATCATAGCTATGATTTCATTGGTCTTCTGAAATCATGTCTGGAATCATAACCATGATTTCTAGTAGTAAGAATCATAGCTATGATTTCAATTTGTCTTTTGAAATCATGTCTGGAATCAGAACTGTGATTTATATGGGTAAGAGTCATAGCTATGATGTGAACCGGGAAACGGAAGTCATGTCGCAAATCGTAACCATGATTTATAGGTGTCTAACTGTGATAAGAATCATAGCTGTGGTTCAAGAGCCAAATGGTTTGAAGCTCTATTAGCACTTTAATCGAGGTTAAGTACTAGTGCAACGTTGGTATTTTAAGCCAGAGATTATAAGCACTATTTGAACTTGAAACAAACCGATTCAGTCCTGCATAAGTGAGGTTTGCTTGTGGTGTAGTACCAATGGACACTATAATTCTTAAAACAAAGTCTATTCTCCCAAGCAAAAGAAAATGCAAGAATTCAATAATGACAATGCTCTACTGGCAAACACTGAATATTTATTTTGTGTAACTATACAATGACAAACGTTTAAAAATTATGGTAATTTCAGCTCTAATCAATACTATTCAGCTAGTGATGATGCAACATGTACATATTTGTCATGTGAGTTCTCTAACTAAAGATAATTTCATCATCAAATACTACATGTACACTAGCACAATAATTTATCTTACTGCTGCAGCAACAAAACTGCTTTGTTACATGGTTCTGAATAAAACTTTCAAAGGCCCATTATCCCCATCAAAGCTTTGCAGTCATCGTTTTTTCATTCAAAATGATGATTAAAACAAACAATAATTATGAAATGCTGACCAAAAAACTTTTTTGGGGGGAATAGAGAGAAAAAGTTCAGATGAAATAGGAATTGTTTCATAAAATTCTCTCACATACACCCATCTGGGATGATACTGGGCCTTTCAAATTTCTGCCACCACTCCTCACTGGTGAAAGAAGGATTACTTCCAAACAAATAAATGAACAGAAATACAGCCGAACATGAAGTTGTTACAGCACCAAAATAATAAGCAATGCCATACATGTACGATCTGAAAGGAAACAGGTTTAAACTCTATCAAGTGTATATATTTCAGTGAGACAGGAATTATTGTGAATGCATTGTCCATTCACATAAATTCCACAATAAACCTCTTAAGGACGTTCGCACGAAAAATTTCTAACATTGATTTTTTTCTGAAAATTTTACCATTGAAAGATGATGAGTTAGTGATGTAAGAAATGTAAAAAAATGGGCGGGTCACTGACTTCGTTTTGGAGAGAACATGCTCAGAAGAACACCCTAAATCTGAAAAAATCCGGCTTCTTTAGCGAATAAGGCCACAGTGTCTGTAAGCCCAAAAATATTGCAATTACATCTTTGAAGTGAAATGTTCTCTACCAAACTTTGTTTAAGTGGACCCATCAAGTGAATTTAGTTAACTGTTGAGGTTCCTTAAAGAATAAGTTTGCATTTAGCGACCATAGTTTCATGCGCCTTGCAGCCGCAAGATGGCAGGATTCCATGTCCCGAGGACAGAAATCTTGAAATTTTTTTAACTTCCCACATTAATTTTTTGTTCATTTTTGGACAATATGAAGATAATTGTAAATAAAATCTGTTCCTGAAAAGAAAAGTAGGGGTCACCGAACATCCAAGATGGTTAAATCAAAGCAAAGCTATAGCAATGGCCATCTGCCCTATCATTGTTCATTTTAGTACTTAGCGCGCACCCTTGATGCATGACGTGGCATGTGAATTTGCGTGTGCTGTAAGGATGCGCAGTAGCAATGGGCGTGAACGTCGTTAAGGATTGATTATACGCTCAATTGTACATGCAATTTGAATAAAATGTAGTTCTGTCCTATTAGACGACAGGTGCCAGTTGAGTGAATAGCACTATCCACTGGATAACTGAATATTATTGGATTTAGTAGTGTTTATCCACTGGATAGTGATTTTGAACAACTGAGGCCAGAAATCTAGATGATGTCATCTTTTCAGACTTTTGTTTCTAATAATAATAACGGTAATAATCGCCTTTGTACAAGTATCTTGGTTGGTTCTCACTTATGTATATATATTTATTATATAGATATTGATGAAATACCAGGATTTCTCCTTTTACTAAAAAATCATATCTTCACCGCGCACAGTGAACATATCATTTTTATCTTTCACATGTGAGGATACAGGTGTTGTCATGGTGACCAACACGATTACCCAATAAAATGCAAGCTTTCCCTTCATTTTAAGATACTTTTGTGCTTTAATATAATTTTTCTCTACTACATTAACATTTTTATTGCAAAATTTGACATTATCATGATTTGTTTTTCATAACTTTCATATCTTGTTTCATGTTACACAACATGCATGTTTTAGCAGTTGGTGACCACTTTTTCATCATTTCGAAAATGAATAAAACAAGTTGTTTTAAATCTAGACATTTCATCAATATCTGTATAATAAACAGAACATTGCATGGCCGCTTGTGCTGAAAGTATCTCTCACTCGTTCGCTTCGCTCACTCGTGAGAGATACTTGCAACACTCGAAGATAAAATTCGTTTCCCCGCGTGGCCATGTAATATCCTCTATATATATATAGATCGGTTTAGAAAGTGCTAATGAAAATGTGTCTTTTAAATTTTAGAGTTGAAGTTACTCTTTATAGTGAGTAATGTTATGAGACACAAAATTACACCCTTCATGCCCTCGTCATGTTTCTTTCGACTATGAAACAAACATCTAGCTTTGTGAGCAAGAAAGGGCAGAGTCTCAAGTTGCTGCATTACCTCACTGGAGCTCAATGACATTTTAAGAAAAAATTGACCTTACCCTACAAGAGTAAAGAAAAATTGATGCCATGGTTCAGAGACATGTGGGACCAATAATTATGATTATTGAGATGTCATCATTTTTAGTGAAAAAAGCTGAATGCATGTCTCTAAAATGAGAGAACAAAAAATTAATTTCAAAAAGGGAAATGTCTTTGTTAATTCTTATCTTGAAAGGAGCTTCCTAAATGACTTCATTGGGTAATGACTAATCCATGGACAATTTGTTCGAATGGGTGTCTATTAAACAAAGAGATCTGAAGTACTATTAAGATATGGGTAATAAAGGTTCAACTACTTTCTTTGAGGTACTACTCAATGAAATCTTATGCAAACCTCTGTCAGGGTTTAAGTCATAATGCCAAAGACTCATCAAAATCTGAAAGATCATACATGTTGTTCATTGAAATTCAAAAGGTGCACTTCAAAGGAGTTTTTAATTTTGCAAACATACACATTCAAAGCAATTTTCAGACTACAGCAGCAAAAAATTAATATGCTTATGAGAAATGATTTTTTAAAAGAAAAGGGATGGTACTTAATACTCTATGCCACATTTTTTCTTCTAGAGACATTCAAATTCCTCAGTTGGAATGCGTGACTTAAGTACCCAGACCAGTTACAGAAATCATAAAAACTACACAGTTTTACTGTGTACAAAAGTAAGTCCCGTGACAATAGATTGTACAACTGACACACCAAGTTCAAGTAAATTTTGTGCTGTCATCACTGACAATATAAAATGTTGAATAATTTATTATCTCTGGATCTAGGAAAGACCTTGAATATTGCAAAACTTGGAAAACCACCAATACTTAAAATATTTATGGACAAGTGTATACCACACAAGTCAAGTGAAAAAGAATCAAATAGAAATTCATGCTAAGATTCCTTTCAATGGACACATGTATGAGCTTTGTTGACAAAAAAAAAACTTTCAATCAGTCACACCAAAGGCAAAGACATTATTAACCCATTGACTCCCACGGGTTCCCCATCAACGAGTAAAATCGTCTGGCTTTAGACAGAGTAAAATACTAAGTCTGGCCGGTTTGGATGTTGATGGGTTAATGGAGACATAGTTTTTCAGTGAGTGATTAACCCATTGACTCCCAAGGGTTCCCCATTGACGAGTAAAATCGTCTGGCGTTAGACAGAGTAAAATGCTCTGGCGTTAGACAGAGCAAAATACTAAGTCTGGCTGGTTTCGGCCGGTTTGGATGTCGATGGGTTAAACGATTAATTTTGGCTGGAAAGTGGTGATTCTGGGACAAACACTTTGTCTGGAGGGGAGGGCACCACTGGAATCTGTGGATTAGCTTGGTTGGATTCAGTCAGCTTCAGCAAATCTCTGACCTGAAGGTGACTGCCACCAGGCCTCTCAACAGCTTCCAGCAGCAACCTCGCTTTTGCTCGACGGGCACTTGCCACCTTTCTTGCGTTTTTCAAAAATAATTTCCTTCTGCAAAGGAGGTCCCTTTCTTTCCTCTGAGAATTCTAGTGGCAGTTCAGATGAAAGTGTTTTCATTGACGAAGGTGCTGCAAGTGGTATGTTTAAAATGCTCTATTAATAATCTTGCATTGATATGGACTGAAACTGGAGTTAGATTACATTATTATATACAAGTTAACTGTGATAGTTTACTGATGAGAATAAATTGAACGTCTTTAGTGATAACTAAATACAATTACATGCTAGTGTGATCTACGCCATCTTTATCAACATGGGTTGGCTCTACATGTAATTATACTGCAAAGCTATATTTTCACCCCAGTAGTAGTGTAGCAGCTGATCCAAAGATTACTCGCCATTGGTTTGCAACCCTTGCACGAAACAATGACATATCATTCTTTCTATTGTTTTAGCTATTGTTTGGGGTAAGGGTTGCAAACCAATGGCGAGTAATCTTTGGATCGGCTGCTACATCACTGATATTTTCTCAAGGAATGACCTATTGACCCATGGCCCTTGAGGGTTCAGAATTGCAGGGAACTGGAAATAGTGGATAATAATGGTTGAAAAAGCAAATTTATCCAAAATAATTTGGCCCAACTTCATAACAGTGGGGACTATAAATGAATAAAGTACAAAACAGCAGAGTTTGACTGTAATGTCGTTGTTAAAGGGGGGATATTCTCCACTTAAAGTACAAGGAAGACCCACTTCAAGGGTGCTTACACTGTTTCTATGGTTATTAAAGTACCAGCATTTTGCTTCATTGTTTGAAGCTACATTTTGTGATGAGATTGGTTGATGTATAAAATACAAATTCAAGTGTTTTTTTTTTGGGGGGGGGGGGGAGGGGGTTATTGAGTACATGTACATATTTTGAAGTAATGACAAGTGATGAAATGGCATACATGTATTGCTTACTATGGGATATCATAAGGCAGATGAATTGTAAACATATAATTTAACATGTGTACAACATGTGCATTGTGATTCGCTTAAATTCTTGCATTGTTTTTCTTGTTTATTAAGAACTGTCATACCCAATAGAGTGCACATGGCGTTCCTTGACTCCTGATATTATGCTTCACCTTTGAAGTGCATTTGGTTGTCTTTCCTGTGATTATTTTCAGTGCATAATACAATCTCTTGAATGTTTGACAGTATGCCTTGTCAGTGAAGTGGTTAAGGTAATCAAGGTGATATCCTGGTAGTGTGGTTACTCTGTTCAAAGGAATTAAGTACTGTACATGTAAGTTAAGTTCTAAACTTCTAGTATCATTTTACTTAAGTATTTATTTTTCTTAGGTCAATTAGGTTCTTTTGTGAATTTTCATGACTACATTTCATATGCTGTGCTTGAGCACAATTTTATTTCAGTCATTCATAAAATCCAAATGTATGCACTCTTGTATTTCAATTAAGTTACATATATGCAGGATTCATCCACAGTATGTTGTCACATATACCGGTAAATTATGAAAGAAATTTTTCTTGTCACCTATCAATTATTTTTTGGACTTATTTTGAATTTTTAAGGTGAGCATTCATGTTGGGAAAGATTTTATTGAATTTTCAAGCATTATAAAAATTAACAGTTACTGTACATGACTTAGCAATGTGATTGGTCTGATCTTTCACATGGAATTGGATGGCCTTTAGGTGAATTGCTAAGAGTGTTTAGGTATATAATGCCTGTTTAAATGTTCCAAATTGCAATGACCATTGTGAGGCCAATACTTGCATTATTAGTTGTTGTCTGGGTACTCTCAGATTGACACAGACTTTGCCTTAAGTTGGCTACGTGGCATATGATGATGATGATGATGATGATGATAAATAATGATGATGATGATGATAATAATAATAAGAAAAACATTATTATTATTATTATTATTATTATTATTATTATTATTAACATTATTATCACTATTAGTATTATTGGTAAACTTTAAAACAGCAGCTGCTGTATCTGTTTTACTCCAAAAAAGGGTAAGATCATGTTTCACTTGGCACTACTTAACAATTAGAGCCGTATCCCGCAAGGGCTACGGGTCAAGGAATGACCTATTGACCCATGGCCCTTGAGGACGAAGGGTCTAATTGTTTTAGTATCACCCAACTAGTTGGACAGAAAGGCAATAAAAATAATAAAGTTAGCAAATCCAAATTAAAGACACATTTATTTGGGAATAAAACGAAAGAAAGTGTCACGCTTTTCGCTAATCAAAGACTATTAATAATAGTCCTCTAGTAGCTTAGCCAATCAAAATGCAGGATTTGCATTAGTCCACTAGTTGGGTGATACTAATAATGTTTGACATTACATTACCACTTAAGTGATAGCTGCTTTGCATTGAGGTCAGAAGTGTATAATTTCTATTCATTTGAAAATTGTGTTACTTGTTCATTAGAAATCAACAAGGATAAATAACAAGAATATTTTTTTCATATTGCTGGTTTTCACTCACGTGATCAACAGCCATGTTTTTCAACGAAAACAAAAGGAAGCGTTTGCATAATAATAGAGTTAAATTCCCGGAGGATTTGGTCGAGGCACCAACATGGCCGCCTTTTCTTTGTTTAGGGGCACCAACATGGCGGTCGTGACGTCATGTGAAAACCAAGAATTTGCGAACTGTGAATTAAAAGTAGAAAATTAAGATTAATTGTATGAAAGCTACATTCGAGAACAAGGCCTTTGAATAATATTATTATTATTATTCAACGGTCCATTACAACTATGAGTTGGACAATCTACATGGTAGCATGTTTGTTTGAATCATATTAAATTGGTCTTTAGGAATAGCAGGTTGCATTACGGACTTGAAATATACCTATTACATCTTGGTGCTTTCAACTTTCTGAAACAATTGGGCCTTTTATACGGGAGAAAATAAGCCGTGGCATACTCTGGTCGCGGCTTACATAAGACGCGAACAACCCGTATAAATGGTACAAAATATACGTTCACGGCTTTCTCAAGCCGCGGCTTATCCTGGCCGGGGAGTTTATACTCGTATAAATAGTTCCTTTCGCGTATTATGTACGCCGCGGCTTATTTTTTCTCGTATAAACGGCCCTAATATGTCACTTAATTTAGAGCTCAATGTGGGATTCCACTATTGTTGGTTTTCACTCACGTGATCAACAGCCATGTTTTTCGACGAAACAAAAGAAAACCTTTGCATAATAATAGAGTTAAATTCCCGGAGGATTTGGTCGGGGCTCCAACATGGCCGCCGTTTCTTTGTTTAGGGGCTCCAACATGACGTCCATGACCTCATGTGAAAACCGAGAATACTTTAGAATTCTTTACATAGAGCAAGGGAGCAAGTTGTACCTGTGTTTAAAGCAGGGCTTTTAAAAATGACTAAATCATATGAATTAAGGGACTGTGTTTATAATAGTGAGGTACATATTCATCATAGTAAGAATATAGCTTGGTCACTGACGTACAAAAAATCATTAATACTTGACACCAAGTTTTGTTCTGCAGATTTGGTTGCACTAAAACGTGACAACATCTCGTTATTTCATTTGCTTTCATCAGTTTAAGTCAAATCAATTTCAGTGTTACCGGTACCTTTTGTGATAAGTAGAGGAAAAAGTAGAGCAAACTTTGTCTGCCCTAAGGCAAGACACCATGCAGTGCCTAATAAGTTTGTATGGCATTTGTGATATGGTTAAGTACTCCTCAAAAGTTTTTGAGTTGATCAAATATTGCATTAGCAAAGTACATGTAAACAGCCTTCTAGTGCAATTATAGGCCCATTTTTTGGAAGTTAAGGGAACATTGTTCTTGGTGTGAAGGTCTAACATGTTTAGCAGCTTTAGTATTCTTAGTAGCAATGTTCGGTATATATAGCTATTGGTAGTGGTTGCTAATGGCTGCTAGTGGCAGATCCAACACTAGAGTACTGGATTCCTGTATTGTAAGAAATATTTTACTTTATGATGTACTTGAGGAATTGATCTTGTTCAAGTTCCAGAAATGCCTTCAGAAAAAAACGATATGCAGTAATAGAATTATGCCCCCGGTTTGCATGTAACAATGTCAGAAAAATTAATTGATAAATAAATTACAAATTTTTTCATGTACTTGCAATCCACCTGTCTTTAACAAGTTGGTTTTTTAAATAGCCGGTCTCTCTAAAACATCCTGGGATGCATTCCCACAGAAAAAAAGCAGTTATCCCATTCACTGCATCATAGTTGCGATTCCAATAAAGATGTTTGCTACACACAGCACATCATATTTATGATTCCAATAATGATTTTTGCTGCACACAACACATCACAGTTATGATTCCATACACATATTACATCATATTTATGATTCCAGTGAGGATGTTTCCAACACACATTTCACCATGGTTATGATTCCAAAAATGGTGTCATTAACACAAACCACATCATGGCTATGATTCCAAACATAATGAAATGTCACGCAACACATCGTTGTGATGATGTGGTTATGATCAGCGTATACAGTTTGCATCATATTATGATTCTATAAATAGTCCAACATACACACACAACATCAGGGTTGTGATTCCACTGATGATTGTATGTGATCAATTTACATGATGACTATGATTGTGTAATGATTCTCTGTGTCATGTTTACACCATGATGATGATTCATATGGGACGATTGCATCATCATATAAATCATCACCTATGATTCATTAGATTGAATTCCTGTGAAAAGCGTCCCCAATCGGGGAGTAAAATTGTTTGGCGCGAGCCATAGTAAAATTTAAAATCTATACATCTCGCTCTCAACGAACTCGTTGAATACGCGGCCATAGACAACCTTCCAGAGTTTGGTGTTGTGTCTCGCATGGCGGCCCCGTTAAATGATTAAACTCAAGTTATATTTCATAAGTTTCGAATAGTTTCTACTCAAAGCTTCAGCAACGATCTTTGGATTAGTGTTTTTATAAACGGTTATTTTATACATGTGTTCGAAATATGAGATCTTTCAAAACAGTTTTGGATGAAATTTCTACACTGAGTTTTACTGCCTCCATGCTTGACTTCCTTGGACCTCGAAACTATGTTCAGACTGCTTGAAACTTAACAAGACGTTATTAACCTATAGCATTTGCCTATAGAAGTTGTGGATCCGAAGTTGTAAGACAGGAAGACAAGCACAGGAGTGTCGTTTAAGGAAAGGTAATATTATTCAAGTTATTGGAACTGAATTTCGAAATCCTACTTAGTTAAATATTCAAAGGACTACGAGGCAGAATAACTCCTGTCAATGACAAAGACACCACTGAACTGGCGCTAATGTGAACAATGCTGTTTATATACAGCCCCGGGATACAGACTACCTATTTTTTTCTGAA
>NC_090883.1:36548412-36568412 GCF_036669925.1 Montipora capricornis
TAACTCTTGCATTTTTGTGTATAATAATGTGCTATGAAGTAGTTTTCTAACAAGGTAATTTTAAACTATTTTTAAGATATTGATTATTATTGTGAGACTCTGTCTTCATGCTTTTTATCAGTCAGCAACATGATGCTCCTGATTTCTATTTCAGCTGCATTTTAGGGAGCTTTGAAACAGGAAGCCAAAGTGTTACATGATTTGTTTATACAGTGTAATGCCATTTTATAGGTAAGCGAGTTAGTTAAGCTGAACTTAATGTGTTAACCTCAAGCACACAATTGTTTTAAGTTCATGCAGTCACTAAGCTTGAAAATTTTGAAACAAAAAGCTTGTTTAAAAGTTGATGTAAAGGGAACAAAAGAGCAAGCTTCCTCTTAGCAGTCTTACCTTGTTTTTCCTGCTAGCCCCCAACATCTTTCATTCTTGTGCCAATATTCCATCCTTCCCACAATGTAAATGTCTGGATAACTCGATTGTGTGCCTTGTCATTTCCTATTGTTTTTCTGCATTGGCATACATCTTTGAAGTTTTGTAGTCACTTGTAAATCAAGGCAGTTTATTTTATAAGTATACACCTTATTCCAAAATGGCCACCATTTAAATATTTTATTGTTTTTATTCAAATACGCCCTTGATGCCTCGTTCTTAAGCTTAAAATTCAAAAGAATATTTTATCTTGAACGAGGCAACAAGGGCCAATTTATATCTGCATAAATCAGCGGCCATTTTGGAATAAGGAGTATTAGCCAAAGGAAATCCTTGATTTCTTAGCTTTTTGTTTTGGTAAATCGTACGCACTGCAGTTACACTCCTTAATTAAAGATAGTGATGACTCAGTGGAAACCAATTGGGCAATAATTATTGATTACTGTAATATTATTGTTCTTCTCCATTCAGATACAATGTAAAAAATCGTTAGTTTGGATTACAATGGCCACACCTGGTCCCTTGGCCAGCTCTGAGGAGAAGACAAATGGAGCTAAGCTCAGTCGACTTATTATTGATGGTGGAACAACTGTACTGAGAAATGTTTTTGACACTCATCACCCTCCTGCAAACTTAGCAGCTGATCTTAATTCCTGTTATTCCATCCTTAACAACCTTTTACGCAGGAGAATTCTCAAAAGGCAGCAGTGGGACAAGCTGTTCCCTGGTGGTGGAGCTGCTCCTGATTCTAACACATTTGATATAACTTTGCTTTTCCTCCTTCTGACCAACATTTGTGGACTTACCCCTCCCCACACAGGATGGCATCGCAAACCAGCGGCAAGTGACACCACTCCAGAGGCAAACCTTGCCCGCATCAAGTTTTTCCGTAATCAAGTGTATGGGCATGTGACAACCACTGGTGTCGATGCACCAATGTTCAATACTCTGTGGAAGGAAATAAGTGCCGTTTTAGTGCCCCTTGGGTTAAGTCAGGCAGAGATTGATCGATTAAAGGCAGAGCGATGTGGAGAGGAGGATTATCTTGACGTTTTACGGGACTGGGCAGAAAGGGAAGCGGATCTCAAGACTCAACTTCATGACATGCTTCAGCTTCAGACCACAGTCAAACAGAATGTCGAGGAAAACAAATCTATCCTTAAAGACTTGCGAATCCAGCAGTCAACAACCCAAGGGATTGTTGAGGAAGGCAATTTCATGATTGAAGACATACATCAAATTGTTACTGAAATCCATGAGACACAGCACAACACCGATCAGGAGGATATAATCCGAAAGAAACTTGCCAGGGTTGACACCCAACGTGATGTCAGAGATTATACAAAGAGATACTTAGAAGGAACCCGTGAGTCTTTCTTTGCTGAAATCAACAGGTGGTTGGATGATGAAAGCTCTCCAAATCGTGTCTTGGTGGTCAGTGGAAATGCAGGGATGGGGAAATCTGTCATCGCTGCTGAGATGTGCAGAAGAATGCAAGAAGCTGGCAGATTGGCAGGGAGCCATTTTTGTCACCATGACAGAGCACGACACAGGAATCCCAAGGTGATGATGCAGTCCTTAGCTTGTCACCTCTCATGCTGTATTCCAGAGTACAAGAAAGCTCTTGTGGAACAGTTCTCTGGAAATCTAGGTGTAGAGATCAACAACATGGAAGTGGTAGATCTCTTTTATTTGCTTTTTTTAGAACCTCTGAACATGGTAGCAGATCCAGGTTTTACATCTCTTGTGGTAATAGATGCATTAGATGAAAGTCAATACCAAGGGCGAAATGAGCTTCTTGACGTGATATCCAGTTTGTTTAAGGATCTGCCACTTTGGCTTCGATTTTTTGTGACGACGCGACCTGAAGTTAACATCTGGGACAGCCTGAAAGATTTGCGTCCACTGCGACTGGAGCCAAAAGATGAAGACAACTTGAAGGACATTCGGTTTTACTTTGAACAGAGTCTAAGCGTTTTATTACAAGTTGAAAGGCCCGAGCTTGTCTTAGATGATCTCGTGCAAAAGTCAGAGGGAGTTTTTCTGTGTGCCCAGTTTTTGGTAGATTTTATAAGGGCTAAGTGTCCAATCGTTATTACCTTGGAACAACTGGAGAAGACCCTTCCGTCGGGCATCTCGTGTGTTTACCAGTCGTATTTCCAACGGTTGGAACAAGACTTGTGTAAGGAACTGAACATAACAGAAGAGCAATTTCTTTGTTTTCTGAGTGCAATTGCAGCTGCAAGGGAACCACTGCCGTTGGGTTTTGTTCCTAAATTGCTGTGCACGAAGTCGTCGTCCTTGAGTGTTATGCGAAAGGTGAGCAAAGCCATTGCCATTGTGTCATCACTCCTTCCTGTTCACGATAACCGTATTCATTTCTTTCATAAATCAGTGAAGGACTGGTTGACAGACAAGTCACGCTACGAGCAGCACATTTTCAGCGTGGAGGAAATGGAAGGCCATAAGATCCTTTCTACTCTTTGCTCTAAGGAATTTGACGAGTTAAAGAGTAAAGGTGTTAGCAACTCGCAATCCTTTACTGGCACTTCAAGGTATGCCTTGGAACATGGTGTTCAGCACATGCTAGAGTTAGACCAGGACATGAGATCCTGCAGCATGGAACAAGTGATTGGAAACTATGTGTTATGTCCTGAGCTTTTGTATGCAAAGATTTGTGTGAACATATCAGCAGCCACAGAAGATATCGTTTGTGCAATGAAACACGGTGGTTTGAAAACGATATCTACCGAGTGTCAAGAGACACTTTCGTCATTATTGATTGTTTTAAAGAAGCACCGCCAAACCTTAGAGGTATATCCGTTTACCATCTTTCAAAGTCTGTTGAACGAAGGAAGTAGTAAACTATCCTCTGACTCCCGCCAGCTTCTGGAGACCAAGTATACCGATAGGCCTTACATGGAGGTCTTAAGGAAAAATGACTCCCTTGGAGATGTTCAATCTGTGTTTTATTGTTTTTCACGGGCGGCTTGTTTCGATGTGTCCCCCAGCTTAGAATTCATGGTGTGTGAATGCTGCGATGGATCCATTCAGTTGTGGTCACTTGCTTCTGGTAACCTCGAATGGAAGCGTTATGTCAAATCAAAATACAATGATTTGTTATTTCCCGAAATCAGAGTCATCAATAAAAGGTCATCCTTGTTTGGTTTATACCGTTCAGTGGTATTTCATCCCAGCAAGGATGTCATCTTGCCAGGGGAGCTAAGCCATTCGTTTTCCTTTAGTGGGGACTTGAAGCCGCTTTTTCCTACCAGTAAGTGCAGCTTTTCTGTCTGTTCAATATGCGGCGACGAGATGTTAAGTGATTATCCAGACGATGCAAAATGTCTTGTGGTGTGGAATCTAAACGATGGCAAGGAGATTAATCGTTTCAACACAGATAAAGATATTTCATCTTTTGCGATGTCCCGAGATGGAAAGCTCGTGGCTGTTTCCCATTCAACGGGCTCAGTTTGTTTAGTTGACAGGGAAAGTGGTTTTTCAACTCTGGCAAAGGCATCTTTGGACTCTGTGTGTGGAATGATCAGATTCTCACCGGACAGTCGATTTCTTTTTTGTTTACATTTAAAACGAGCTAGCTTCAAAACGTTTTGTTTAGGAGTCACTGAGGGGCCTGAGCATCACTATTCGATGGACGTTGTTGATGTTCCTAGTTGTAATTCCGTTGAGTTAGAGTCCCATGAAATCGGTGGTTTTCTGTTAGGAGATCCTTTCATTTTGGGAGATCCGGACTTTTTTCCTGCCGTAGTGTTTAATAGCCATTCTCTTTTAAGGAACCGCTTGTGGGAAGGTTACATGGAAATGGTTTATCGGAATCCACCAACGAAGAACCCTGAATCCCGATGTTTCGATTCTCTTCTATTCTCGTTAACCGGCGAGAGTGTTTATGCGAAAGTCACGGTTTTAAACGAATCGCGGAACTATCCGGAACAAATTTTGGCTTGGGACGTTTTAAATGGGGAAGTCAAGGGACAGAAAGAGTTTGAGAATCCTACTATGCGTGATTTTGTAGCTGTAAAACAAGGCATCTTGTTTGCAACGAAGAGCACTCTTGAACTGTGGAACTTTGATTTGTCAGTCTGCATGCGACAATGGATGTTTGGCGCGGATGCTCTCTTTCCTATTTCAGATGATCAGGCGGCATGCATAACTTTTAAAAAGCGAGGTGGGGTCATTTTGGATGTTGTTGGTGGAGAGATTGTGGAAACATTTAAACTGCTTCCCGGGAAATTGCTTGCTTGGCACAAGGACCTCCAGCTGTTTGCCTCCACTGATGGTAGGGAAATTGAACTGAAGCAACTTGGTAAAACCGAACCGCTCTGGCATTTCTTCGTGGGTCACAGATTTTTTAGTTCTGATGAGATGGCATCATTTTCACCCAAGGGTCAATTTATTTTGATAAACACGCATAACTACGTTCTCGATACAATTTCTGGTAAAGTGCGTCTTAACTTGAGTGATGACCTCCCTGGCTATTGTAAATTCATCAGTGACGAGGAGTGTGTTTCTCTGACGTCCTTTTACGCATCTGGCTGTCTCCTTCAGCTGTTCAACGTAAGGTCTGGAGATCTTCTTGCTGTAATGAATTGTTGGGGCAATATGGCCTCCTGTTTGGCAACATTTCCTAGATCAGGTCTCATTGCCATTGGTTCAGGTCAAGGGTTAGAAATTATCAAAGTAAAATACCCGAGAGAAGAGACCCTCAGCAGTGAGGCAAAAAAGTAAGTTTTTCTTTTTTAATACACATAATCTTTTTTTATCACCTACGGGGCAAAATTACTGAATTCTGATTGGCTGAGACGCAGGTCATTTTTTCTTAATCACGAGGACAATTTTGGTAATCAAGAAGGGGGCATGATTACTTGATCCTGATTGGTTAACAGTTGCTTATCCAGAGCAAGCGAAGTTACAAGAGAATCCTCTTCCAGAATTAACTACTTCTTTGTGCACATATCAAATACATTTTAAGCGCTATTTCTATTGACAGCAACGACTTATTGAATTGAACTTTAACCGAATGGGAGCGTGTTGATTCTCATTTGTCGCGGCACGGACGGGCTTTCCCAATAACTTTGCCCTTTATGTGATAAACATGTAATCGCTATGTTCCCTCGTGCAATTAAGGATTAATTTCACTTGTATTTTCAATTTTTTTCAAATCACCCTCGTCATTTTGCGACTCGGGCAATTTTGTGAAAACTTTGAAACTGCGCGTGAAGTTAATCCTTAATTGCCATAGGACCCATGCAATTACATGTTTATCACGTAAAGGACAAAGTTATTGAGGGAAGCACGTTCCGTGCCGCGACAAATACTGAAATTATCAAGGTAAATACCCGGGAGAGGAGACACTCTGCCCTGAGGGTAAAAAGTAAGGTAGCAATTAATTGTCTAAAAGACAACCTTTTTTAAATGCATGTTATCTCTCAAATACTGTATCCACCACACTCGGGGCCAGCGGTACCATGAGAGAATACTGCTCGGGAAATGACCACGCGACCCGCCGATATCACAAGATATTCTGTGTGTACTTCGAGCTAGCCCACATAAAGAGTATAAACCATTATCGGTCTATTGTGATTGCTTGGAAGTGTTTGTTATTCCCATATATGGTGATATGGGTGTGCATGACGGGGTTGAGTAGTTTGGTTGTGGGCTCATTCTCGCTCCCCTTAATTAGGGCGCGGGGTTCTGTGTCCAATTTCCGCTCTTAATACTTGACATTCTGTGGACAAGAGCCCCTTAAATGGTTTTTAAATATTGCTCACCCCGTTGATGGGCGAAACGTTTTTAGTAAATCCGGTTAATGACAGATATAAAACAATTTAAAGCGAGGTGGACACGAAGTAACACCAACCCCGCGGTCAGGCCAGTACCTTAGGCATGCCCACAACGATAACATGACACCGGGAGCGGCAGCGATGGACAGCTGTTTCGGTCTTGTAAGGCATCGTCAACATAGCATAGCTGTAATGACAGAGATAACGATGACCTCCTCTATACAGGGCCGGGATTGGGCTGATTTTTTTAAATATGAAAAGCTTCTAGTTTGGCGAGGAGCAAGAAAACAAAAATGACATGTGACCGCCAACTGTTGCTTTTGCTAAACGACGAGCACGACTACGAGAACGTTGTCTAAAAACATTATTTGCCGTTATTGTAATAATTTGGCATTAGTCCAAGTAGCTCTACATGGAAAGTGAACGTTAACATTCCAGGAATAAAATTGGTAAGAACCGTGTGGATATTTAGAGAGACTTCCTCACGTAACATCAAATTTGATCAGTTCTCGTCGTTGTCAGGGTTAGAACGGCGGAGAGATGTAGGCCGTGTTTTCACGAGCGGTTTTTCAGGTCGCTTAGCGACTGACAACCGAAAATTCCGTGAAAACAGTTCCTTTCCCAACTCGCTTAAAGTTAAGTGACTCGCAATTTTCAACAAAATTCTCATTAAATTTAAGTCACCAAACCAGGTAGCTTAAGCGAGTTGGCAATTTCAATCAGTAATACAACAGGCGAACCATTTTTATTATTAAGGCGGCGAAATACGAGATACAAAAACCCTCAACTTGGCGCGCAACATTGTTTCGTTGCAAGTTTGGGTCGATGTTTCCCGTTTTTAACCTGACATGATCAACTTGTCGCGCAACAAAAACATTTGTTGCGGGTTGAAGAAAGTTGTTGCGAAGAGAAGAGCGCGGGTCTACTCTGAGGAACAAATTTTTCGCTATGTTGCTCGTTTTTCATCAAGCTCACAACTTGTTGCGCAACAAATGCGCTCGTGTACTAGCAAATCAACCGATCAGCGCCCTGCATTTCTTCAACCCGCAAAAATGTTTTTGTTGCGGGTCAAGTTGATCACGTAAGGTGAAAAACGCGAAACATCGACCAAAATGTGCAACGAAACAATGTTGCACGACAAGTTGAGGGTTTTCGTATCTCGTATTTCGCCGCCTTTAGGAAGAAGCTTAAGATCTACGACGACGGTGTCGACGAAAACGCCACGAAACGACATAATATCATTGGTTAAAAGAGCATAAATAATTGTGCTGCACGTGCAGCACGGATTTTAGCTCACATTTTTGCGGTTGTCTGCGTGACGACGACGTGAAATGACGAAATTTTGGGTTTTGGCGACAACGTTAGCATGCAACAGAATCTTTCATTCTCTATTTTCAGTATGAAACCGCTCGTACCAATTTATTTTTCGGATACTTCGCCCACATTGTGCGACGTGAACGAGATGGAATAATCGCGAAAGACTTTTACTAGAGCAAAGTGATATTTTGAGGTGACGTTTTCGTCGACGTCGCCGTCGTAGATCTTATGGTCCCTATCTTTATTATTATTATTATTATTATTGCATTGGCTGCTCTCTCCTCATTTAATCTTACCTTTGAAAACGCGTATCATTTTTAAGTCACCAACGAAGTCTGCAAACAAACCACGTTCAGGAATGTTAAGCGAGACGACGGCCGTCGTGAAAACACGGCCGCACACACTCAAATGGAAAACGCACGTGCAGGGCGTCCAGAGGTTTTGTTTTTTTCTCATTAGAGCTATTGTTTTGTGGTTTTCTGGTAGCCGTCGCAGTCGCTGTCCTTGCTTGAAGGGGCTAGGTCACGCAATTTTAGGCAAGTTTCAGCACTGATCGAATGGTCATAGAATTAACTAAAATATCAAAATAACTGTTCAAAACTATACAAGAACTCTAACAAAACACAGGGAAGCCAAGAAGGGACATGGATGGACAAAACTGGAGAGGATTGTAACGGATTGAATTTGGGTAAATTTGAAAAACGTCGGCCCACCTTCTTTCAAATTTATATCAGTCTATATCAAAATGTCATTTACAAAGCTGGAAAATCATTTTCAGTTGTTATGTAGCCGTGATTTTGCAAATGAAAGACTCTTGCTCTGCCAATTTGACGTTTAGAGCTCATAATTAACAAAATTAAACAAAATTACCTGACCTAGCCCCTTTAAGCTCCCTAGTATAGAGCGTTTTCAGTCACGTGACCAGCAGCCATATTGGATTACTGAAACAGAAGAAAGTATTTGCATGAATATAGTGTTTAATTCCCGGAGGATTAGTTTGGTACACCATCATGGCCGCCATTCCTTTGTTTGGAACACCAACATGGCCGCCGTGACGTCATTTGAAAACGCTCTATATGGAGGCCCGAATTGCTGACAACGGTGGGAAACTCTTTGCATTGTGGGAACGTTAACGGCGGGTTACAAGTGTACGAGTAGCGGGACCACGAGGTACATTGTTAAGATTTGACTCACCATACGTGGATATGTGGTTCCCAGCCCCAAAGCTCTTCATCTTTTAACGATGAACACAATGAAGATAATAATCTTTTGATAATATATAAATTTATTATCGCCTTTAATTACCTGAAAGGGTTAATGGCAAGCGGTAGAAAAGCATAATAATTTAATGTTTCAACTTTGCTCCTTTTCTTGAAAACTTGTTGGATATCTTTAGATATAACAGGCAAAACGTTGCGCGAAATCAAACAGGTTTCTTTGATTTTGGCAAAACTTAAATCTCAGCTTGACGTTTGCCAACGCGATTCTACATCTCTCTTCTGCGCATGCGTTCGCTGAAAACAAAAGCAATAGAGGTTTTGCACGGCAGCCATGTTGCATAGCGGGAACAATAGACCCTTTTCCCTATGGGAACAACAAAAGTTCTTTCTAATGCAAAATAAGCCTAAGTTTTCTATTCGACTTCAAACTCTATTCTTAAAACGTGACGTTCTGTAAATCTGCCTAGTGTGATAAATTGAAATACAATAAAGGACTGATCGCTCTGTTAATTAATTTGTTTGCCCACAGGCGCAAGCTTCAGGAGTGAGTGTTGATTGAGTCTTGTAAGCTGAAGAAACAAGGGCTGACCATTGGACAAGGTTTCCTGCATTTTCAGGACAAACACAAGTGAACTTTGTGAAACTTGTATATATTCTTAACTCTTTGTCAGACTGGCAGAGCTGTACAGTTTTTCTCGATTTGTAGTTGATGAGCATGAATTTTCAAACTTGTTTGTCATGTGCCCACTGTGCTGATGTTGGACCTTAGCAAGGCCTTTGACAGTATTGATCATCAGATATTGTTTGCGAAACTACGTAACCTCAATGTATCCGATTCAGTTTTAACTTGTTTTCAAAATTACCTGTCTGGCAGAACTCAACGCGTGCAAATCCATAGCTCCCTCTCCTCTCGAGTTCTCTTACGGTTAGCCGTGTTGTACCACAGCTAGGAGTCCATTCTTATTCTTGGGCCGTTGCTTTTTAACCTGTACATCAATGACTTACTATCAGTCTGCCACATTTGTAGCGTAGAATCTTATGTAGACGATTCAAAGCTTTACATCTCATTTTCCAATAAGGATGTTCATAGAGGACTTGAAGACCTTCGACAGGATTTGAATCGAGTTACTTCCTGGTGCTGCGAAAACCGACTCCTTAACCCTGATAAAACAAAGTTCTGTGCGCTTGGCTCCAAAAAAATGCTGGCGCAAACATATATCCCGCCTTTAACAGTTTAAGGAAATGGACTGCTTGTTGTTGACTCAGTGAAAGACCTTGGTGTGATAGTAGATAAGCACCTAAGTAACCTTTCATGAGCACACCAGCACTTTGGCAAGTGAACTGATAGGAAAACTAGCAATGATCAGCAGAATTCGTCACTTGCTTGATAAACCTACTCTTTTTGATTGTTTTAAACTCTCTCGGTTTTACTAAGATATTTTATTGTTCATCCGTATGGGCAGGTACTAGTTAATCTAACATTTCTAAACTTCAACATGTTCGGAACTTTGCAGCCCGTTTGTCATCCGGGAAGAGGAAATATGAACACATAACACCTACTGTCAAAGAGTTGAAGCTGTTTTCAGTACAAGAGGCTTTTAGATTTCGAGAGGCCGTTCAGATGTACGAATGTATGAATAATCAGACACGTACTGGAGCTATTTGGTAAATGTGTTTCAGAAGAGGTCCCAGGTTCATAGCTATAACAATAGGGACACAAACGATCTTAATATTCCGAAGTGCCGCACAGCGCTTACCCAAAAGTCGTTCCAGTATCGCGGCGCAGACAATTAGAATTCGGTGCCACGAGAGTTGCGCAATCTCTATAGTTTGAGTGCTTTTAAACGTAGTCTGAGAAGTCATCTCAGTAGTGACTGATTAGTTAATTAATCATTTCATATATTATTGATAGGTTTTTTACCTCAGTAGGTTATTAATTATTGTAAGTTAATTTTGTAGACCAGTATCGATTTATAGTTTAACATTGTAACAGGGGCACCCAACGAGAATATAGTTCAAAACCACTTTAACATAGCATTGTTAAACGTATTTTAGTATTTAAACGGTAGATATAGGCATATTTTTATCCCCTAAAAATTTTTCACGTGTTCGGATTTCCTAGCTGAAAAACTAGTGATCCGAAAATTATAGGGATCAAAACTTAGCTTTTCGAAAATTTCAGCCAGAAAAAAGGCTACCGAAAATTCTAGGTGGCCTTTTTAGGGTAAAAATCCGTTGAAAATGGGCAATTATACCATTTTTCAGATGTTCGAAAATCCTAGGAGAGGCAGGCAAGCAAGAGATTTTACAACAAAAAGTCTAAAAATTCTAGATCCCAAATCGTCTTGCGAACAGATATTTGCCGAAAATTGACGTTGGGTGCCCCTGCGGAAGATCCCCGTACGGGAGCCCTAATAGAGTTACTTGTATATCCTGTGTGACCTACAATAGGTTGTTTGTTTCAGCCCAAGTTAAAGTGATTTTATGTATTCCCTGACAGCCTCGATTAGCTCTGCTGTTTACGGGCAGAGGAGGACATCGTAATTGATTGCGTCCTTTATAATCGATTGTAATTGGAACTATAGTGTAATGATTGTAGTTGTAATAAAAGTCAAGTTAAGATGCTGATCATCGCAGTTATTAATTAACGTTACTTCACCAGTAACGAAAGGAAACCCTGAATTTTTCAGGCTTACCTTTCGTTACTGCTCAAGTAACGTTAATTAAATAACTGCGATGATCAGCATCTTGACTTGATTCATCTCTCCGCAGTTTAAATAGGCATCGCTTTCATATATATTAACTTTCGTCATATTTGTAATAATAATAAAGGTCTTGATAAAGGTAATATACACTACATTGAAGTGACACTCTGATGATAGTTCCCTGTTTGATCCTGCGATTAATCATATCTTTATCTAAGAGATTAAGCGGTCAGCAGTCACGTGTGCAATTTTCAGGAGGACTTGTACTGATGACTCATTAAATCACTTATTATCTGTAGGGAAGATATCTGTTTACAAACATTGTTTTTGTTATTCAAAAGTGCCAACCACAGGAACAAAAGACCCTTTGTTTCGACAGCCAATCAGGCTCTTGGTTGCACATTAATGACAATAGGTGACGTCAACAACATCATCGCTATTTAATTGACAGACGAGCGAAAAGTTGAAATCGTAAATTGCAAAACCTAGTCTGATACGACAAATAAGTGCCCATATCCTAGCCTAACTGGGATCCTAACTGCAGTTTGATGGATCAGTTTTTTCTCAATTGACTGAGCCGAGCTAATTTATGCAACAAAAGACTCCAAATAGACCAGTAGTAGCTATCGCTAAGTGCCAACCAGACAGTCAATATATAATACGTAGTTTGCAGATTTGTAACACAGTGCCATTTTTGAAACCCAATAGTAGTTGGCATTTTTATTTCAAAGTACTGCACTCAACTTACCTAAGTTAACAATAGCGATGTTTCTCGTGACGTCACCAATCGTTATCGTTGAAACATTGACTTCTTTTCTTCCGTGGGTGGCAAATTTGAATATTAAAAGAAATAATAATAATAATAATAATAATAATAATTTTATTAACACCATTTTCACGAGGTGGCTATTCATCCGTTAATATCTAACTAAAGTTAATTACAAATTAAAACAAACTTTGGAAAGGCTATGATAAAACGCTAAATAATTAATATTTACTGTGAAAAAGAAAAAAATTATAATCTGGGCCTGTCTTTGTCTTGTTTGAATTTCTCCTGAGACGTCAATGTTTGTAAAGAAGAAATATCGCTGTAACATAATAAGTTAAACAATAGAAATGTAAGTAAACCCCTTGCATACAATGTATCTGAGTCAACGTGTTTTGCAAAGAGCTTAAAATCAGAGAGGGTTTGACGATCGAAGGAACTACAACATCAACCGGCCGGACAAGCGAGAGAAACGCAGCCAATACCGAGGAGTACGCACCTCCCTCTGTGCAGGGTTGCAGGGCTGGCGACTACTGGTGGTGAGAGCACTCGCCTCCTACCAATAGACCCATATCACTCAATGTCCAAACGAAAGATTTTGCCCGTAGAAGCTCTCATTCAGTGTAAGGCTGGACGGGTAAAGACAATGCAAAGACAAAGCCTTTATTCCCCAAGGTGAATAGGGCCTGGGTTCGATTCCCAGGCGTCATGAGTGGGTTGAGTTTGTTGGCTCTCTACTCTGCTCCGAGAAGTTTTCTCCGGGTACTCTGGTTTTCTCTTCTCCTCAAAAACCAACGTTTGATTTGCGGATTGTGTTTATTTGTTGATTTCAGTTTAAAGTGTCCCTAATTAGTGCTCTATTTAAGTGTCTTGTCTTCTAAGACAAGACACTTAAAGTGGTACTATGATCAAAAAATCATTTCCTTTTTTTCTTCACATTTTGAAAGTGTGTTCGCTTAACACCTAACTGGCAAAATTTTGAGCTTTTGAGTTTTATCCGAAGGCTGTTTATTTTGAGTGTAAGTTTTGGATTTCACGGTCCGCCATCACTCAAGTTCAAAACTGACCGATTGGACATCAGAGGGTTGGATCTAGAGAAAATGACGTCATTTACTCACTAGCTTAAAATTTCAGCGTGTAAACGCAATTTATTATATATGCAAAACACGGGTTTACAAGTCTGAAAGCCCGAAACTCCCGTGCTGCATATTAATTCAGCCGCGTACACAATCATTGCATTCTTAAACTAGTGAGTCTTTGACGTCATTTTCTCCTCGACCCAGCTCTCTCAAGATTTTAAAGTTAGTAATGGCGGACCAATAAATAAGAAAATTCCAGTTAAAATAAACAGGTGTCTTTTTAAAATCAGAATTTAAAACTTGGGTCAGTTAGTGTTTAGTTAAAGGGCCACCGTCAACCAGTGTCTTTTGCGCGCCTTTGTTGTTGTTATCATCCGGGCAATCCTCTGAACTCGTGGTTTTCAACATCATCCCGTGAAGAAGAACTTCTACGAATTCACTGTTCGATTTGTTTTTTAATCCAAACGCCTTCCTCCTTTCGTTCCATAATCTTAAGGTTGAAGTAGTGAGCCAAATAACATGGCGCTTTTCCTTCCTCGGCGGACGACCTTTCTTCACAGTTTTCATTTCGCTTTTAACACGAACACAACACCCAAATAACGCCAAAAATAGAATATTTAAACATTAAGGAAAATATTAACAAAGTTTGAAGCTACTGGGCATCCAAAACACGACGATGTGAGGCGATGGAATTTGACTTTTCAAGAAATACTAGTTTCTGTATTACAGAAAATGGCACCGATAGCTTGCACGCCCGCAAAGACTTGTGGTTGTCGGTGGCCCTTTAACATAGTTTTGAAATCCAAAGAAAAACAAGAATTGTTTTTTTGGTCGTAGTACCACTTTAAATAAAGTTCCTTTCATTTTCCTTTCCCTAAGTAGTACACAGAATATGCTTGTGACTTACTTAGACTAAGAGTAAGTGCTAAGGATCGTCTCAAACTTTCTTTCTTCATCGATTTACTGCTAATAATTACATGCGTGAGTCAAGGCCAAAGAAAAATGTAATTACCTATTCCTTGTCGTCCTTTTGCGTAGGAGGTGATTTTTAAAATTTAGTATGAAAGATTTTTAGATCGATATTGTTGGACGACACGTAGTGTGAATGGCCTCTGAGTTTTGGAAGACACATCTTGGAGCCGGAAGTGAGCCCAGGGGCCCTTTTCTTGAAAGTCCCGAAAACTTTTCGGGTCCGAAAAGCCATCTGTAAAACTGTCAACCGCTTGTTTTGAAAAGCCGATATTTTGACATTTTTTCAAGGTAACAAAAAGCAAAATGACTGTGAAGTTTGACGACTTAAGTCCTCTGCATTCTTGAGATACAAAAGGAATTGTGACACCCGAAAATGGCCCGTAAAGTTTCGGGACCTTCGAGAAATGGGCCCCAGGATCTCTCGTGTAGGACTGTGGAAAATATTCTGAGACATATTGCTGAACTGTTTGTGACGATAAGGTTTGTAGTGAAATTGAATTGATTTGTCACATTCTTTCCCTAAAAATTTACTAAGCTGGTTCTGGGAACTTAAGTACTTATCCTTAATTTTAATACTCTTTCTCTGCCAGTTGTAACCTGCGATCAGGCCCATTTTTAGTTTTGCCTATATGTTCTCTTAAGTCGTCGCTCGCTAAAATTGGGCTTGGTCGGCCAAATTGTGGCCGACCAAACTCGTGATCTGATTGGCTGTTGAAACAACGGAAGTGAAAATGCCATCGTGATTGCGCGGAGCTCTCGCGAAGTCCTCGAGACTAATCCGCCATAAGTGTACGAAGAAATTTGCTCCCTTTTGTTCTTACAATGCCGTGGACGGTGTAACTTGATTTTTTTTCTATAAATGGAGATATGCCATCTGAAATATCTCATAACTTGTCCAGAATCGGGTTTGAATCTCTGGAACGAGTGAAATTAGCGATTCCGTTGTCGAGCTCTGTGGCCATGGGGTTGAAAGAACTTTGGCACAAAGTTCCCTGATGTTTTGAAAGCCGCTAAATAGCTGGTTCTTTCAAATGGCAATGAAAGCCGATGCATATTGGTTTCCTGGATGAGACAAGGGACATATATATCAACAGGAGGAGATGCTGATAAAATCGCAAGTTACACGAATGCATGTTTTGAATATCTGTGTATCAAACGGCTTTATTTATTTACTGTACATGACTGATGACACGGTTTTTTTGCACACTTCATAATATTTCCAGTTGATTTAACTTAAAACTCACACTCCAGAAACTAAAATGGCATGTTTCCAGAGAGATCAATTGTACAACAATAAAAGAAACTTTGCGAGCCCATCTTACTGTTCGTACTCCATCAAAAAATTAACAGCCAAACGTATCATGATTTTACCACAGGTAACCCAGGCTCACTGTGTACGTCACGTAGGTATTAAAATATAGAGAACATATGAGGCGAAGTTTAGGTCTGAAAATTTGCTAGAAAATGGTAATCAAAATCGATAAAACTTACCATGTGGTGAGCTGTTGTTGTCTTTAATACGTACAAGAAGTTTCGGGGAAAATGGTCCCCGTTCACCTTCCTTCATAATATAGTGACAAGGTAGGAGACGGAAGCCAGCGTCGGGACTCCGATCGACCCAAAACAAGCACGATTTTTTCCGCGAAAATCAAATCCAGTCGCTAAATAAACACGCCAGGTTCGTGGAATAGGAATTTCTCTAAACCATGAATCCACTGAAGCATCTCCAGGTAGCAACGCGGAGCCACCAGACTCCGTAAAACTTGTAAGTTAACCTGCTAAAATGGCGGTCAGAAAGCGTGGTACTCACGAAGTGCCCAATTCAAAATGACAGTGAACTCTGGACGCCTGGTGACGAGTATAATAAGTCTCCCTCGAGGGAGGGGAGTCCCAAATTGCTAAAAACAAAACTCAGTGAGCAATTTGGGACTCCCCTCCCTCGAGGGAGACTTATTATACTCGTCACCAGGCGTCCAGAGTTCAGTGCCATTTTGAATTGGGCACTTCGTGAGTACCACGCTTTCTGGCCGCCATTTTAGCAGGTTAACTTACAAGTTTTACGGAGTCTGGTGGCTCCGCGTTGCTACCTGGAGATGCTTCAGTGGATTCATGGTTTAGAGAAATTCCTATTCCACGAACCTGGCGTGTTTATTTAGCGACTGGATTTGATTTTCGCGGAAAAAATCGTGCTTGTTTTGGGTCGATCGGAGTCCCGACGCTGGCTTCCGTCTCCTACCTTGTCACTATATTATGAAGGAAGGTGAACGGGGACCATTTTCCCCGAAACTTCGTGTACGTATTAAAGACAACAACAGCTCACCACATGGTAAGTTTTATCGATTTTGATTACCATTTTCTAGCAAATTTTCAGACCTAAACTTCGCCTCATATGTTCTCTATATTTTAATACCTACGTGACGCACACAGTGAGCCTGGGTTACCTGTGATTTTACTGCGCGCAATTCTAGAAATACACTGCAACTGAAGATATTACCCGAAAAAATCACCAAAGAAACCTTCATGGGAAACACGTTAAAGGAATAATGTATTTCTCTTTTTTTTCTTTAAAAATCTATTGCCAAACCGTCCAACGACAAAATGCTAGTATCTCAATTACAAATTAAGATGTCAAGCTTAAAAGATTGCATATTCAGTGAAGTTCGGAGGGAGAATTACACCGGCCTTTGCCGCAATATAGTCGTCGAAAACATTCCCCATGCTTTAAATGTGTTTTTCTCAAATTAAAGCCAACGGTAACTTTCGAATTCGTTTATAATATTCCTCCCACGGTAAATAACTTTGGTCAAAACAAAATAGCGTGAATCTGCCGTCCACGCGTGTATTGGTGTAATGGAAGTAAATTTGATTGGCCGACGAAGGACATGTCAATCAATTAAAAAAGGTGGGCGGAAGGAATTTCGAAGAGGAATTTGGTCAGGCTTTATTTTTCGTTTCGCCAACTCCACATTACGTAGCACGCGAAACTAAAATAGAGCCAGATCGCAGGTTATGCCGGTTGTATCTCTTAGAACTGTGCCATGGTGTGATGATTCGTATATATTGGAGCTTGGCCTTCATTTAACAGGTAACTTAAGTTAAGCAATCGAGTCTGTGCGGTGATTTAAATCTGATTGTCACAGCAAAGAAACATGCGAACACCATCGTCACCTTGAAGACAATGAAAGTAATGTTTTTCCGTATGTACAAACGATCTTCCACCTTGTAACGTCCTTAATTCTAAGGTGAGGTTTTTGCTCAGGAAACCCGTCATGCATATGAATTGTGTTAGAAAAACAGTTGAATCATGACGTTTTTGAAAAATTTGCCTGATAGCTAGTGAATAAAGTCAATTAGCCTTATAACATAAATTCAATAGCGCTAGCGTGCTTCATATCCTTATTGCGTGAGTGTCATGGAGGTCAGACGTGTCGTTTTGCTCCCCGTAATGTTATCGAATTTGCTGACCTTGGAGTGCTCAGTCTTACTTAATTCTACAAGAACTCCGCCTTTCAACACACAATGTGCACTTTTGGGGATTTTAAAGTTCCAGAATTATCGAATTTTGGTTCCAAGATCAAGATTGACTTGTTACTTGAATACGAGAGAAACTACCGATACCACTGGAATTTGCATATTGTTTAGTTGCGGTTCACGACCTGCTAATGAGGTATTTGGTGTTGCTTTGTGCCCTTCATCAGTGAAACATCAACGTATTGTTTTTCCATTGCTGGTCAATAGAAGAGCCAAACGTTGCTGTTTGTATTTTGCTAATACGTCTGCAACATTCCGACCTCTGATTGGTGATATTCTTTTCAAGTTGAATCCAATTTACAATGTTGGGGAGTCTCATGTAAGCGCCAGAAGAAAGTTTTTCAAGTGCACCATCTTGTATGGCCCAAATCGGGTGGCTACTTTCAATCCCTGCGAAGTTTATCTCGTCGGGATTCATCCGAATCCGGGACCGACCTGTTGGAGTGACTCGCTTCGCGCTTTATACCTGAAGGCAAGCCTAAAAGCTATTGTCAAGTCAGTAGACGACGCTAAAAAGTTTTGCAAAATAACTTTACTCCAGCGTCTTGTCTATGGTGGGGACTTCGATGTTGTTCTGATAACCGAAACATGGCTGAACGCCGCCATTTTTGACACCGAAATCCTTCCTAGCTACACCATCTATAGAAGGGACATAGGCGAGCGTGCTGGCGGAGTGTTGGTAGCTATCAAACTGCCAGACGTAATGACCTTGAAAGGGAAAGCACCGAGCTTGTTGTCGTAGAACTTAGAAACGGACACGATAAACCTGTGCTTCTTTATTGTTTCTACCATCCCGACATTGCACCTGAACCACTTACTCAACTGAACTCTTCGCTTCAGGAAAATGGTGAATCATCCTGCTTAATACTCGGGGGTGATTTCAACCTGTCGGAATTGGCAGGATTGGTCAGAAGACATGTCTGCCCCTATAAACAATGGGGGCCGAGCGGACCACAACGTTTTCTGTGATTTAATGGGGGATAACTATCTCCAACAGTTTATCTCTGGTCCCACTCATATCTCCGGCAATAAACTTGACCTACTGCTGTCCAACTGGCCCGAGGTTATTGAGAATGTTTCAACTTTTCACCCCCGAGATGGCCGTTTTCCCTCGGATCATTACGTTATAACATTCACAATTAAATTAAGATTCAAGAGATCTAAGGGATCCACTCGGCAAGTGTTCGATTTTAAAAACGGAAACCTCGACGCTTTGCGGGAATCCCTCTCAAGAACACCTTTCCAAATTGCTGCCTCCGAGGACATTGACGAGTACTGGTCTAATTGGAAGGATTTGTTTCTCTCCGGCGTAAAAGATCATGTCCCAACAAAAACAGTTCGTGACACAAACTCTCCGCCCTGGATTGATGGCGAAGTGCGGCACCTAATTCGAAAAAAGTACGCTGCTTTGAAGAAATATCGACAGCACAAGACTAAAGAACGCAAACAAAAACTACGCGCTCTCAGTCAAAACCTCAAGTACGTTATACGATGTAAACACCACCAATATCTGGCTAAAATTGAAATGTCATTCAAGGACAATCCTAAGATCTTTTGGAGCTATCACAAAGCTTTTCTCGGCGGCCGATCAGGTGCGAACTCAGTAATCTCTTATAGTGGTGTAGCTGCTGAAAAACCAGAACAGAAAGCGGAGCTTCTTAACAACTATTTTTGCTCCGTATTTCTCCCGGCTACCCCTGATGTAAACATCACGCCATCGCATAACTCACTAACCGATATGGAAATTTCTCATATGGAGGTGCTGGTTAATGAAGTCAGGGAATGCTTGAGTAACTTGGACCTGATGGCATCCCGCCGCGCCTTTTGAAAGAATGCTCTGAGCAAATTGCTCCTATTCTTTGTTCGCTTTTCAATTTCTCTTTGAGTCGGGGTAAGCTACCCTATGAGTGGAAAACTGCGGATATTACACCTCTTCACAAGAAAGACTCAAAAGAACCCGCCGAAAACTATCGGCCCATCTCACTCCTTACTATTATCAGTAAGATCTTGGAACGTTGCGTGGCCACCCGTTTTTGCGATCACGTGAAACACTTAATCAGCCTTTCACAACACGGGTTTTTGAAGAACCGCTCGTGTGTCACCCAGCTATTGTCGGTGTTGCACGCCATAGGCGAAGCTCTGGACAAGAACATTCAGTCTGACTTAATCTACCTGGATTT
>NC_090883.1:36575912-36595912 GCF_036669925.1 Montipora capricornis
TATCCTCCCGCAAACTATTTCTCATTTAAACATGTTGAGCTTCAAATAAAATTGTTTTCTTGTACGTTTGATTGTGGTTTACAGACCTCAAGGATTCAGTTATTGTTTTTTGTATTATATTGGGCGTTCGGCTACCTATTCTGGCTACCGCCTGCTGACTGGTGACTTTAACTTGAATGCAGATACTACTGATGACAGGATATCGCGTCGATTTATTGATTTGATTCAGGCATATAATTTGGTTCAGAATAGATCCTCCACTTCTGGTGCACATGGTCACATTCTTGATTTGGTAATTACCAAAAGTGGCGATCGGCTTCCCAGGGACTTAACTACATGATCTCTGATTCTGGTATATCTGATCATCTGGCGGTACAGTGCAAACTCCTAGCTACTGGCTATTACAACGTCCTGCTAAGACATTGGCATCTTCTCGTACCTTTCGTCCTGTTAATATTGACGACTTTACTTCTGGCCTTTCATACTCTGACTTGTTTAAGTCTTATCATGATATCCACGTGTCTGCTTTTGCTGACTCACATATTATAAAATAATTAGGATAGTACCCGCACTCTCATTGGTCAATAGCTGTCTTTAGATGAGGGTATGCAAACACGGCTGTGACATCACACGAAGTTTGATTGGTTATGTATTGTCAGACGCGCGTTTTGATTGGCTGGTAAGAAATATGAGCGTGTATCAAGAAAATCTGTTTCAATCAAGAAGTTAAAAAACCAGTATTTTCTTTCATTTGTCGAATTATCTTCGAGAAATATTTTATAAAAGCAATAGAGGACTTTTTTCTGTGTTTGCATAGCCTCATCTGAACACTCGGGGGAGTTGGGAGAATTCTCGACAGTTATGCAAATCCTAGACTACGTCTCGGGTTTGCAGAACTGTCTTGAATTCTCTCAATTCTCCCTCCTGTTTAGATGAGGCTATGGAAACACGGAAAACGTCCTCTACTGCTTAAATAGTACATTGTTTTAGTGTCATGATTGGATACCTATCCATCTTTAAAACAACGGTCTGTTTTAGCACGCCCACTTTCACCGTGGTTCACTGCTGATATTCTACAAGTTAAGAGAAAGAGAAGACGTCTGGAGAAAAAGTGGGGTAGTAATGAAGTCTGATCTTGACTTTCAGCAATATACCAAACAGTGTTTTGTAGTAAATCACTTAGTAAGAAATGCTGAAGAAACGAAGAAGAAAGAAACTTCTCACACAGACTATTTGGACTCACTACTGTTGGGGATATCTCAGCGGGCCGCCTTCAGAGGGTGCTAAAGGCAGCTGCGAGTTTGACTTGTTCCACGATATGCGCACATCACGCCAGTTCAAAAAGACTTCGTATTTTAATGTTTAACGCTCCCAAAATACGAATGTGTGGTAAAGGTTCCAGTGGGACAAAACGTTTTCGTGGAACAATTATGTGCAGAGGCATTCAACGTTGTTCTTTTGCACTGATACCTCATTGTAGTTCAGTAGGTACTTGTGGATCAATTTCATTCATTTTTGGGGGCAGAAACCAAAGGTCATTCTTGTTTAACTGATCCTAAAGGCATTAATTTGATCCTCGATTTTTTAGCTTTTTGCGGTTGTGAATCATACGCAATGCAGTTACATTCCTTAATTAAAGATAATGGTTGGTGATAATTTTTAATGCAGTCACTTACATTTTATTAGTTTCTGATGAAGACTCAATAGAAACCAATTAGGCAATCAATTAATTATTTTTCTTTTCCATGCAGATACAATGTGAAAAATTAGTGGTTTGGTTAACTATGGCCACACCTGGTCCCTTGGCCAGCTCAGAAGAGAAGACAAATGGAGCTAAGCTCACTCGACTTATTATTGATGGTGGAACAACTGTACTGAGAAGTGTTTTTGACACTCATCACCCTCCTGCAAAGTTAGCAGCTGATCTTAATTCCTGTTATTCCATCCTTAACAACCTTTTACGAAGAAGAATTCTCAATGGTCACCAGTGGGACAAGCTATTCCCTGGTGGCGGAGTTGCTCCGGACTCCAACACCTTTGATATAACTCTTCTGTTCCTCCTTCTGACCAACATTTGTGGACTTACCCCTCCCCACACAGGATGGCATTGCAAACCAGCTCCAAGTGACACCTCTCATGAGGCAAACCTTGCTCGCATTAAGTTTTTCCGTAATCAAGTGTATGGGCATGTGACAACCACTGGTGTGAATGCACCAACGTTCAATGCTCTGTGGAAAGAAATTAGTGCCGTTTTAGTGTCTCTTGGGTTAAGTCAGCCAGAGATTGATCGATTGAAGGTGGAGAAATGTGGAGAGGAGGATTATCTCGACGTTTTACGGGACTGGGCAGAGAGTGAAAGGGATCTGAAGACTCAACTTAATGACACGCGTCAGCTTCAAAACACGGCCAAAAAGAACGTCGAGGAAAACAAATCTATCCTTAAAGACTTGCGAATCCAGCTGTCAACAACCCAAGAGACGGTTGAGGACGGCAATTCCGTGATTGAAGACATACACCAAATTGTTACTGAAATCCGTGAGACACAACACAACACTGATCAGGAAGATAAAATCCTAAAAAATCTTGCTAAGATTGACACCCAACTTGACATGAGATATTATGGAAACAGATATTTGGAAGGAACCCGTGAGTCTTTCTTTGCTAAAATCAACGGCTGGTTGGATGACGCAAGCTCTCCAAATTGTGTCTTGGTGCTCAGCGCAAATGCAGGGATGGGGAAATCTGTCATGGCTGCTGAGATGTGCAGAAGAATGCAAGGAGCTAAAAGATTGGCGGGGAGCCATTTTTGTCACCATGAGAGAGCACGCCATAGGAATCCCAAGGTGATGCTGCAGTCTTTAGCCTTTCACCTCTCAGGCTGTCTTCCAGAGTACAAGAAAGCTCTTGTTGAACAGCTCTCCGGAAATCTAGGTGTAGAGATCAATGACATGGAAGTCGCAGATCTGTTTGGTTTGCTGTTTTTTGAACCTCTGAACAGCGTAGCAGATCCAGCTTTTACATTTCTCGTGGTAATAGATGCTTTAGATGAAGGTGAACACCAAGGACGAAATGATCTTCTTGACGTGATTGCTAGGTTTTTTAAGAATCTGCCACTTTGGATTCGATTTTTTGTGACGACGCGACCTGAAGTCAACATTTGGGACAGCCTGAAAGATTTGCAGCCACTGGTACTGGAGGGAAAAGATGAAGACAACTTGGAAGATATTCGTTTTTACTTTGAACGAACTCTGAGCGATTTATTAGAAGTTGAAAGGCGCGAGCTTGTCTTAGATGATCTCGTGCAGAAGTCAGAGGGAGTCTTTCTGTGTGCCCAGTTTTTGGTAGATTTTATAAGGGCTGAGTGTTCAACCATACTTACCTTGGAACAAGTGGACAAAACCCTTCCGACAGGCATCTCGTACGTGTACCAGTCGTATTTCCAACGGCTGGAGCAAGACTTGTGTGAGGAACTGAACATAACTGAAGAGCATTTTCTTTGTTTCCTGAGTGCAATTGCAGCTGCAAGGGAACCACTACCATTGGGTTTTGTTCCTAAATTGTTGTGCAAGAACTTGTTGTCCACGATTGTTATGCGAAAGGTGAGCAAAGCCATTGCCATTGTGTCATCACTCCTTCCTGTTCACGGTGACCGCATTCATTTCTTTCATAAATCAGTCAAGGACTGGTTGACAGACAAGTCACGCTACAGGCAGCACATTTTCAGTGTGGAGGAAATGGAAGGCCACAAGATCCTTTCTACTCTTTCCTCCAACGAAATTGACGAGTTAAAGAGAAAAGGTGTTAGCAACGCACAATCCTTCGCTGACACTACAAGGTATGCCTTGGAACATGGTGTTCAGCACATGCTACAGTTAGACCAAGACACGAAATCCTGCAGCCTTGAACAAGTGGTTGGAAACTATGTGTTAGACCCAGAGATTTTGTACGCAAAGATTTGTCTGAACACGGCAACAGTCGCTGAAGATGTTGTCTGTTTAATGAAACACGATGCGTTGAAAACGATATCAGCCGATTGTTTTGAGACCCTTTCGTCATTATTGGTTGTTTTAAAGAAATACCGTCTAACATTAGAAGAGTATCCCTTTACTATATTTCAATGTCTGTTGAATGAGGGAAGTAGTAAACTATCTTCTGACTCCCGCAAGCTTCTGGAGACCAAGTATTCCGATAAGCCGTACATGGAGTACTTAACCAAAAATGTCCCTCAAGGAGCTGTTCAAACTCGGTTTCATTTTTGTTCAGATGTGCGTTGTTTGGATGTATCCCCTAGCTTAGAATACATGGTGTGTGAGTGCCTTGATGGAACCATTCAGTTGTGGTCACTTGCCTCTGGTAACCTCAAATGGAAACGTTATTGCAAACTAAGACTCTATTGTGACTCTATCTGTGGTAGAAGGAGAATCATCGATACCAATCATGCATACCAACCAGCAGATTATCATAGGTCAACTGTGTATGCTTTTTACCGTTCAGTGGTATTTCATCCTACCAAGGATGTCATCTTGCCAGGAGTTTTAAGCCATGCTTATTCCTTTAATGGAGACTTGAAGCCTCTTTTTCCCACCAGTAAGTGCAGTTTTTCTGTCTGTTCTATTTTCGGCGACGAGATGTTGTCTGATTGTCCCGACGATGCAAAATGTCTTATCGTGTGGAATCTAAACGATGGCAGGGAGATTGATCGTCTCACCAGAGATAACGATATTTTATCCTTTGCGATATCCCGAGATGGAAAGCTCGTGGCGATTTGCCATTTAACTGGCTTTGTTTGTTTAGTTGACCGGGAAAATGGTTTTTCAACTCTAGCAGAGGCAGCTTTAGACTCTGTGTGTGGAATGATTAGGTTCTCACCAGACAGTGGGTTTCTTTGGTGTTCACGTGTTGTAGGTTTTGCCGGGTCTAGCAAGTGGTTTTGTTTGAGAGTCACTGAGGGGCCTGAGGATCACTATTCGATGGATATTGTTTATTTTTCCAGTTGGAATTCCTTTGAGCTAGAATCCCACAGAATCGGTGGCTTTTTGTTAGGAGATCCTGTGAGTTTACAGGATCCATTCCGTTTTTCTGACGTAGTGCTCAATAGCCAATCTCTTTTAAGGAACTACATTGTACATGGGGATTACATTGAAATGGTTTATCGGAATCCAATAAGGAAGAACACAGAATTCCAAGGTGTCAAATCTCTCCGATTCTCGTTTTCAGGCGAGAGTGTTTATGCAGACGTGTCGGTCGGACTGGGATCGTTCAAACGTCGAATTATCATGGCTTGGGACGTTTCGAATGGTGAACTTAAGGGACAGAAAGAGTTTGAAAGTGTCCTTCTCATTGACTTCGTAGCTTTAAAAGATGGAATTTTGTTTGCAACTGCGAGCACTATTGAGCTTTGGAACATTGATTTTTCAGTCTGCACGCGACGATGGATGTTTGGTGCGGATGCTCTCTTTCCTATTTCAGATGATCAGGTGGCATGCATATCATCTAAAACGGGAGAGGGGATCATTTTAGATACTGTTGGTGGAGAGGATGTGGTAACGTTTAAACTGCACCATAAGTTGATTGCTTGCTACAGGGACCTCCAGTTGTTTGCCTCAAGAGAGGACGGGCAAAAGTTCATTGAATTGAAGCAACTGGGTAAAACCGAACCGCTGTGGTGTGCACTCTCTGGTACCAGTTTGTCTCGTGTGAGGGGATCATTTTCTCCCGAGGGTCAATTTATTGTTGTTCATGAGTTAAATGGCGTATACGTTCTCGATGCAGTTTCTGGTAACTTGCGTGTTAAATTGAGTGATGACCCCGTCAAGAGTTGTAAATTCATCAGTGACGAGGAATGTGTTTTTCTGAATGACGCCTGCCTTAAGATGTTCAACGTCAGGTCTGGAGATCTACTCTGTGTTATGGGTGTTGGTGTGGATGAGTCATACCGTTTAGAAACTTTTTCCAGTGGAGGTATCATTGCCATTTGTTCAAAGCGAGGGTTGGACTTAAAAATTATCAAGGTAAAACACCCGGGAGAAAAGACACTCAGAAGTGAGGCAAAAAGGTAAGTTGTCAATTTGTTGTTTGAGAGCCAAGTATTTTTAAAATGCATGTGGTCTTTCAAATGCTGTGCCCACTGTCGTGGCGAGCAGCACCATGAGCGAATACTGATCGGCAAATGACCACACGACCCACACTGAGATCTTCTGTATGCACTACAAGGTATCCAACAAAGCATTGTTATCAAAAGTTAGTGGTTGCTTAGATGTGTGTTTTTGTTCCCATATAGGGTGATACGAGCTTACATTACTGTGTTGCGTAGTCTGCTTGTGGGCTCATTCTCGCATCTCTTAATTAGCGCGAGAATCCCGCTCCTTACACTTACAGTGTATATGTTCTTTGGATAAGAGCCGCTAAAATTGTGTTCACATATCGACCGTTATGTTGATGGATAAGGTGCTTATTGGTGGGTTGATACTCTTTTGAGTAAATCCCATTAATAACAGATACAAAAACAATTAAAGCATTGGTGGTCACACAATAATTTGACAAACACAATAATCAGGCCAATATCTTGCGCATGTGTACAGGGATTTGACACTGGGCATTTGGCAACCTTGGACAGCTGTTTTGACAGCTACTTGGGCGTCATCACCATGGCGTAGCCGAAATTAATGACAGTTACGAGTGGGCCGGGATTGGACTGTTACCTTTGAATGTGAAAAGCTCCTAATTTGGCGAGGAGCCACCGTATGTTAATATTGCCTTTTCGAGACTGGTTGCTCCTTGCCCCTTAGCTTTCTATCCTTTGATAGTGACAATAATGAAGCTGACGGGTTTATTATTGCCTTCACGTGAAACGATAAGCGGGAACCGGCAGAAAAGAATAAAAATTTAATGTTTCATGTTGGGTCCTTTTCTTGAGAAGTTGTTGGCAGTATCTGTAGATAACAGGTCAATGGTTGCGGCAAATTCTTTGATCTTTTGTCAAAATAAAACATTCAGCTAGAGGTTTGCCGTTGGTGCGAATGCGATGCTCAATTTCCCTACTGTGTTTGCTAGAAGAAGCAAGAGGCAAAAATTTAAAATTAGACAAACTTACGTTTTCTATTTCACTTACAAATATACCAAAAACGTGACACCTTTATCTCCTTCGAGTGACAATTTGATCAATCAGTTGAATTAATATTTGTTACTTTTCCTGCAGGACCAAGTGTCAGGAGCGAGTTTCTTGTTGTCTTATTATCTGAAGAAACGACAGTGACGATTGTGACCGCAAAGTTTCCTGGCGCGTCTTCTGGACAAATACAAGAGAAAACTTGTACATATTTTGAACTCTGTTTCATACTGGCAGAGCTGTACAGTGTTTCCTGATTTGTAGTAGATGTGGTAGGTTTTTTGCAGACGAATGGTGTAACAGCATACACTTTGTTGGTCGCGTTTCAGTAAGTTAGCTTGTTTTTTTTTTAAACGAATCAGGTCGCTGTAAATTGGCGACGAATGTGGATACGTTTACGGTTAGAACTGTGGATAAATAATGTCTGGGTCTTTGGTGTCAGGTTTTGGTGCCTTGAGAAAGGAAAGTTGTACAATCTCACATTTGCGCTAAAAAAATCCTTTGCTTTCTAATTTTTTTACCCTGAAGTTTTGCCGCTGGAAAGTTTGAAACTTTTTTTAAATATGCGTTTTATTCGTATGTGTAACCCGGCTGGGTGTGAAGTTACACTTGTTTGCTCAATTCAGCCTTTTTAAATCTGCAATAAAACTTAGCTGATTCAGCTGTAGAGACATCCATTGTATTAGTTCTAACTTGAATGCCACTGCAAGTTCGGGAGATGGAGAAAAGTGTCATCCAGGGTTAAATTGGCGAATACGTATTTGGATATTGTCGATTTTGTGCCCAAAGTAATCGAGACCTCCCCGAACTAAAACTGAGGCCTTCACTACGTGAACTTCTATTTCATATTTTGAAATCATAGGATGCTTCTGTTGATGCGCCAACTTTATTAAATAAGTGAAGAAAACTGACAGAATTTCATCGCGTGAATCTTGAATCTTAGTTCCAAATTTGTAATATCATAAATTTGTTTTTTCCTGTTGATCGTTATATTTTCCTATATCCTACTATTTGTCTTAGTCCTAGTCAAAGTAATCTCATGTATTCCCCTTCCAGCCTCGATTAGCTCTGCTATTTGCGGGCAGAGAGGACGTTACTTTTTGGTTAGTCTTAATTGATTATAAAACGTGATCGTAATTGCTGTTGTAATTATAATAATGATAGAGGTATAATAAAGGTCTCCATAAAGGTAACAAAGCCATTAAATGGGTAATACAGTACACTGAAGTCACAATCTCAAGATAAACCGGACTTACATCACCCTCACCACTTAGCCTGCGTAACAAGCGTTTTCAGCGGGCGAGAATAGGGCGAATGCTAGCTGGAAACCCTGGGCGCTTACCATTTGTCAGAAAAAACCCGTTGTTCCGGTGAGAAAACAAATGAAACGGTTGACACCAACGGAAATTTTCTGGAAAGAAGGCACAGCCTGCGAAGGTTGTCTTCTTTTTCCACTTTTACAGAGTCGACCGGATTGTTTGCACCACTAGAACCAGGCACCGATGCGAGGATTACATCACTTTACTTGGCGGGCATTGGCCGCCACATTTATTTGTCAACGATGAAATGATATATGAAATGGGTCATATATGAACTGTGGATATGAAATCAAGTGACGCTGTGATCTTCGCAGTTATGAGCGCAATTTTTGCAATTGCGTAAAGAAGCCTGAAATTCCATATATCATAGACCCATATACCCATTTTTCATAAACCCACAAATGACCAGCTCCCAACGTCAGTGGCTTCATAGCTCAGTTGGTTAGAGCGTTTCACCGGTATCGCGAGGTCACGGGTTCAATCCCCGTTGAATCCTGAAATTTTCAGGCTTCTTTACGCAATTGCAAAAATTGCGTTCATAACTGCGAAGATGACAGCTTCACTTGACATTTATTTGTACACAGACTCTTACGGAATTCGAAAATGGAGTCACAAATGAAACGGCTCATTCCATTTCCCATTTAAAAAAACTTCTGACCGAAAACTAAATGGTAAGCGGCCCCTGTTACGCAGGCTACCTCACCACTCGGCCATGCTGCCTCCTCAAATTTTATATATTGACACACCCAGGGGATCTAAAGCCGTGTTCACATTAGGCTTCGATTATGATCGAATTATAATCCAATTAAGTTTGGAACGGGTTCACATCAACTAATTACAGTACGTGATTATAATTGGATAATCATTTCAAACGACCTCAAGGGGATTGTTTAAAGTAATTACAGTGCGTAATTGAACAGAATGGCGAACACGTGGTGGTATGAGCGAACGACACTTCTAATCGCTTTATGGATCGAAGATTTGGATTTGTCTTCTATGCTCGGAAGCTATCCTTGGTTCTCTTCTCGCCTCAAGCATCGTGATGGTAATCGCAGCAGCCACGCGATACGGCGCCATTTTGTCTCCCTGCGAGGTTACCCAGCCCATTGTATTTGAATTTTCGCAGATGTAAACAGGACCATAATTGAATAAAATTGAATAGAGTATGATAGCCTGAATAATACTTCAGTTGATCATAATCAACGTTGAGTGTGAACACGGCTTTAAGGTTTTCGCTCTTTAGCATTTGGTCAACTAGGGGCTCCGAGGGCTGAGGCAATCGTGCGTGACGTCGAATTTTCTACACATGGTATTGCGTACGATGATTGACGCAGTTGTGAGAGTATTTGCCTGTAATCAATGTGGTCCGGTTTGGATTCCCAGACTTGACAGTTGACACTCTACTCTGCTGCGAGAAATTGTTCTCCAACTCCTGCCATTTTACATTCTCAACAAAAACCGACGTTGATTTGATCCGCTTCAACCCTTTGAATTCCAGGAGTGATCGGTTTGTAAATTCTCTTCACAACGTCAATGTAATGTCATTCAGATAGTATTGAGAATGGAGAATATTATCAGCTGAAGAGGTGTGATCTTGATATAACACCAAATTTTCAAAAAATCAATGGTTCTAGTTAGGAGAATGAACGTTTCGATCGTGGCAATAGAAGGGTTAATTTAATTCGATTTGTTTTGATTTACAGTCTCTCCAATTTGTACACAAAAAAACGTTAGCTAAATATGCTTATAATACTAACTAGTTTACCTAAGTGGCCTTTTTCATTGAACGATTCGAATTTACTGTTTGTTGCGTGAGTGTAGAGCAGGCTCTATTCTCGTGCATCTTAATTTCTTTATTCGCGCACAACCACAATTCCTTGCGCCTTTGACCACAACCCCTGGCGTTTTGAAGAAAAATGTGTTCTTCTCCAAATTAGAGAGTTTCCTCGTTTGTTCGCTTCAGGCTCACTCACTGCGGCAGCCATTATTTATCCTTTGATGTATCGTCGTCATTTTGCTTAAAGTGGTACATGGCAATTCACTCTTTTCCAGTCCCCACCCACTTGATTTCAATATGTTAGAGATTTTCAGCTTGAAGAATGTTAAACAAGGCCACAAAGTCGTGCTAACATATTTATATGCTTGCTGGATCATGCATATGAAGTGCTGTTAGCAAATATTAAAATAAAACGCCAAAGGTGGCCAGAAAAGCTCATAATATGGGGAGGTCTGGAACCCAGTGTGATACCATGGAAACAGAACTGTTAAGCTCATATTGTGGAGAACATCATAGTTAGCATTTAGTAGAATCTTACTGCAAAAAATCAAAAATTTCTGATACAAATTGGCTGAGATATCTCTTTTCATCATATTTGAACAAAATTTGGTTGAGTGTATGACATCATCACTTGGCTAATTTGCATATTTTAAAAACTCGAATATCTCTGGAACGAAAAGAGATATTTGCAAAACGTAAACAGCATTTTTCTTCTCACGCAGACTACTTTTTTATGTTTCAAAATGGCTTAGATAGGAAAGATGCGATTTTCGTCCCAGTAAGATCCTTAGGGAGTGTTTACATGATACCGGGGCGACTTTTGCCCGGGAGGAAGTTCACTCCGGTTCCCTCTTGTGGCTCTGTGTTCGTTTGCATGATACCAACGGAAAATGTCATACCGGAACGATTCATACTGGCGCGAGTTCACCCCGGTTTCTATACCGGAGAAAGAATTTCATTTCGGTACGAAAGCTCGCAACGGTGTCATGCAAACGAGGAACAACCACTCGTTTCGGTATGAACTTGACCTCTGGGTTGACTGGAACCGGTAGCGCATGAGTGAATTTCGTCAATCCAAAATGACATGTATTTGATCAACGTCAAGTGTGCCTTCATGCAAACTCGATATGAAATAAAGTAGGCATCTTGTAAACACGATAGGAAATCAATTAGTCATCCCGATAAGGAAATCGCGCCAGGGACGAGTTTTCTCATGCAAACAGCCCCTTTGATTGAGTTTTATTGGTTCTCAAGGAAGTCGAAACAACCCCTTTCCAGGACCTCTCTGCTGGCTTGGGAGGTTGGGAAGCGAATTTGGAGAGTTTGGGTGGCCTGTGGGTTTTCGAGCCGGAAGTTCGCCATATTTTCAATGCTGAAGAACCTTGGAAGTTCCTGGATATCTCGAGGTAAGTGAGTTGTTCGTCACGACAAGGTTTACAGCGACGTGATTTGTGACGTTTCTCTCCCTAAAAGTTTACTAAGCGGGCTCTGGGAAATTACTAAATACTTATCGCTAATTGACGTTTTCTGTGTACTTAGTATCTCATGGAACTGTGCAGAACTGTGCCATGATGTGATATGATTCGTATATTGGAGCTTGGCCTTCATTAACAGGTAACCAATCGAGTATGTGCGGTGATTTAAATCTAGTTTTCACAGCAAAGAAACTTGCCTATTTCTCGCCATCGTCACCTTATAGACACTGGAAGCATTGTTTTTTCCTTATGTAACGATCTTCCATCTTGTACATGTAGCGTCTGGTCTCAGGTAAGGTTTTTCACTGGAAACAATTTTAACTGCAGAACACAATGTCGATTGTAATTTTGTTGTAAAAACACTTGAATCATGATGTTTTTAAATACTTTGCTAATAGTAAGTAAATTTAATTAGCTTGATTGTACTACAGGTAAAGTACGTGTTTTTTGCTATGCAATTCCACAAGTCGCCCAAGCTCGATATAATTAATTTTTGTGTATTGACCTGTATTTACAGGAGTAGAAATATAAGGATTTGTATGGGGAAAACGGTTTTTCGTAAAATGCAAAAAAATATTTAGGATTTAAAGTAGAAATAGGTATCTCTAAGTGCCAACGAGACAGTCAATATAATACATAATTTGCAGAATTGTATCAGAGTTCCAAAGTACTCAACAGTAGTTTTAATTTTTTTATTCGAAAGTACTGAAACTCAACTTGTCTTGATAACAATAATACAATAATTATATATAATAATAGAAATTGCACACTTTGTATCTCCAACAACAATGTAAATGTCAACGTGTTTAGCAATAATATGGAAAGTACTGCTGTAATTTTAACAGGAATATACCATAATTAAGATGAATAAAATCAGTGCCATGTAAAAAATTGCCAATGCATTTCCAGACTTTTCAGTGTGAAACATGTAATGGGGAATCAAACGCTCTAGCACATGAAACTTTAAATTTGTTTTACTTGTAGAATTTTTATTTTGCAAGATACAGGCATGAATTATAAGTCAAATTGATCGTTGACTGCCAAATTGCGTACTTTGCAGACAACATATTTCCTTTGAAAATTAAATTAAATTGTTCACAACTCAATGGTTACAAAACGAAAAAACACCTCTAATCGTGAACTGCCGGCCGAAATTGACAACAGCGGCTGATAAGAACATGTACACTGGTTTAATTTTGAGCTCGAGGTGATTGGCTTATTTTTTTTATTGTTACATTACATTACTTTTTTCTCTGGATCACTCCACATTTTTTTTGCCTGCGGCTCGATACTTTTGCTAATGCTGCCGTCTTGCGATCCTCGCCTTTTGCTCGGATTGGTCATTGGCAACTAAAAAATAGCTTACCTTGCCTCAGTCTTGTGTTTCTTTGTCTCTGGTACCATTTCTTGGTTGATTAAGAGCAATTTAGGTGGTTTTTGGTTCCTCTTCTTTTCCCTTTATATATTCTTTCCCAAGGTTGGGCACCAAGACGAAGCCACCAAACAGAATCATCGAAGGAAAAGGGCCATAGATTTGCTCCCAAATCTTTGATTGCCTGGAAATTCCACATAGATCACCGCCGACAATACCTTCGCAACCCAATTGTCTTCTTCATTCGAGCCGCTTGCACACTGAGAAGGAATTAAGGGCCGACAAACTCTGCAAACATTTGCTTCGAGAGCCATAGAATTCAGCTTTATTCAAAACCCGCGTTACCCAAACCATTGGAAGATTAAGCCTAAGACTCACGAATGGTCACCATTGTGCCCATTGACCAATCGCGGGTCGCTAAGCATTCTCGACAGTTTGGGTAATGCGGGTGGTAAATAGCGCCAAATTCTTTGGCTTTCAAAGCAGATGTTTGCAGGGTTTGGTGGCCCTTAGTTCCTTCTCAGTGTGCAAGCAGCTTGAATGAAGAAGACAAATGGGTAGCAGAGGTATCATCAGTGATCTATGTGGAATTTTGAGGCGATTGAAAACTTAGGAGCAACTTTATGGCCCTTTTCCTTTGATGATTCTGTTCGGCAGCTTCTTCTCTGTGCCTTCCTCTTGGTGCCCAACCTTGGGAAAGAATATATATAGGGAAAAGAAGAGGAACCAAAAACCGCCTAAATTGCTCCTAATTGACCCAGAAATGGTACCAGAGACAAAGAAACACAAGACTGAGGCAAGGTAAGTTATTTTTATTTTAAGCGTAAATATGTTTTTGAATTTTGAGAAAAACAATTTTCCCCATACAAATCCTTATAATTTCTACTCTTGCGTAATAAAGTACAGTACAAATACATATATATCGAGCTTGAGCTACTTGTGTTCAATTCAAATTATCTTTATTTCCTGTGCATCCAATCCAGTAAATAGTTCGATGGAATAACATCTGATCATCTGAATATTTGACAATTATTCGCAGAAGGCGAAGTGATTATCGGTGAATATTCACCAAGACGAAGTCGACATGAATATTCACCGATAATCACTGAGCCTGAGGAAAATAATTGTTTTAGTATAAATACACAGGTGATTATTTCAAAAAAGAAAAAAAAACATTTCAACGCGAAATCATCTTGACTTACAGTGGCAAAACGACTACTGGCAGCCATTTTGTCCGTCGTGGTGATTATCAGCTGATAATCCGAGATAGCGAGCCAATGGGAGCGCGCGATTTTGTATAATCACCTGTGTATTTACACTAAATCTAAATATTTGAATATATCTAAATATTTGCAACAGTATTAGACACTAAGGATTTAATGATCATGCAACAAAGGTGTGAAAGGAAATTTCTCAACTGAGGGATGGATGTTTCTCTGGAATAATCTGTGGAATACAAAAAAGTGTCTTTCAGTTCTCACTATTAATAATATTAGGCTTAAATGCTGAGGTAATATTACATCAAATGAAGCTATGATCCTTGAAGTTATGGTCGAAATTTTAGCAATTGCATAGAGAAGCCTGAAAAACTCAGGACTTCGACAGGGCTTGAACCTTGCAATACCGGTGCGACGCTCTAACCAACTGAGCTACATGTATGAAGCTACTGAAATTGGGAGCTGGTCATTTGTGGATTCTAATTTTCCTGTGAGGAATGAATCAATGAACGAAATGATGTTGAGTATACAGTAGGAGCTAAGAAATTGCATCCATAACTGCAAGGATCATAGCTTTACTTGATTTCATTTCTGCAGTTCAGTATAATGATTAATTTCATATATCATTTTGTTCATTGTAATATTACGTGTAGGTTTTGTTAAAAACCAGATCACTGGATCATGCAATTCTAGAGTTTTGATTGGCTGGGTCATCATGGTATACATGTATGTAATGGAAATTGTATGAACGCAAGTGCAATTCGTGAAATGCTCTAGCAAGTTATTTTTTATTTACTCAACAAAATTACTCAGTTGCTGTGTTTCCGTAGCAACTTCCACATTGCACTTGCACCCTATAACCTATTTAATTATGCATTCATCATTTACCAATCAGAGAATGCTGTATACTGTTGAGTATACAGTAAGAGCTATGATACCATGCTCTAAAAATGTCAGTAACTGTAAACATCTGTTTTTTTTAGTAGCAAAGTTTTACCCATAATTGTCATTCCACTCATATGGGATGATTATAGCCAAATTGGGGCTACACACCTCATTGGCTATCTATTATCTTGAGCTATTTCTCTACACTTGTATAAATGTCTCTTACACTTTTTTATTTAATCTTTATGAAGTAGTTTCTAACAAGGTAATTTACCGGTAAAAGTATTTTAGAAATAATAATTTAGAGACTCTGTGTTTAAGATTTTGTTATGTTTTTGATCAGTTGGCAACTTTGTTCCTGATTTCTATTTCAACACAGGCGCCCCAAGTTCAGTGTGAGGGAAAGCCAACAAAGATATAAGGATACATGGGAATCCCAATAAAAGACCTGAGAAGATAATTTTCCTAAAAAATTCTCAATTAGGAAGCCTAACCTTATTGCCATTGTGGGTTGCTTCCTTCATTGGTGGTTTTTTCCAGATTTGATGCGAATTGAGCCATTATCAGTTCCTCAGTTGTCAATGGTTATTATAGTAAGGGCACTGAATTCTCAGGAGCCCACCAAATTGAGTCAAATATTCCTGCTTAAAATGTTCCCACAGCCACAAATCCACTGTAGAGTTCAAGGGCAGAGGTTTCTCTTTCATTTCAATCTGCTAGGCATGCTATTGAAGCCCTGCCAGCGATGTCAGGCAGCTGTTAGTATCCCAAACAAATCGATAAAAAGATGAAGAAGATCCTCTTTCACTTTCAACACCACACAGGGACCATTGAGTTCGGTTTGGTAATGAGTCTTTGTTTGTGGTTTGGTTTGCCGTTCCTGATGACGTTACCAAACAAAGACAAACAGACTTGTTACTAAACCGTACTCAACGGTCGCCGTGTCATCTTCAAAGTTTGTGAGGATGTTTTTCATCGTTTTATCGTTTCGTTCGGGACATTAATAGCCTATTGGTGTTGCTGGCAGGGCTTCAATTGCATGGCTAGTGGATTGAAATGAAAGAAAACCCAATGCCCTTGTGGATTTTAGGCTGTGGGAACATTTTAACCAGGAATCTTTGACTCTATTTAATGGTCTCATGAGAATTCAGTGTTCAACCTTGGTATTTTATCATGACGGTTGACAACCGATGATCTCATAATGGCTCAATTTGCGTCGAATCTGGAAAAAAACCACACAGGAAGGAAGAGACCGACAATGGCAAAGAGGCTTTTGAGATTTTTTTCTTAAAATTATCTTCTCAGGTCTTAGGTCATGTCTTCCCATATAAATCTTATATGCCCTCACACTGAGGTTGGGGTGCCTGTGATATGAAGAGGCCCAAAGTGACAGGGTGATAACCTCGAGCACACAAATTTTTGAACCCATGCAGTCAGTAAGCTTGCAAAATTTGAAAAATGTAACAAAGAGCTTGTCTAAAAGGTGATGGGTATGAACCAAAAAAGCAAGCTTCTTCTTAGCAGTCATAATTTGTTTTTCCCGCTGGCTTGCAACATCTTTCATTCTTGTGACAAGATACAATGTATGAATGTCTGGATAAGATTCCAGTGGGTTAGAAATTCTGCATGAGACGATTGTGTGCCTTGTCACTCAGTACTGCTTTTCTGCAAAGGCATATGTCTTTGAAGATTTGTAGTCATTTGTAAATCAAGGCTGTTCATTTTATAAGTATAAGTCAAAGGTAATTGTTGAACAGCCAAATACAGGCATTCATTTGATCCTTGATTTCTTAGCTTACTCGTATATGTAGCGGTTAATCATAGGCACTGTAGTTACATTCCTTAGTTAAAGATAATGGTTGGTGATAATTTTTAATCAGTCATTTAATCAGACTCTGATGAACACTCAATGGAAACCAATTAGACAATCGATTAATTATTTTATTTTTCGTTTCCATGCAGATACAATATGAAAAATCATTAGTTTGGATTACAATGGCCACATCTGGTCCTCTGGCCAGCTCTGAGGACAAGACAAATGGAGCTAAGCTCAGTAGACTTCTTATTGATGGTGGAACAACTGTACTGAGAAGTGTTTTTGACACTCATCACCCTCCTGCAAAGTTAACAGCTGATCTTAATTCCTGTTATTCCATCCTTAACAACCTTTTACGTAGAAGAATTCTCAATGGTCACCAATGGGACAAGCTGTTCCCTGGTGGCGGAGTTGCTCCGGACTCCAACACCTTTGATATAACTCTGCTTTTCCTCCTTCTGACCAACATTTGTGGACTTACCCCTCCCCACACAGGATGGCATCGCAAACCACCCCCAAGTGACACCTCTCATGAGGCAAACCTTGCTCGCATTAAGTTTTTCCGTAATCAAGTGTATGGGCATGTGACAACAACTGGTGTGGATGTACCAACATTCAATACTCTGTGGAAGGAAATAAGTGCTGTTTTAGTGTCTCTTGGTTTAAGTCAGCCAGAGATTGATCGATTAAAGGCAGAGCGGTGTGGAGAGGAGGATTATCTTGATGCCTTACGGGACTGGGCAGAGAGTGAAAGGGATCTCAAGTCCAGGATTGACGACGTACATCGAATTGTTACTGAAATCCGTGAGACACAACACGACACCGATCAGGAGGATAACATCCGAAAGAAACTTGCGAGGCTTGACACCCAACGTGATGTCAGAGATTATACAAAGAGATACTTACAAGGAACCCGTGAGTCTTTCTTTGCTGAAATCAACAGGTGGTTGGATGATGGAAGCTCTCCAAATCGTGTCTTGGTGCTCAGTGGAAATGCAGGGATGGGGAAATCTGTCATCGCTGCTGAGATGTGCAGAAGAATGCAAGAAGCTGACAGATTGGCGGGGAGCCATTTTTGTCACCATGACAGAGCACGCCACAGGAATCCCAAGGTGATGATGCAGTCCTTAGCTTGTCACCTCTCATGCTGTATTCCAGAGTACAAGAAAGCTCTTGTGGAACAGTTCTCTGGAAATCTAGGTGTTGAGATCAACGACATGGAAGTGGTAGATCTCTTTTATTTGCTTTTTTTAGAACCTCTGAACATGGTAGCAGATCCAGGTTTTACATCTCTTGTGGTAATAGATGCATTAGATGAAAGTCAATACCAAGGGCGAAATGAGCTTCTTGACGTGATATCCAGTTTGTTTAAGGATCTGCCGCTTTGGCTTCGATTTCTTGTGACGACGCGACCTGAAGTTAACATTTGGGACAGCCTGAAAGATTTGCGTCCACTGCGACTGGAGCCAAAAGATGAAGACAACTTGAAGGACATTCGGTTTTACTTTGAACAGAGTCTAAGCGTTTTATTACAAGCTGAAAGGCCCGAGCTTGTCTTAGATGATCTCGTGCAAAAGTCAGAAGGAGTTTTTCTGTGTGCCCAGTTTTTGGTAGATTTTATAAGGGCTAAGTGTCCAATGGTTCTTACCATGGAACAACTGGAGAAGACCCTTCCGTCTGGCATCTCGTCTGTTTACCAGTCGTATTTCCAACGGTTGGAACAAGACTTGTGTAAGGAACTGAAGATAACAGAAGAGCAATTTCTTTGTTTTCTGAGTGCAATTGCAGCTGCAAGGGAACCACTGCCGTTGGGTTTTGTTCCTAAATTGTTGTGCACGAAGTCGTCGTCCTTGAGTGTTATGCGAAAGGTGAGCAAAGCCATTGCCATTGTGTCATCACTCCTTCCTGTTCACGATAACCGTATTCATTTCTTTCATAAATCAGTCAAGGACTGGTTGACAGACACGTCACGCTACGAGCAGCACATTTTCAGCGTGGAGGAAATGGAAGGTCATAAGATCCTTTCTACTCTTTGCTCTAAGGAATTTGACGAGTTAAAGAGTAAAGGTGTTAGCAACTCGCAATCCTTCACTGGCACTTCAAGGTATGCCTTGGAACATGGTGTTCAGCACATGCTAGAGTTAGACCAGGACATGAGATCCTGCAGCATGGAACAAGTGATTGGAAACTATGTGTTATGTCCTGAGCTTTTGTATGCAAAGATTTGTGTGAACATATCAGCAGCCACAGAAGATATCGTTTGTGCAATGAAACACGGTGGTTTGAAAACGATATCTACCGAGTGTCAAGAGACACTTTCGTCATTATTGATTGTTTTAAAGAAGCACCGCCAAACCTTAGAGGCATATCCGTTTACCATCTTTCAAAGTCTGTTGAACGAAGGAAGTAGTAAACTATCCTCTGACTCCCGCCAGCTTCTGGAGACCAAGTATGCCGACAGGCCTTACATGGAGTTCTTAAGAAAAAATGACTCCCTAGGAGATGTTCAAGCTGTGTTTCATTGTTTTTCACGGGTGGCTTGTTTCGATGTGTCTCCCAGCTTAGAATTCATGGTGTGTGAATGCTTCGATGGATCCATTCAGTTGTGGTCACTTGCTTCTGGTAACCTCGAATGGAAGCGTTATGTCAAACCAAAATACTATGATTCGTTATTTCGCGAAATCAGAATCATCAATACTGATGATGCATACCAGCCATCATATTTTAAAAGGTCATCCGTGTTTGGTTTTTACCGTTCAGTGGTGTTTCATCCCAGCAAGGATGTCATCTTGCCAGGGGAGCTAAGCCATTCGTTTTCCTTTAATGGGGACTTGAAGCCGCTTTTTCCTACCAGTAAATGCAGTTTTTCTGTCTGTTCAATATGCGGCGACGAGATGTTAAGTGATTATCCAGACGATGCAAAATGTCTTGTGGTGTGGAATCTAAACGATGGGAAGGAGATTAATCGTTTCAACAGAGATAAAGATATTTTATCTTTTGCGATGTCCCGAGATGGAAAGCTCGTGGCTGT
>NC_090883.1:36600912-36605912 GCF_036669925.1 Montipora capricornis
GTATTTGCATTAAAATAGTGTTCAATTCACGGAGGATTATTTTGGTACACCATCATGGCTGCCATTCCTTTGTTTGAAACACCAACATGGTCGCCGTGTCGTCATGTGAAAACGCTCTATATGGAGGCCCGAATTGCTTACAACGGTGGGAAACTCTTTGCATTGTGGGAACGTTAACTGCTGGTTACAAGTGTAGGAGCAGCGGGGCCACGAGTCACAATGTTCCGATTTGACTCACCATACTTGAATATGTTCCCAGCTCTAAAGCTCTTCATCTTTTCACGATGAACCCAACGAAGATAATTTTCTTTTGATAATGTATAAATTTATTATCGCCTTTAATTAATTACGTGAAAGGGTAAACGGCAAGGGGTAGAAAAGCATAATAATTTAATGTTTCAACTTTGTTCCTTTTCTTGAGAAGTTGTTGGATATCTTTAGATAACAGGCAAAACGTTGCACGAAATCAAACACGTTTCTTTGATTTTAGCAAAACGCAAATCTCAGCTTGACGTTTGCCGTTGACCGCCAACGCGATTCTACATCTCTCTTTTGCACATGCGTTCAGTTCGCTGAAAACAAAAGCAATAGGCAGAGTTTTAAGTCTATTAGGTTTAAGTTTTCTATTCGACTCCAAACTCTATTCTTAAAACGTGACCTTCTGTAAATCTGCCTAGTTTGATTAATGGAAATACAATAAAGGATTGATCGATCAGTTGATTAATTTGTTTTCCCGCAGGCGCGAGCTTCAGGAGTGAGTGTTGATTGAGTCTTGTGAGCTGAAGAAACAAGGGCTGACCATTGGACAAGGTTTCCTGCATTTTCAGGACAAACACAAGTGAACTTTGTGAAACTTGTATATATTCTTAACTTTGTCAGACTGGCAGAGCTGTACAGTTTTTCTCGATTTGTAGTTGATGAGCATGAATTCTCAAACTTGGTTACCGTGACCTTTTCAGTAACTATAGGAGACTTTTAGCAGACGAAAGGTGCAACAGCACACACAACGTTGCTCGCATTGAGTATGTTACAGTGTTTTTTACGATTTACATTGCTGTCGATTGGCGACGAAAGTCAATATATTTACGGTTAGAACTGTGCATAAATGTTTTTTTTTATCAGTCAGGGTCTTTTTTTGGTGCCTTGAGTAAATAAAGTTGTATTTTAAAATGTACGTTTCATCCTAAAATCTCTTGCTATCTAATTCTCGTATGTGAAGTTTTGCCGTTGGAAACTTTGCAAGTGTTTTAAATGCGTTTTATTCGAATGTGTATCCGGCCGGGTATGAAGTTACATTTATCTACATGTTTTGAAGACGTTTAGTTAAACACGGTTTTAAAGTGTTTTCTTTTTAACTCATGAATACTGAGTTTTGTCGACTACAAATTTAGCACAGATCAAACAATGAATTGAAACTTACCTGAATCTCATGTAAAAGCCAGTTCTACATTTTTCTGTGACTTCTTTTCATTTTGTTAAGCCCAGGTTAATTAAACATGTCTTGTTGGTGTTAATGGCGTATTAGTTTGAAATTTGTGACTTCGTTTTTTTTTTGTCCCTATTTTTTCCTAAGGTCGGCATGAGAGTTTTTAAAAGGCGTGTCTCACGTCGTTTGGTTGTTTTTCATGTTATGCTTACGCGAAATAGATATAACTGTGAGAGTGGTATAATCTACTATGTTTATATAAAGGAAAGTTATGTATTTCGCGTAAGCGTAAAATGAAAGAATAACCCGTCGATTCTACCTGTGGTCACGGACCTGTTTAGCACTTTCTTCTCGAGCGTATGTTTTCCAAAGGACAAGAAGAAGTGGTTGCGCATCCAAAGGAGGGAGACCATGAGGTTCTTAGTAATAAACGCCCCATCCTCTCTGGAACAATTGGCGAATGAACAGTTTGTGGAGTTTCTAACAACCAACAACATGCTCTCAAGTCATCGGGGCCTGGTTGTTCCAAAGCCGATTAACTTAATCCAGGATTACTTAAACTTTGGTTTCATTTTTTCAACTTTTTGGTGAAAGTTCCTTTTGCTTATTTTTGTTTTTCGAGATTGACTTCCTCTAATTTGCCGAATATCAGCGTTGAACAGCATTTGGGAGTAGAGAAATAAACTCCTTGGTAAATTTTTAATCTGCATGGCATTAACATTAATCGGTTTTTGAACAACCGGGCCCAGAGCGGTATTAGCAAAAGCCATTCAACTCAAACGTTAGGGATACTTTTCACCAGTCATGTATATAAGGCAATTGATGAGGGAAATGTGACCGCTGTGCTGATGTTGGACCTTATAGCAAGGGCTTTGACAGTATTGATCATCAGATACTGTTTGCGAAACTACGGAACCTCAGTGTGTCGTATTCAACTTTGACTAGTTTTCAAAGTTACCAGTCTGGAAAAACTAAACGCGTGCAAATCCATAGCTCCCTCTCGAGTTCTCTTACGGTTAGCCGTGGTGTACCACAGGGGTCAATACTTGGGCCCTTGCTTTCCAACCTGTACATCAATGACTTACCTTCAGTCTGCCACATTTGTAGCGTCGAATCTTATGTAGCCGATTCAAAGCTTTACAGCTCACTTTCTAAAGAGAATGTTCATAGAGGACTTGAAGACCTTCGACAGGATTTGAATCGAGTTACTTTCTGGTGCTGCGAAAACTGACTCCTGCGCTTGGCTCCAAAAAAATGCTGGCGGAAACATCTATCCCGCCTTTAACATTTTAAGGAAATGAACTGCCTGTTGTTGACTCAGTGAAAGACCTTGGTGTGATAGTAGATAAGCACCTATCCTTTCATGAGCACACCAGCACTTTGGCAAGTGAACTGATACAGATAGGCAAACTAGCAATAATGAGCAGAATTCGTGACTTGTTTGATAAATCTATTCTTTTGATTGTTATAAACTCTCGTTTTTACGAAGTTATTTTATTGTTCACCCTTATGGTCAGGTACTAGTAAATCTAACATTTATAAACTTCAACATGTTCAGAACTTTGCAACCCGTTTGTTATCCGGGAAGAAGAATTATGAACACATAACACCTACGCTCAAAGAGTTGAAGCTGCTTTCATTGCAAGAGGCTTTTAGATTTCGAGAGGCCGTTCAGATATTCGAATCTATGAATAATCAGGCACATACAGTAGCTATTTGGTAAATATGTTTGACTCAGTTCAGAAGAGGTCCCATGTTCATAGCTATAACAATAAGGACACAGACGAATCATAATATTCCTAAGTGCCGCACAGCGCTTGCCCGAAAGTCGTTCCAGTATCGCGCAGACAAGTGGAATTCGTTGCCACGAGAGTTGCGCAATCTCTATAGTTTGAGTGTTTTAAAACGTAGTCTGAGAAGTCATCTCAGTAGTGACTGATTAGTTAATTAATCATTTCATATATTATGGATAGGTTTTTTACCTCAGTAAGGTATTATTTATTGTAAAGTATTGTAGACTAGTATCGATTAGTTTAACATTGAAAATTAGGTCGGAATATCCCCGTACGGGGGCCCTAATAGAGTTATTTGTATATCCTGTGTGACCTACAATAGTTGGTTTGTTTTAGTCCAAGTTAAAGTGATTTTATGTATTCCCCTGACAGCCTCGATTAGCTCTGCTGTTTACGGGCAGAGAAGGACATCGTAATTGATTGTAATTGGAACTATAGTATTATGATTGTAATTGTAATAAAAGTCAAGTTAGACTAAGATGCTGATCATCGCAGTTATTAATTAACGTTACTTGAACAGTAACAAAAGGAAAGCCCGAATTTGATTCATCTCTCCGCGGTTCAAATAGGTATGGCTTTCATATCTATTAACTTTCGTCATATTTGTAATAATAATAAAGGTCTCGATAAAGGTAATGTACACTACATTGAAGTGACACCCTGTTTGATCCTGCGATTAATCATATCCTTATATAAGAGATTAAGTGATCCGCAGTCAGGTGTACAAGTATCAGGAGGACTCGTACTGATGACTCATTAAATCACTTATAATCTATAGGGAAGATATCTATTTACAAACATTGCTTTTGTTATTCAAATGTGCCAAACACATGGACAAAAGACCCTTTGTTTCGACAGTGAATCAGGCTCTTGGTTTGCACATTAATAACCAAATAGGTGTCGTCAACAACATCTTCGCTATTTGATTGACGGACGAGCAAAAAGTTGAAATCGTAAATTTCAAGGCGATACGACAAATATGTGCCCATTTCCACATCCTTGTTGCAGGTTAATGGATCAGTTTTCTCTCAATTGACTAAGCCGAGCTAATTTATGCAACAAAGGATTCCAAATAGACCAGTAGTAGCTATCGCTAAGTGCCAACGAGACAGTCAATATGTAATACGTAGTTTGCAGATTTGTATCACAGTGCTATTTTTGAAACCCAATAGTAGTTGGAATTTTTATTTCAAAGTACTGCACTCAACTTACCTAAGTTAACAATAGCAATGTTTCTCGTGACTTCACCCATTGTTATCGATGAAACAATGACTTCTTTTGTTCCGTGGTTGGCAAATTTGAATATCAAAAGAAATAATAATAACACGCACCTCTCTCTGTGCAGGGGTGCAGGGCTTGCGACTGCTGGTGGCGAGAGCACTCGCCTCTTAACAATATGGCCTGGGCTCGGTTCCCAGAATCGGTGTCATGAGAGTGTTTAGTTTGTTGGTTCTCTACTCTGCTCCGAGACTTTTTTTCTCCGGGTAATCTGTTTTTCTCTTCTCCTCAAAAACCAACGTTTGATTTTGCGGATTGTGTTTATTTGTTGATCTCAGTTTAAAGTGTTCCCAATTAGTGCTTTATTTAACTGTCTTGTCTTCTAAGACAAGACACTTAAATAAAGTTCCTTTCCTTTTCTTTTCCCTAATTAGTATACTGAATATGCTTGAGACTTACTTAAACTAAGACTAACTAAGTGCTAAGGGTCGTCTCAAACGTTTTCTTCAACGATTTACTGCTAATAAATACATGCGTGAATCAAGGCCAGAGAAAAGTTTATC
>NC_090883.1:36613412-36623412 GCF_036669925.1 Montipora capricornis
GTCACCAAGGCATTCTTTCAATGGCTTTCCCATAGCTTCGGGAACTCTTTTTAGTGGCTTCTAAACAGGATTAACATCTTAAGCAACTTGTAGCAGTAGTGAGGCTCCGAGACAACCAAGACATTCGCCAATTGTCTTTGAACTCGGAGTATATATGCCCAAGGTTGATTCCGTCAAACAATTGGCTACTTGCTACATTTTCATTCATGTTTGCACTGGACGGCGTCTCGGCTGTTTCGGGACTTTTTTACTTAATTAATCCTGCTGCAAAATAGCTTCATATTTTTGATCAGTCAGCAACATGATGTTCCTGATTTCTATTTCTATTGCATTTTAGGGAGCTTTGAAACAGGAAGCCAAAGTGTTATATGATTTGTTTATACAGTGTAATGCCATTTTATAGGTAAGCAGGTTAGTTAAGCTGAACTTTCTGTGTTAACCTCAAGCACACAATTTTTTTAAGTTCATGTAGTCACGAAGCTTGAAAAATTTGAAAATTGTATTAAAAGGTTGTTTAAAAGTTGATGTAGAGGGAACAAAAAAAGCAAGCTTCCTCTTACCAGTCTTACCTTGTTTTTCCTGCTAGCCCCCAACATCTTTCGTTCTTGTGTCAATATTCCATCCTTCCCACAATGTAAATGTCTGGATAAGGTTCCAATGGGTTAAAAATTCTGCATGAGACGATTGTGTGCCTTAATTGTCATTCCATATTGTTTTTCTGCAATGGAATACGTCTTTGAAGTTCTGTAGTCACTTGTAAATCAAGGCTGTTCATTTTATAAGTATTAGCCAAAGGTAATCCTTTTTGAAGTGCCAAATACAGGCATTCATTCATCCTTGGTTTCTTAGCTTTTTGTGGTGGTGAATCGTACGCACTGCAGTTACATTCCTTATTATTAGCTGCTGGTAATTTTAATCAGTCATTTAATCAGTCCCTGGTGATGACTCAATGGAAACCAATTGGGCAATAATTATTGATTACCGTAACATTATTGTTCTCCTCCATTCAGATACAATGTGAAAAATCGTTAGTTTGGATTACAATGGCCACACCTGGTCCCCTGGTCAGCTCCGAGGAGAAGACAAATGGAGCTAAGCTCAGTCGACTTATTATTGATGGTGGAACAACTGTACTGAGAAATGTTTTTGAAACTCATCACCCTCCTGCAAACTTAGCAGCTGATCTTAATGCCTGTTATTCCATCCTTAACAAGCTTTTACGTAGAAGAATTCTCAATGGTCACCAGTGGGACAAGCTGTTCCCTGGTGGCGGAGTTGCTCCGGACTCCAACACCTTTGATATAACTCTGCTTTTCCTCCTTCTGACCAACATTTGTGGACTTACCCCTCCCCACACAGGATGGCATCGCAAACCAGCCGCAAGTGACACCACTCTAGAGGCAAACCTTGCCCGCATCAAGTTTTTCCGAAATCAAGTGTATGGGCATGTTACAACCACTGGTGTCGATGCGCCAACGTTCAATGCTCTGTGGAAGGAAATTAGTGCCGTTTTAGTGTCTCTTGGGTTTAGTCAGGCAGAGATTGATCGGTTAAAGGCAGAGCGATGTGGAGAGGAGGATTATCGTGACGTTTTACGGGACTGGGCAGAAAGGGAAGCGGATCTCAAGACTGAACTTCATGACATGCGTCAGCTTCAGACCACAGTCAAACAGAATGTCGAGGAAAACAAATCTATCCTTAAAGACTTGCGAATCCAGCAGTCAACAACCCAAGGGATTGTTGAGGAAGGCAATTTCATGATTGAAGACATACATCAAATTGTTACTGAAATCCATGAGACACATCACAACACCGATCAGGAGGATATTAAAATCCGAAAGAAACTTGCAAGGGTTGACACCCAACGTGATGTCAGAGATTATACAAAGAGATACTTAGCAGGAACCCGTGAGTCTTTCTTTGCTGAAATCAACAGGTGATTGGATGATGGAAGCTCTCCAAATCGTGTCTTGGTGCTCAGTGGAAATGCAGGGATGGGGAAATCTGTCATCGCTGCTGAGATGTGCAGAAGAATGCAAGAAGCTGGCAGATTGGCGGGGAACCATTTTTGTCACCATGACAGAGCACGCCACAGGAATCCCAAGGTGATGATGCAGTCTTTAGCTTGTCACCTCTCATGCTGTATTCCAGAGTACAAGAAAGCTCTTGTGGAACAGTTCTCTGGAAATCTAGGTGTAGAGATCAACAACATGGAAGTGGTAGATCTCTTTTCTTTGCTTTTTTTAGAACCTCTGAACATGGTAGCAGATCCAGGTTTTACATTTCTTGTGGTAATAGATGCCTTAGATGAAAGTCAATACCAAGGGCGAAATGAGCTTCTTGACGTGATATCCAGTTTGTTTAAGGATCTGCCACTTTGGCTTCGATTTTTTGTGACTACGCGACCTGAAGTTAACATTTGGGACAGCCTGAAAGATTTGAGTCCACTACGACTGGAGCCAAAAGATGAAGACAACTTGAAGGACATTCGGTTTTACTTTGAACAGAGTCTAAGCGATTTATTACAAGTTGAAAGGCCCGAGTATGTCTTAGATGATCTCGTGCAAAAGTCAGAGGGAGTTTTTCTGTGTGCCCAGTTTTTGGTAGATTTTATAAGGGCTAAGTGTCCAATCGTTCTTACCATGGAACAACTGGAGAAGACCCTTCCGTCGGGCATCTCGTCTGTTTACCAGTCGTATTTCCAACGGTTGGAACAAGACTTGTGTAAGGAACTGAACATAACAGAAGAGCAATTTCTTTGTTTTCTGAGTGCAATTGCAGCTGCAAGGGAACCACTGCCGTTGGGTTTTGTTCCTAAATTGTTGTGCACGAAGTCGTCGTCCTTGAGTGTTATGCGAAAGGTGAGCAAAGCCATTGCCATTGTGTCATCACTCCTTCCTGTTCACGATAACCGTATTCATTTCTTTCATAAATCAGTCAAGGACTGGTTGACAGACAAGTCACGCTACAAGCAGCACATTTTCAGCGTGGAGGAAATGGAAGGCCATAAGATCCTTTGTACTCTTTGCTCTAAGGAATTTGACGAGTTAAAGAGTGAAGGTGTTAGCAACTCGCAATCCTTCACTGGCACTTCAAGGTATGCCTTGGAACATGGTGTTCAGCACATGCTAGAATTAGACCAGGACATGAGATCCTGCAGCATGGAACAAGTGATTGGAAACTATGTGTTATGTCCTGAGCTTTTGTATGCAAAGATTTGTGTGAACATATCAGCAGCCACAGAAGATATCGTTTGTGCAATAAAACACGGTGGTTTGAAAATGATATCTACTGAGTGTCAAAGAGACACTTTCGTCATTATTGATTGTTTTAAAGAAGCACCGCCAAACCTTAGAGGCATATCCGTTTACCATCTTTCAAAGTCTGTTGAACGAAGGAAGTAGTAGACTATCCTCTGACTCCCGCCAGCTTCTGGAGACCAAGTATACCGATAGGCATTACATGGAGTTCTTAAAAAAAAATGACTTCCCAGGAGATGTTCAAGCTGTGTTTTATTGTTTTTCAGGGGTGGCTTGTTTCGATGTGTCCCCCAGTTTAGAATTCATGGTGTGTGAATGCTGCGATGGATCCATTCAGTTGTGGTCACTTGCTTCTGGTAACCTCAAATGGAAACGTTACGTCAAACCAAAACACTATGATTCTTCATTTCGCGTATTAAGAATGATCAATACCGATGATGTATGCCAACCAGCAGATTTTGAAAGGTCATCCGTGTTTCGTTCCTTCCATTCAGTGGTCTATGATCCCCGCAAGGATGTCATCGGTTTTTACCGTTCAGTGGTGTTTCATCCCAGCAAGGATGTCATCTTGCCAGGGGAGCTAAGCCATTCGTTTTCCTTCAGTGGGGACTTGAAGCCGCTTTTTCCTACCAGTAAGTGCAGTTTTTCTGTCTGTTCAATATGCGGCGACGAGATGTTAAGTGATTGTCCAGACGATGCTAAATGTCTTGTGGTGTGGAATCTAAACGATGGCAAGGAGATTAATCGTTTCAACACAGATAAATATATTTCATCTTTTGCGATGTCCCGAGATGGAAAGCTCGTGGCTGTTTCCCATTCAACGGGCTCAGTTTGTTTAGTTGACAGGGAAAGTGGGTTTTCAACTCTGGCAGAGGCATCTTTGCCCGCTGTGTGTGGAATGATCAGATTCTCACCGGACAGTCGATTTCTTTTTTGTTTACATTTAAAACCACGTACCTTCAAAAAGTTTTGTTTAGGAGTCACTGAGGGGCCTGAGCATCACTATTCGATGGACGTTGTTGATGTTCGTAGTTGTAATTCCGTTGAGTTAGAATCCGATGGAATCGGCGGCTTTTTGTTAGGAGATCCTTTTAGTTTGCCACGTCTGGACCTGTCTTCTGTCGTAGTGCTTAATAGCCATTCTCTTTTAAGGAACCGCACGCGGGAACGTTGCATAGAAATGGTTTATCGGAATCCACCAACGAAGAACCCTGAATCCCGATGTTTCGATTCTCTTCTATTGTCGTTAACCGGCGAGAGGGTTTATGCGGAAGTAATGGTTTTTAACGGACCGGGGCGACGAATTATGGCTTATGACGTTTTAAACGGAGAAGTCAAGGGACCGAAAGAATGTGAGAGTCCTGCTATGCGTGATTTTGTAGCTGTAAAACAAGGCATCTTGTTTGCAACGAAGAGCACTCTTGAACTGTGGAACTTTGATTTGTCAGTCTGCATGCGACGATGGATGTTTGGCGCGGATGCTCTCTTTTCTATTTCAAATGATCAAGTGGCATGCATAACATTTAAAACGCGGAATGGGATCATTTTGGATGTTGTTGGTGGAGAGATTGTGGAAACATTTAAACTGCCTCCCGGGAAATTGCGTGCTTGGCACAAGGAATTCCAGCTGTTTGCCTCCACTGATGGTTTGGAAATTGAACTGAAGCAACTTGGTAAAACCGAACCGCGGTGGCGTTTCTTCCTGGATCCCAGATTTTGTGATTTTGTTGTGATGGCATCATTTTCACCCAAGGGTCAATTTCTTTTGATAGATAGGTGCTACACGCCTATATACGTTCTCGATACAATTTCTGGTAAAGTGCGTCTTAAATTGAGTGATGACCACGTTGGCTATTGTAAATTCATCAGTGACGAGGAGTGTGTTTCTCTGACGTCCTCTTACGCATTTGGCTCTCTCCTTCAGCTGTTCAACGTAAGGTCTGGAGATCTTCTTGTTGTAATGGTTGTCTTGGGCAATGCGTCCTGTTTGGCAACATCTCCTAGATCGAGTCTCATTGCTATTGGTTCAGATCAAGGGTTAGAAATTATCAAAGTAAAATACCCGGGAGAAGAGACACTCAGCAGTGAGGCAAAAAAGTAAGTTTTTTTTAATACACATAATCTTTTTTTATCACCTACGGCGCAAAATTACTGAATGCTGATTGGCTGAGACGCAGGGCATTTTTTCTTAATCACGAGGACAATTTTTGTAATCAAGAAGAGGGCATGATTACTTGATCCTGATTGGTTAACAGTTGCTTATCCAGAGCAAGCGAAGTTACAAAAGAATCCTCTTCCAGAATAAACTACTTTTTTGTGCACTTGTCAAATACATTTTAAGCGCTATTTCTATTGACAGCAACGACTTATTGAATTGAACTTTAACTGAATGGGAGCGTGCTGATTCTCATTTGTCGCGGCACGGACGGGCTCTCTCCAATAACTTTGCCCTTTATGTGATAAACTTGTAATCGCTATGTTCCCTCGTGCAATTAAGGATTAATTTCGCTTGTGTTTTCAAAGTTTTTCAAATCGCCCTCGTCATTTTGCGACTCGGGCAATTTTGTGAAAACTTTGAAACTGCGCGTGAAGTTAATCCTTACTTGCCATCGGACCCATGCGATTACATGTTTATCACATAAAGGACAAAGTTATTGAGAGAAGCACGTTCCGTGCCGCGACAAATACTGAAATTATCAAGGTAAAATACCCGGGAGAGGAGACACTCTGCACTGAGGGTAAAAAGTAAGGTAGCAATTGATTGTATAAAAGACAACCTTTTTTTACATGCATGTTATCTTTCAAATACTGTATCCACTCTCGTGGCCAGAAGCACCATGAGAGAATACTGGTCGGCAAATGAGCACACGACCCGCTGATATCACAAGATATTCTGTGTGTACTTCGAGCTAGCCCACATGAAGAGTATAAACCATTATCAGTCTATTGTGATTGCGTGGAAGTGTTTGTTATTCCCATATATGGTTATATGGGGGTAGGTACTTGGTGTATTTTGTCATTCAGTGGTTATCTATTGCACAAAATTTTCTAAACACGGTAAAACCCTCAGGGATAGGATTAGCGTTAGCGTTAGGGTTAGGTTATGGTAATTGTATAATTACTAAACGTTTTATACCTTGCCGGTTTTAAAAAATTTGAAACAATAGAAAACGAGACACCAAGTACCTACCGATATGGGTGTGTATGACGGGGTTGAGTAGTTTGCTTGTGGGCTCATTCTTGCACCCCTTAATTATGGCGCAGGGCTCTGTATCCAATTTCCGCTCTTAATACTTAATGTCCTGTGGAGAATAGCCTTTAAGGTGTTTTCAAATATTGCCCGCCCTATTGATGGGTGAAACTCTTTTGAGTAAATCCGGTTCAAAACAGATATAAATCAGTTTAAAGCTAGGTGGACACAAAGTAACTTCGATCTCGCGGTCAGGCCAGTACCCTCGGCGTGCGCACAACGCTAATAGGGAGTTTAAAATCTACGACGCGACGGCAGCGAAAACGTCACAAATTATGCATATTTAATGAGCAAAAACAATAGCTTTGCACGCTCTGCGCGTGCATTTTTCATTTTTGTACATTTCTTTTACGTTTTCTGCAAATCTACGACGTGAAATTACCAATGCTAAAGTTTTTCAGAGAACGTGAACACAAGGCAGTGAATCTGAATTTTCTGTCGTAGCTTCAACACCGCACCTCCCAATTCAGTTCCTGGAAAGTTACACTAGTTTTTAGAAGTTAGATAAGCCAACATAATGACGAAAAAGATTAATTAACCTGAAGTTGGAGTTTAAGATCTGCGACGCGACGGTAACGAAAACGTCATTAGGGACTTTAAGATAGTACACGACGATAGACTGGGACGGTTAGATGAGTGTCATGTCACGCAAAATCCCCTTGACATTTGACCGTCGTGCTTCTAGGACGGTATGTTTTCGCCGGGTTTCTCGTCGTGGAATCTACGGTGAAAACGGTAGGAATTCATCCATACCTATTCGCACTATTTTAGTCTTTTCCTTGATTATGCATTGAAAACTGATCATCCAATGGGTTAAATGTGCATTTGGTTGTGTTTGTCTCGATTTATCCATCGCTGAAATGAAAAAATCAAGCGAAAATTCTGAGTTCATTCAAAGACATCACTCGGCCACATCGCGGGTCAAACCAAAACTTGCTTGTTCTCAATGTAGCGTTTTCCATAATCCACCATGACACAGGAGGAAAACAGAAAAGAAGGGTAAAAGAGATAATTGTAGCCGCATTTTTTATTTATGAACCAGTTTCCCTTAGCGGATTTACACTCCCTAAAATCCAAGGAATCTAAACAAAATGGTTCAAATTCCCAGTAAGGATAAAGAGGATTCACTGATTCGTATTCACGGTATAAAATAAGAAATTCCTCCTCGCTAATTGAACCTTCTGCAAAATAAATTACAAGAGAATTTCTCGCCTCTTCAAAAGACATGTTTATTCCACCATCCTACGGTCGTGTTGGCCGAATCTTAAGTTAAAAATTTTCGCGCCTTTCTATCGTACTCGTCCAAAGTCGCCGGTATACGCATCCAACCGTCCCAGCCTACCGTTGTCCACTATCTTAAAGTCCCTATTTAAAACTCCCTAATATGACACCGGAGTGGCAGCCATGGACAGCTGTTTCGGCCTTGTTAGACTTCGTCACCATAGCATAGCTGTAATGACAGAGATAACGATGACAGCCTCTAGAGGGCCTGGATGGGGCTGTTTTTTTTAAATATGTAAAGATCCTAGTTTGACGAGGAGCAAGAAAACAAAAATGACATGTGACCGCCAACTGTTACGTTAAGCAAGGACGAAGACGACGACGGATACGAGATCGTTGTCTAAAAACATTATTTCCCGTTATTGTAAATTTTTTGCGATTACTCCAAGTAGCTCTACATGGAATGTGAATGTCAACATTTCAGAACTAAAATTGGTAAGAACGGTGTGGATATTTAGAGAGACGTCCTCACGGTAACCTCGAATTTGATCAGTTCTTGTCGTTGTCATGGCTAGAACGGCGTAGAGATGTAGGGCGTTTTCCATTTACAAAAAAATTCCGGAAATTTCCATCGGGTGAAAAACGTGTTCCATTTAACTGAGGTCCGTTCGCCGCCCAGTGATTGCGATTTTACGCACCAAAATTTAAAAATGTGGCCGTGAATAGCCTAGAAGTGGTAAGACCTTTCAAAAGTTGTAAATGGAACAAACATTTCCATCGGAAAGTTTCCAACGGGAAAACAGGACTACCTTTTCACAAGTTCCGTTTATTCCGGAAATTTTCCAGTGGAACGAACCAAAAACGTGTGCTCCATTTACATCCCAACCGGAATTTCCGGAATTTCTTGGTAAATGGAAAAAGCCTGTACACACTCGAATGGAAAACCGCACCGTGCCGAGGTTTTGTTTTTCCTCATTAGAGCTATTGTTTTGTGCCGTTCTGGTCCGTAGTATAGAGCGTTTTCACTCACGTGGCCAGCAGCCATATTGGATTACTGAAACAAGAAAGTATTTGCATTAATACAGTGTTCAATTCCCGGAGGATTATTTTGGTACACCATCATGGCCGCCATTCCTTTGTTTGGAACACCAACATGGCCACCGTGACGTCATGTGAAAACTCTCTATATGGAGGCCCGAATTGCTTACAACGGTGGGCAACTCTTTGCATTGTGGGAACGTTAACTGCGGGTTACAAGTGTACGAGCAGCGGGGCCACGAGTCACATTGTTACGATTTGACTCACCATACGGATATCTGTAGATATCAGGCAAAAAGTTGCGCCAAATCAAACAGGTTTCATTGATTTTAGCAAAACGCAAATCTCAGCTTGACGTTTGCCGTTGACCGCCAACGCCATTCTACATCTCTCTTTTGCGCATGCGTTCGCTGAAAACAAAAGCAATAGGCAGAGTTTAAGTCTATTAGGCTTAAGTTTTCTATTCGATTCCAAACTCTATTCTTAAAACGTGACTTTCTGTAAATCTGGCTAGTTTGATTAATTGAAGTACAATAAAAGATTGATCGATCAGTTGATTAATTTGTTTGCCCGCAGGCACGAGCTTCAGGAGTGAGTGTTGATTGAGTCTTGTGAGCTGAAGAAACAAGGGCTGACCATTGGACAAGGTTTCCTGCATTTTCAGGATAAACACAAGTGAACTTTGTGAAACTTGTATATATTCTTAACTGTGTCAGACTGGCAGAGCTGTACAGTTTTTCTCGATTTGTAGTTTATGAGCATGAATTTTCAAACTTGGTTGTCATGACCTTTTTAGTAACTATAGGAGACTTTTAGGAGACGAAAGGTGCAACAGCACACACAACGTTGCTCGCATTGAGTATGCTACAGTGTTTTTTACGATATAGGTTGCTGTCGATTGGCGACGAAAGTCAATATGTTTACGATTAGAACTGTGGATAAATGTTTTTTTATTTATTTATCAGTCAGGGTCTTTTTTTGGTGCCTTGAGTAAATACAGTTGTATTTTAAAATGTACGTTTCATCCTAAAATCTCTTGCTATCTAATTCTTGTAGGTGAGGTTTTGCCGTTGGAAACTTTGCAAGCGTTTTAAATGCGTTTTATTCGAATGTGTAACCGGCCGGGTATGAAGTTACATTTATCTACATGTTTTGAAGATGTTAAGTTGAACACGGTTTTAAAGTGTTTTCTTTTTAACTCATAAATACTGAGTTTTGTCGACTACAAATT
>NC_090883.1:36630912-36660912 GCF_036669925.1 Montipora capricornis
CGGTATGTAAATATATATACAGACGATCTTGCACCTTGTAACGTCTATAATTCTATGGTGAGGTTTTTTCTCAGGAAACCCGTCATGCATATTAATTGCTGCACGCAATGACGATTGTAATAGCCCATTTCCGATAGAAATAGAAAACACGAAAGCGAAAGCGAAAGACACGAAAGCGAGGCTCGGGGAAACAGCGTTAGTGGAGTTAAACATCGGAGAAAGATAGAGAATAATGATTTCGTTTTGAGCTTTAATCGTACTTAAACAATTGTCAAATACCGCGCAGTTGTTTAAAAATGGGAGGTATAACAAGCCAAATGTCTCGCAATTTCGTTTTCCATCCGATGTTAAACCGCGATACGCATTTTGGAATTTCGTAGAAATCAAGAAAAATGGAAGAACAATTTCACGGGAAGACCGTTCCTTGGTTAAAAGATTATTTAACAAAGAGAGGGATCCAGGAGAGTGATCAAGGACGCGGTAAACCTAAAACTGAACTGGTGGAGTTCGTGTTTAACCTGAAATTAATTTTACACATTAGAACAAGTACATCACATTAATTTCATTCTGTATGGAAGTGATCTGGCCCGAGTTGCTCGAAGCACGGTTAGCGCTAACCGGCATTAAATACCATGGAAACCTATAGGGTTTGACACCTCTTAACCAACCGATAGCGCTAACCAGGCCTCTAGCAACCAGCTCCTGGCCTCGGTTGTTCAAAGGGTGGATAGCGTTATCCACCAGATAAATCACTATCCAGCGGATAAACACTAGCAAAACCGATGGAGTTATCCAGTGGATAGTGATTTACCCAGTGGATAGCGCCATCCACCCTTCGAACAACCGAGGCCAGGTAATTAACTCTATTATATTCAGGTAATCTGAAGCCAGCCAAGGGGGCTCTAGCCACTTAGTCCTCCCCCCCCCCCCCCAACAATAAATGTGAAAATTGTTACAGGCTGGAGATCTTTTTCAAATTGTCAACATATTATTTTAAAGGTCTCCAAGATTGATAGTTCTTAATTACTGATGTCAGTTCATCTAGTTTTAAAATACATTCCTACAATAACAAAGTGATTCTGACTCTTCAAAATGAATACAAACTTATGATACTGTAAATAACTCCTACTTGGCAAGAGGAGGAAGATGATTACATAATAAAGCACACACAATGACTTCCTGGTCACTAACTTTAAAGATGTTAATGGGATGTTTCCATGGAAAAGTTTGAATTCTTTCAACCTCTCAATTGCTCTTTCAACGGGTATCCGCACTTTTGCAATTTGTTTTGTTTGAGAGCCTTTCTTGACAACTGTTTACCTGAGTGGAGAATTAAAACTCTAAATTAAACAGTGCTCTAAAGCGGCTTGTTCTGGGGGGAGGGGGGGGAGGGGTCTACTCCAATTTCAAAGAGCTTCAATAGAAAATGGTACCCCTTTCATATACCTACAGAAGAATGCCTACATCTAATTTACCTCTACGGTATAGTCAACTATTGTGAGTACCCCACCCCCAGCAGGGGAAAGTGACTCCCTACCTTTTAGTGAGTGGGGGTTGGAAAGAGAATATATACGAGAAAAACTAGAGAGAAATCCCCATTCTAGGAATAGCAAGAACAGGATTGGTTAAATTTAGTAAAAGGGAGCATGTTGAGTTTTACTCCTTTTTTTGTCCGAAGATCTCTGATTGTAAAACCCCTGTCCACCATGACTTGGTCTCCCTCTTCTAGAAGGTCTATCAGGCCACTTTCTTGAGTGACTCGCCGATCACTTGCGCTGCCAGATCATAATTTGGAGATCAAAGAAATAGCTCCAGATGGTGTAATTCCTACTAGTAACTTAACAGTGTTTTGATGTTTGTAATCACTCCAAGTGGCCTTTTGGGCACTTGGGAAGGAAATCTTCTCAATAAAGAACTCAGTGCAATCGATAATGACGCGTGTACCTGGGCATTTTGAAAACGAATTAGGTATGTGAGTCTTAATTTCCTCTTTTGATAGCCAGCGAAGTAGTGAACCGTTAAAAGTCAGAGCTAAAATGCAAACCCATGTCATGTAAATCCGACTAACTGTACTGACAGAAACTGCGAACATGTCGGTAAGATGCCTTTCAATAAGACCTATTGTAGTTTCAGCCGCAACAGAACAGGAATAAACTCCTGTCAATCCAACATCGCGTTTTCTCCCTGGTTTTTCCTTCTCAGGATAATTCTGGTAGTAGGATTTCTGACGCTTGTTCTTGTCCCAATACTTCATTTTTCCTGCGTACGGAAGGAGGGTATTGACGAGAAGCATGGAACACGATAGTGACGTAATGCCTGTTTAAAATTTTACAGATTCATTGCTTTTCAACACGACTTGAACCACTTGCTCTCTTCTTCTTTGAGCATTAGCGCCAACTTTAACTTCTTGGCTGAAGGCTGGGGTTGAAGTCGAAGACTGATTTATTCCCCTTTTCATTTTGGCGAGGTCTTCAACTGAAAATTCCGTCTGGCATAGCACGTTTCTGTGTTGTTCGTCCACGTTTTCAAACCTGATCACACCGGTGTTCTCTGCTGTTCTTCCAGTTTCTCCTGATGAATGCATTATACCGATTTTACTTGCCTGCACGTCTGCCCTTTGCCTTTTCGCCGGTAGCTCTGTTGAATTATCTGTCAAGTGTTGTGCTCGACGATCCCGCTTGTTTTTCCTCTCTTTACGAGGATCACTCTTTGGTGCGGACTGTTTCGGATCAAATATGGTCGGTACACCACACAAAATGACTTCAATCTTTCCGGAAAGCGTCCTTTTAAGGTCTTGTCTACTGAAATGTTGCGAACATATCCGAGGATCTGCAAGCGTCTTAAACTTTTCGTCCGCCCTTCGACAAAATGTTCCCCACTTTTTGCGTAGTTTCTGATCGGATGGAAAGCGAAAGTACTAGAGATTTGGCTTGTTATGGCTCCCATTTTTACACACTGCTACTACACAGTATCTAACCATGACTAACTACGACTAAGACTTAAAACGAAAACATGATTTCCTATCTTGTATCTTCTCGTGTGCTATTCCCTTAAGCCCCACTTTCGTGCCCTCATTTGGAACCAGTTTTACGCGCCTGAATATATCGGAAATGGGCTATTGTGTTAGAAAAAACAGTTGAATCATGATGTTTTTGAAATATATGCTTGGTTTGTTAGCTAGCAAATAAAGTCAATTAGCCTTAATTAATGCAGTGAAGTTATATATAGTACAGAGTTTTTGCAAATCAATTGAAATTATTTTTCTTTTTCTTAAATTAATCATTAGTCAAGAAATGTCCTCTACCTAATTGTAATTGTTGAGCTATTCTATATACTTGTATAAATTGCTCTTGCATTTTTGTGTATAATATTCTCTATACGAAGTAGAGTACTTAGGTAACTTTCAAGTATTTGTAAGATAATATGAGATTCTAAGTTTAAATAAAGATTATGTCATGGCTTTGATCAGTCCGGCATCTTTGTTCCTAATTTGTATTTCAGCTGCATTGTAGCATGCTTTGAAACAGAAAGACAAAGTTTTACGTGCTGACCGTGAACATTTTGTTAGAGGTAAGCAATAAGGTTAAGCTAAATTCTCTGCTTGAACCTTGACCATATAATTTTTGTCCCCTTCCAAATTACTGGGAAATGATGATTCAAACGACATACAGCCCAGGCTTGAAGTTTGCGTTACAAAAAAAAGAGGGAATGTTGTTTGTATTTAATAAGATATTCCATAAATCGTCAACAAGGCAGCCGATCCCATTAACAGCAAAAGCGCCCCCAATCGGCGAATGAAATCGTTTGGCACTAGCCATAGTAAAATCTTAAATCTACACGTCTCACTCTCAAGGGTTAAGCAAAGAAAGTAGAAAAGTAAACTCAACGCACTCGTTGAATACGCGGCCATATACTTACCTTCCGGAGTTTTGTATTGTGCCTCGCATGGCAGCCACGGATAATGAAGTTCACTTTACATTTTATAAGTTTTGCCGGATAGGTGCTACTCAAAGTTTTAGGAACGATCTTTGGATTAGTGTCTTTATAGTCGATTAATTCACTGACATGTGTTTGAAGTATGGCCGGGGATCTTTTGGACGAATTTTCTACAGTTTTTCTGCCTTCACGCTTGACTTCCTAGCTTGGTCCTCGAAACTATGTTCAGACTGCTTGGGAAATTATTAAACTACAGCATTTGCCTATCGACGTTTTAGGACAGGAAGACAAGTACAGGAGTGTCGTGGAAGGAAAGTCAATATTATTTGAAACTGATTTTCAAAATCCTACTTCATTAAATATAGGCCATAATCACACGGCAGATATCATGTTAAGTCCCGAGGGATTGAAAACTTTTGTTTTTCCCAACTGAAACTCGTTCCCAAACATTTCAACTCAAGGCTCAGGATACGAAATCTATTGTCTGGCCAATATTTATGGCCGCCACGCGAATAAGGCCCATTCAGAAGACTACGATGCAGAATAACACCTATCGAAGACAAAACACCACTCATCTGGCGCCAATGTGAACAATGCTGTTTATGTACAGCCCACTTCATTACCCGATGCATATTTTCCGCAATGAATCTACTTCAAACTTCTGCTCTAGTTCTAAATGCTCTCGTTAGTAATGCTTCAGCAGTGGTGCATCACCATCTCCTTGATCCTAATGAATGCTCTGTCATTAATTTCGTCCCTTACATATTCTGTACACTTTTAGGTAAGCTGCTTGAAAAGTTCCGAGACAGTATTGGTAGCAACTTGCAAGGTAGCCTACAGTACCCATAATACGCTGAACTCCTGATACATCAGTTGGCCTTCGAATATTAAGAACTGCATCAATCTTGGCTGGTACTTCCTTCACTCCCTCCGAAGTAAGAATATGTCCAATATAGGGAACCTCTGTCTGTTTAAAGCCATTTTCTGTTTGTTCAGCAGTTGATGTTTCGCTCTTGACACCCTTTCAATAACCATCTAATTTTGATGTTGATGTGATCTGTAATCGCTTCCAGCAGCGTGTCTTTAGTACCAGCCACAAGGATGTCAGCAGCTATTGCATACACCCCAGGAAAATCTTGAACCGATTCGTGCAAGCGCAGTTAGAATATTTCACTGGCGGGCGAAATCCCGAAGGGCATGCGATTGCATTTATACCTACCAAAGGGTGTGGGACCATAACCATCTTTTCAATTTAGTTTTGTTGAAAATGTTCGCTTTGTTCAGCTCTGGTATTGTGTCTTCAATAACTGGCATTGGTAAATGACATCTCTTTAGTGCTTTGTTAAAGGGCTTTCGGTCCAGGCAAAGACGGAGCTTGTCATTAGCTTTATTTGCAATCACAACAGAGTTCATCCATTGTGTAGGTCTTTCTACCTTCTCTATCACACCTTTTAGCTTCAAGGTTACCAAGGCATTCTTTCAATGGCTTTCCCAATGCTTCGGGAATTCTTTTTAGTGGCTTCTAAACAGGATTAACATCTTTATCAACTTATAGCAGTAATGGGGCTCTGAGACAGCCACGACATTCGCACTTGTCTTTCAGTGAACTTGGAGTATATATGCTCAAGGTTGATTCCGTTAAACATTTGGCTACTTGCTGCGTCTACATTCATGTTTGCACTGAACGGCTTCTCGGCTGTTTCTGGACGTGCAGACTTAATCCTCTTGCAAATTATTCCTCCTTTGAACATATTGAGCTTCCAATCAAATGGTTTTAATATCTTGTACGTTTGATTATGGTTTACAGACCTCCAGCATTCAGTTATTCTTTGTTTTTGGATGAGTTCGCTGATTAACTTGGGCGTTTAGTTATTCTCTTCTGGTTACTGTCTGCTGACTGTCTACTTAAACTTGCATGTAGATACTACTGATGACAGGATATGGCGGCAATTTATTGATTTGATTTAGGCCTATAATTTGATTTAGAAAAATTATATCCTCCACTATCCATGCACATGGCCACATTCTTGATTTGGTAATTATCAGAAGTGGCGAACGACTTCCCAGTGACTTTACTACATGATCTCTGAATCTGGTACATCTGGCGGTACAGTGCAAACCGGCTCCTACTGGCTATTACAACGTCTTGCTAAGATACTGGTATCTTCTCGTAACTTACGTTTTGTTAATATTGACGACTTTAATTCTCAGTGACCTATCTCTAACGTGTTTAAGTCTTATCATGATATGGATGTGTCTGCTTTAGCTGACTCACATTAGGGCCGTTTATACGAGAGAAAATAAGCCGCGGCTTACTCTGGCCGCGGCTTACATAAGACGCGAACACCCCGTATGAATGGTACAAAATCTACGTTCACGGCTTTCTCAAGCCGCGGCTTATCCTAGCCTGGGAGTTCATTCTCGTATAAATTGTTTCTTTCGCGTGTTATAAACGCCGCGGCCAGAGTAAGCCGCGGCTTATTTTCTCTCGTATAAACGGCCCTATTGTCTTTCGTCATTATTACACTTTGGCACTTATGTCCAAAAATGCACGCAATCGCAAAAATAACAAATATGACAACCATGCAAAAAACATACCGAAAATAACAATTATTGCAAAAATAAATAACAAATCAAGGGAGCAATACTGGCAAATGTAACAAAGCATTGAAAGAGAGCAGGGAAAGGGGCTTTACAAAGGTAACAAAAACACCGAAAATAAAAATTATAGCCACCTTTAAAACAAAGGTCTGTTTTAGTACGCCCTCATTCATCGTGGTTCACTGTTGATATTCTACAAGCTAACAGTGAGAAAGAAAAGGCGTCTGGAGAGACGATGGCGCAGTATTAAATTCTGATCCTCGGACCATCACCAATATACGAAACAGTGTTGTGTGGCAAATCACTTAGTAAGAAATGCTAAAGAAGCCTACAACAGTACTCTACTATCATGGTGACCAGCGCAAACTGTTCCAATTCATTGACCAACTACTCAACCGTAAACATTTGACTCGTTTCAGTTCCGTCATGCTCGCCGGATCAACTACTTGCCGATAATTGTAACGATTTTTTCGTTGTTAAGAACGAAAGTATCTGGACAACGGTGATAGCCAATAATGATAGTGATCCAAGTTTATTCTCTGGTCTTGTTGTATCTTTCGTTTCGCGTTTGGTCAGATGCGTCCCAAGAAGAACGTACTCAAGCAGTGGAGGAGTGTATTTGTGACATTCACAGATGGATGGCTCAGCATCAGCTCATGTTAAATGATAAATGATAGCAAAACTGAGGTCTCGTCAACAACTTGAAAACATTTACATTGACCACATCCAGGTGTGTGCGTCGGAAATCAAGCCTGCCAGCTCTGTCCCTAATTTAGGTCAGTGCTTGGTTCGAAAGCTCTATGTCGATGGTTGCATAAGGTGGAAGGAACTGTAGCGAAACCTTTTTTCGACTCTATAAAAATTAGACATATTAGGTTTCTAACTCAGAAATCTGCCAGGACCCTTATCTACGCGTTTGTGACTTCTCACATAGACTATTGCAACTCGCTGCTGTTCGGGATATCTCAACACCAGACGACGGCCGCCTTCAGAGAGTGCTAAACACAGCTGCGAGTTTGACTTGTTCCAAGATATGCGCACATCACGCCAGTTCTAAAGTACTTCATATTTTAATGTTTAACCCTCCCAAAATAATATATAGATTTACCCGAGCCTAAAAGCGGAGCTCCTTGTTTATTTATTCTTACTGCCTGTAGGGTTATTGAAAATAAAAGTTTTTCGAATTGTCCGCGTTTTGGTGTTTCCGGTTACTGCTACTATGGATGGCTTAGCTCCTGCTAACAGCTCAGCACCAGACGACCGGCCGTATTCAGAGAGTGCTAAACACAGCTGCGAGTTTGACTTGTTCCTCGATATGCGCACATCACGCCAGTTCTAAAGGACTTAGTATTTTAATGTTTAACCCTCCCACAACATGAATGTTTGCTAAAGGTTCCAGTGAGACAAAAATTTTTCATGCAACATTTATGTGCACAGCCATTCAACATTGTTCTTGTCTAGTAGACTGATACATCATTATACTTTACTAGGTACTTGTGGATCAATTTTATTCATTTTTAGTGGTAGAAACCAAAGGTCATTCTCGATTAACTGATCCTAAAGGCATTAATTTGATCCTCGATTTCTTAGCTTTTTGCGGTTGTGAATCATACGCACTGCAGTTACATTCCTTAATTAAAGACAATGGTTGGTGATAATTTTTAATGCAGTCACTTAATCACTCATTTTATTAGTCTCTGATGAAGACTCAATAGAAACCAATTAGGCAATCAATTAATTATTTTTCTTTTCCATGCAGATACAATGTGAAAAATTAGTGGTTTGGTTAACTATGGCCACGCCTGGTCCCTTGGCGAGTTCAGAGGAGAAGACAAATGGAGCTAAGCTCAGTCGACTCATTATAGATGGTGGAACAACTGTACTGAGAAGTGTTTTTGACATTCATCACCCTCCTGCAAAGTTAGCAGCTGATCTTAATTCCTGTTATTCCATCCTTAACAACCTTTTACGAAGAAGAATTCTCAATGGCAACCAGTGGGACAAGCTGTTCCCTGGTGGTGGAGTTGCTCCGGATTCCAACACGTTTGATATAACTCTGCTTTTCCTCCTTCTGGCCAACATTTGTGGACTTATCCCTCCCCACACAGGATGGCATCAAAAACCTGCCCCAAGTGACACCTCTCACGAGGCAAACCTTGCTCGCATTAAGTTTTTCCGTAATGAAGTGTATGGGCATGTGACAACCACTGGTGTCGATGCACCATTATGCAATGCTTTGTGGACGGAAATAAGTGCCGTTTTAGTGTCTCTTGGGTTTAGTCAGGCAGAGATTGATCGATTAAAGGCAGAGCAATGTGGAGAGGAGGATTATCTTGATGCCTTACGGGAATGGGCAGAGAGTGAAGAGGATCTAAAGTCTCAACTTAATGACATGCGTCAACTTCAGAACAAAGTTCAACAGAGTGTAGAGGACTTACGAATCCAGCAGTCAACAACCCAAGAGACGGTTGAGGAAGGGAATTCCGTGATTGAAGACATACACCAAATTGTTACTGAAATCCGTGAGACACAACACAACACCGATCAGGAAGATAAAATCCTAAAAAAGCTTGCTAAGATTGACACCCAACTTGACATGAGATATTACGGAAACAGATATTTGGAAGGAACCCGTGAGTCTTTCTTTGCTAAAATCAACGGCTGGTTGGATGATGCAAGCTCTCCAAATTGTGTCTTGGTGCTCAGCGCAAATGCAGGGATGGGGAAATCTGTCATGGCTGCTGAGATGTGCAGAAGAATGCAAGGAGCTAAAAGATTAGCGGGGAGCCATTTTTGTCACCACGAGAGAGCACGCCATAGGAATCCCAAGGTGATGCTGCAGTCTTTAGCCTTTCACCTCTCAGGCTGTCTTCCAGAGTACAAGAAAGCTCTTGTTGAACAGCTCTCCGGAAATCTAGGTGTAGAGATCAATGACATGGAAGTCGCAGATCTGTTTGTTTTGCTGTTTTTTGAACCTCTGAACAGCGTAGCAGATCCAGCTTTTACATTTCTTGTGGTAATAGATGCTTTAGATGAAGGTGAACACCAAGGACGAAATGATCTTCTTGACGTGATTGCCAGGTTTTTTAAGAATCTGCCACTTTGGATTAGATTTTTTGTGACGACGCGACCTGAAGTCAACATTTGGGACAGCCTGAAAGATTTGAAACCACTGGTACTAGAGGGAAAAGATGAAGACAACTTGGAAGACATTCGTTTTTACTTTGAACGAACTCTCAGCGATTTATTAGAAGTTGAAAGGCGCGAGCTTGTCTTAGATGATCTCGTGCAGAAGTCAGAGGGAGTCTTTCTGTGTGCCCAGTTTTTGGTAGATTTTATAAGGGCCAAGAGTTCAACCATACTTACCTTGGAAGAAGTGGACAAAACCCTTCCGACAGGCATCTCGTATGTGTACCAGTCGTATTTCCAACGGCTGGAGCAAGACTTGTGTGAGGAACTGAACATAACTGAAGAGCAATTTCTTTGTTTCCTGAGTGCAATTGCAGCAGCAAGGGAACCATTACCATTGGGTTTTGTTCCTAAATTGTTGTGCAAGGACTTGTTGTCCACGACTGTTATGCGAAAGGTGAGCAAAGCCATTGCCATTGTGTCATCACTCCTTCCTGTTCACGATAACCGTATTCATTTCTTTCATAAATCAGTCAAGGACTGGTTGACAGACAAGTCACGCTACGAGCAGCACATTTTCAGCGTGGAGGAAATGGAAGGCCATAAGATCATTTCTACTCTTTCCTCTAACGAAATTGACGAGTTAAAGAGAAAAGGTGTTAGCAACTCACAATCCTTCGCTGACACTACAAAGTATGCCTTGGAACATGGTGTTCAGCACATGCTACAGTTAGACCAAGACACGAAATCCTGCAGCCTTGAACAAGTGGTTGGAAACTATGTGTTAGACCCAGAGGTTTTGTACGCAAAGATTTGTCTGAACATGGCAACAGTCGCAGAAGATGTTGTCTGTTTAATGAAACACGATGGGTTGAAAACGATATCAGCCGATTGTTGTGAGACCCTTTCGTCATTATTGGTTGTTTTAAAGAAATACCGTCTAACATTAGAAGAGTATCCATTTACTATATTTCAATATCTGTTGAATGAGGGAAGTAGTAAACTATCTTCTGACTCCCGCCAGCTTCTGGAGACCAAGTATTCCGATAAGCCTTACATGGAGTACTTAACCAAAAATGTCCCTCAAAAAGCTGTTCAAACTCGGTTTCATTTTTGTTCAGATGCGCGTTGTTTCGATGTGTCCCCTAGCTTAGAATACATGGTTTGTGAGTGCCTCGATGGATCCATTCAGTTGTGGTCACTTGCCTCTGGTAACCTCAAATGGAAACGTTATTGCAAACTAAGACTCTGTTGTGACTCTATGTGTGGTAGAAGGAGAATCATCGATACCAACCATGCATACCAACCAGAAGATTATCATAGGTCTACTGTGTATGCTTTTTACCGTTCAGTGGTATTTCATCCTACCAAGGATGTCATCTTGCCAGGAGTTTTAAGCCATGCCTATTCCTTTAATGGAGACTTGAAGCCTCTTTTTCCCACCAGTAAGTGCAGTTTTTCTGTCTGTTCTATTTTCGGCGACGAGATCTTGTCTGATTGTCCCGACGATGCAAAATGTCTTATCGTGTGGAATCTAAACGATGGCAGGGAGATTGATCGCCTCACCAGAGATAGCGATATTTTATCCTTTGCGATATCCCGAGATGGAAAGCTCGTGGCGATTTGCCATTTAACTGGCTTTGTTTGTTTAGTTGACCGGCAAAATGGTTTTTCAACTCTAGCAGAGGCAGCTTTAGACTCTGTGTGTGGAATGATTAGGTTCTCACCAGACAGTCGGTTTCTTTGGTGTTCACGTGTTGTAGGTTTTGCCGGGTCTAACAAGTGGTTTTGTTTGAGAGTCACTGAGGGGCCTGAGGATCACTATTCGATGGATATTGTTTATTTTTCCAGTTGGAATTCCTTTGAGCTGGAATCCCAAAGAATCGGTGGCTTTTTGTTAGGAGATCCTGTGAGTTTACAGGATCCATTCCGTTTTTCTGACGTAGTTCTTAATAGCCAATCTCTTTTAAGGAACTACATTGTACATGGAGATTATATTGAAATGGTTTATCGAAATCCACGAAGGAAGGACACAGAATTCCAAGAGGTCCAATCTCTCCGATTCTCATTTTCCGGCGAAATTGTTTATGCAGACGTGTCGGTCGGACTGGGATCGTTCAAACGTCAAATTATCATGGCTTGGGACGTTTCGAATAGGGAACTTAAGGGACAGAAAGAGTTTGAAAGTGTCCTCCTCATTGAGTTCGTAGCTTTAAAAGATGGAATTTTGTTTGCAACTGCGAGCACTCTTGAGCTTTGGAACTTTGATTTGTCAGTCTGCATGCGACGATGGATGTTCGGCGCGGATGCTCTCTTTCCTATTTCAGATGATCAGGTGGCATGCATATCATCTAAAACGGGAGATGGGATCATTTTAGATACTGTTGGTGGAGAGTATGTGGTAACGTTTAAACTGCAGCATAAGTTGATTGCTTGCTACAGAGACCTCCAGTTGTTTGCCTCAAGTGACGACGGGCAAAAGTTCATTGAATTGAAGCAACTGAGTAAAACCGAATCGCGATGGTGTGCACTCTCTGGTACCAGTTTGTTTTGTGTGAGGGGATCATTTTCTCCCGAGGGTCAATTTATTGTTGTTGATGAGTTAAATGGTGTATACGTTCTCGATGCAGTTTCTGGTAACTTGCGTGTTAAATTGAGTGATGACCCCGTTAAGAGTTGTAAATTCATCAGTGACGAGGAATGTGTTTTTCTGAATGACGCCTGCCTTAAGATGTTCAACGTCAGGTCTGGAGATCTACTCTGTGTTATGGGTGTTGGTGTGGATGAGCCATGCCATTTAGAAACTTTTTCCAGTGGAGGTATCATTGCCATTTGTTCAAAGCTAGGGTTGGACTTAAAAATTATCAAGGTAAAACACCCGGGAGAAAAGACACTCAACGGTGGGGCAAAAAGGTAAGTTGGCAATTTGTTGTTTGAGAGCCAAGTGTTTTTAAAATGCATGTGGTCTTTCAAATGCTGTGCCCACTGTCGTGGCCAGCAGCACCATGAGCGAGTACTGTTCGGCAAATGACCACACGACCCACACTGAGATCTTCTGTATGCACTACAAGGTATCCAACAAAGCATTGTTATCAAAAGTTAGTGGTTGCTTAGATGTGTGTTGTTGTTCCCATATAGGGTGATATGAGCTTACATTACTGTGTTGCGTAGTCTGCTTGTGGGTTCATTCTCGCATTTCTTAATTAGTGCGAGAATCCCGCTCCTTACACTTACAGTATATGTGTTGATGTAGTTGTATAAGGTAAAAAAAAACAAAAACAGCAGTAGACTAGCAACCTTTGTGGCATGATTATGGTGCTGAAGCAAGAATCCCCTTACAAGAAGGGGTTCCTCTCCACTAAAGTGGGTAAATGGGGGAAAATATTGTGTGTGTGGATGGTGAGTTGAAGCTGACGGGTTTATTATTGCCTTCACGTAAAACGATAAGCGGGAACCGGCAGAAAAGAATAAAAATTTAATGTTTCATGTTGGGTCCTGTTCTTGAGAAGTTGTTGGCAGTATCTGTAGATAACAGGTCAATGGTTGCGGCAAATTCTTTGATTTTTTGTCAAAATCAAACATTCAGCTAGAGGTTTGCCGTTGGTGCGAATGCGATGCTCAATTTCCCTACTGCGTTTGCTAGAAGAAGCAAGAGGCAAAAATTTAAAATTAGACGAGCTTACGTTTTCTATTTCACTCACAAATATACTAAAAACGTGACACCTTTATCTCCTTCGAGTGACAATTTGATCAATCAGTTGAATTAATATTTGTTACTTTTCCTGCAGGACCAAGTGTCAGGAGCGAGTTTCTTGTTGTCTTATTATCTGAAGAAACGACAGTGACGATTGTGACCGCAAAGTTTCCTGGCGCGTCTTCTGGACAAATACAAGAGAAAACTTGTACATATTTTGAACTCTGTTTCATACTGGCAGAGCTGTACAGTGTTTCTTGATTTGTAGTAGATGTGGTAGGTTTTTTGCAGACGAATGGTGTAACAGCATACACTTTGTTGGTCGCGTTTCAGTAAGTTAGCTTTTTTTTTTTTTTTAACCGATTCAGGTCGCTGTAAATTGGCGACGAATGTGGATACGTTTACGATTAGAACTGTGGATAAATAATGTCTTATTCTTTATAATCAGTCTGGGTCTTTTTTTGGTGCCTTGAGAAAGGAAAGTTGTACAATCTCACATTTGCGCTAAAAAATCCCTTGCTTTCTAATTGTTTTACCTGAAGTTTTGCCGCTGGAAAGTTTGAAACTTTTTTTAAATATGCGTTTTATTCGTATGTGTAACCCGGCCGGGTGTGAAATTACACTTGTTTGCTTAATTCAGCCTTTTTGTTAAGCTGCAATAAAACTCAGCTGATTCAGCTGTAGAGGCATTTATTGTGTTAGTTCTAACTCAGTTGAATGCCACTGCAAGTTCGGTATAGATGGATAAAAGTTTCATCCAGGGTTAAAATAGTGAATACGTATTTGGATATTGTCAGTAATCGAGACCTCCTCGAACAAAAACTGAGACCTTCACTACGTGAACTTCTATTTCATATTTTGAAATCATAGGATGCTTCTGTTGATGCGCCAACTTTATTAATTAAATGAAGAAAACTGCATGACAGAATTTCATCGAGTGAATCTTGAATCTTATTTCCAAATTTGTAATATCATAAATTTGTTTTTTCCTCTTGATCGTTATATTTTCCTATTTTTAACATGGCTACATATGCTATTTGTGTCAGTCCTAGTCAAAGTAATCTTATGTATTCCCCTTCCAGCCTCGATTAGCTCTGCTATTTGTGGGCAGAGAGGACGTTACTTTTTGGTTAGTCTTAATTGATTATAAAACGTGATCGTAATTGCTGTTGTAATTGTAATAATGATAGAGGTATAATAAAGGTCTCCATAAAGGTAACAAAGCCATTAAATGGGTAATACAGTACACTGAAGTCACAATCTCAAGATAAACCGGACTTACATCACCTTCACCACTTAGCCTGCGTAACAAGCGTTTTCAGCGGGCGAGAATAGGGCGAATGCTAGCTGGAAACCCTGGGCGCTTACCATTTGTCAGAAAAAACCCGTCGTTCCGGTGGGAAAACAAATGGAACGGTTGACACCATCGGAAATTTTCTGGAAAGAAGGCACAGCCTGCGAAGGTTGTCTTCTTTTTCCACTTTTACAGAGTCGACCGGATTGTTTGCACCACTAGAACCAGGCACCGATGCAAGGATTACATCACTTTACTTGGCGGGCATTGGCCGCTACATTTATTTGTCAACGATGAAATGATTTATGAAATGGGTCATATATGAACTGTGGATATGAAATCAAGTGACGCTGTGATCTTCGCACTTATGAACGCAATTTTTGCAATTGCGTAAAGAAGCCTGAAATTCCATATATCATAGACCCATACACCCATTTTTCATAAACCCACAAATGACCAGCTCCCAACGTCAGTGGCTTCATAGCTTAGTTGGTTAGAGCGTTTCACCGGCATCGCGAGGTCACGGGTTCAATCCCCGTTGAATCCTGAAATTTTCAGGCTTCTTTACGTAATTGCAAAAATTGCGTTCATAACTGTGAAGATGACAGCTTCACTTGACATTTATTTGTACACAGACTCTTACGGAATTCGAAAATGGAGTCACAAATGAAACGGCTCATTCCATTTCCCATTTAAAAAAACTTCTGACCGAAAACTAAATGGTAAGCGGCCCCTGTTACGCAGGCTACCTCACCACTCGGCCATGCTGCCTCCTCAAATTTTATATATTGACACACCCAGGGGATCTAAAGCCGTGTTCACATTAGGCTTCGATTATGATCGAATTATAATCCAATTAAGTTTGGAAAGGGTTAACATCAACTAATTACAGTACGTGATTATAATTGGATAATTATTTCAAACGACCTCAAGGGGATTGTTTGAAGTAATTACAGTGCGTAATTGAACAGAATGGCGAACACGTGGTGGTATGAGCGAACGACACTTCTAATCGCTTTATGGATCGAAGATTTGGATTTGTCTTCTATGCTCGGAAGCTGTCCTTGGTTCTCTTCTCGCCTCAAGCATGGTGATGATAATCGTAGCAGCCACGCGTTTCGGCCCCATTTTGTCTCCCTGCGAGGTTACCCAGCCTATTGTATTTGAATTTCCGCAGATGTAAACAGGACCATAATTGAATAAAATTGAATAGAGTATGATAGCCTGAATAATACTTCAGTTGATCATAATCAACGTTGAGTGTGAACACGGCTTTAAGGTTTTCGCTCTTTAGCATTTGGTCAACTAGGGGCTCCGAGGACTGAGGTAATCGTGCGTGACGTCGAATTTTCTACACATAGTATTGCGTACGATGATTGACGCAGTTGTGAGAGTATTTGCCTGTAATCAATGTGGTCCGGTTTGGATTCCCAGACTTGACAGTTGACACTCTACTCTGCTCCGAGAAATTGTTCTCCAACTCCTGCCATTTTACATTCTTAACAAAAACCAACGTTGATTTGATCAGCTTCAACCCTTTGAATTCCAGGAGTGATCGGTTTGTAAATTCTCCTCACAATTTCAATGTAATGTCAGTCAGATAGTATTGAGAATGAAGAATATTATCAGCTGAAGAGGTGTTATCTTGATATAACACCAAATTTTCATGACTACCAACAAAAAAATTAATGGTTCTAGTTAGGAGAATGAACGTTTCGATCGTGGGAATAGAAGGGTTAATTTAATTCGATTTGTTTTGATTTACAGTCTCTCCAATTTGTACAGAAAAAAACGTTAGCTAAATATGCTTATAATACTAACTAGTTTACCTAACTGGCCTTTTTCATTGAACGATTCGAATTTACTGTTTGTTGCGTGACAGTGTAGAGCAGTCTCTATTCTCGTGCATCTTAATTTCTCTATTCGCACACAACCACAATTCCTTGCGCCTTTGACCACAACCCCTGGTGTTTTGAAGAAAAATGTGTTCTTCTCCCAATTAGAGAGTTTCCTCATTTGTTCGCTTCAGGCTCACTCACTGCGGCAGCCATTATTTATCCTTTGATGTATCGTCGTGTCATACCGGAACGATTCATACCGGCGCGAGTTCACCCCGGTTTCTGTACCGGAGAAAGAATTTCATTTCGGTACGAAAGTTCGCAACGGTGTCATTTAAACGAGGAACAACCACTCGTTTCGGTATGAACTTCATTCTCGTTCCCAGAGCTGCGATCCTCTTGGCCGGCGCCACGGATCGAGCCGAGGCGCTGGCCAAGAGGATCTCAGCTCTGGGAACGAGAATGTATGAACTTGACCTCTGGGTTGACTGGAACCGGTAGCGCATGAGTGAATCTCGTCAATCCAAAATGACATGTATTTGATCAACGTCAAGTGTGCCTTCATGCAAACTCGATATGAAATAAAGTAGGCATCTTGTAAACACGATAGGAAATCAATTAGTTATCCCGGTAAGGAAGTCGCGCCGGGGACGAGTTTTCTCATGCAAACAGCCCCTTTGATTGAGTTTTGCTGGTTCTCAAGGAAGTCGAACAACCCCTTTCCAGGACCTCTCTGCTGGCTTGGGAGGTTGGGAAACGAAATTGGAGAGTTTGGGTGTCCTGTGGGTTTTCGAGCCGGACGTCCGCCATATTTTCAATGCTGAAGAACCTTGGAAGTTGCTGGATATCTCGAGGTAAGTGAGTTGTTCGTCACGACAAGGTTTAAGGCGACGTGATTTGTGACGTTTCTCTCCCTAAAAGTTTACTAAGCGGGCTCTGGGAAATTACGAAGTACTTATCGCTAATTGACGTTTTCTGTGTACTTCAATAGTATCTCATGGAACTGTGCTATGATGTGATATGATTCGTATATTGGAGCTTGGCCTTCATTTACAGGTAACCAATCGAGTATGTGCGGTGATTTAAATCTAGTTTTCACAGCAAAGAAACTTGCCTATTTCTCGCCATCGGCACCTTAAAGACACTGGAAGCATTGTTTTTTCCTTATGTAACGATCTTCCATCTTGTACATGTAGCGTCTGGTCTCATGTAAGGTTTTTTCACTGGAAACAATTTTAACTGCAGAACACAATGTCGATTGTAATTGTGTTGTAAAAACACTTGAATCATGATGTTTTTAAATACTTTGCTAATAGTAAGTAAATTTAATTAGCTTATTGTACTACAGGTAAAGTACGTGTTTTTTGCTATTCAATTCCACAAGTCGCCCAAGCTCGATAGAATTAATTTTTGTGTATTTGTAGGAGTAGAAATATAAGGATTCGTATGGGGAAAACGGTTTTTCGCAAAATGCAAAAAACTATTTACGATTTAAAGTAGAAATAGGTATCTCAAAGTGCCAATGAGACAGTCAATATAATACATAGTTTGCAGATTTGTATCAGAGTTCCAAAGTACTCAACAGTAGTTTTAATTTTTTTATTCGAAAGTACTGAAACTCAACTTATCTTGGTAACAATAATACAATAATAGAAATTGCACACTTTGTATCTCCAACAACAATGTAAATGTCAACGTGTTTAGCAATAATATGGAAAGTACTGCTGTAATTTTTGAACGGCTGTAATTTTAACAGGAATATACCATAATTAAGATGAATAAAATCAGTGCCATGTAAAAAATTGCCAAAGCATTTTCAGACTTTTCAGTGTGAAACATGTAATGGGGAATCAAACTCTCTAGCACATGAAACTTTAAAGTTGTTTTACTTGTAGAATTTTTATTTTGCAACAGGGCTCGACGCTAACGGTAGCCAACTAGCCACAGGCTAGTGAAATTTCAGTTTTGGCTTGAAGATTTTGAGTTTCCACTAGCCGTTGGGGCTAGTAAATATTGTGAAGCAGTGGAGTTCTGGACGAAAACAAAAACGAAAATTATTTCTTATGGATAAGGCAAAAGGAGAGAATAGAGACTAACAACACAAACTGTGAGCGGATTCTATGGAATTTTCTGCCTTAGAAAATGATAAGTTAAAAAAAAAAATGAAGAGAACGCGGATTACAGTTTCCCCACGCCACGTTACAAGCGATTAATCACGTGTGAAATCATACGGAACGTCACGGCTGCTGTGTCCATATGCGCGTAACTCTGTCGCAAACAATCGCAAGCACCTTCCGAGAGCTCGATCACAATCAGTTTGCATAAATGAAACACCTTTTACGTTCATCCCCAACCAATCACCAACCAATGATCGACCAATGATAGCAAACAAGACCCAAGAGATTTTTTTCTATTGTTAAGTCTTGTTGGCAACGAGTAGCAATGCAAAAGCAAGGAAACAACGATATGGAAACACAATCGTAAGCTGTTTCTGATTGTTTGCGATCAATCGACGATATTTTTGTGCACGTGATACGTTTTGATACGTTTTGATGAATTAGAGGCAAGTATAAGTAATGAAAATGGTGTCCGAGTTTGATTGTGGCAATGAGGATACTCCTCAAAACAGTGTGAATTTAATGAATATCATAAGGGAATACCCCGCCAAATATACCTGTAGTAAAGTTCTTGATTACAAAGGGCAGTTCCTCCATTATAATTTGATACTGGCTATGCTGTAGCCTTTGCTGCTCCTCGAAAATGTATCAGACCCAGAATCGGTGACATTTCTTGACACCTCGTCTCTGCCTTCTTCTCTGCAACTACTCCAACATAAGAAGTTGAACACAACGCAAAAACTAATACTGCTTTTATCTTTGTGCCCTTTCCTTTTCCTTTTCTTTGTGCACCTCTAATCGTGAACTGCTGGCCGAAATTGACAACAGCGGCTAATAAGAACATGTACACCGGTTTAGTTTTGAGCTCGATGTGATTGGCTTATTTTTTTCTGTTGTTACATTACATTACTTTTTTCTCTGGATCACTCAACAATTTTTTTGCCTGCAACTCGATACTTTTGCACATGGCTCTATAATGCTGCCGCCTCGCGATCCTTGCCTTTCGCTCGGATTGGTCATTGGCAACTAAAAAATAGCTTACCTTGCCTCAGTCTTGTGTTTCTTTGTCTCTGGTACCATTTCTGGGTTGATTAAGAGCAATTTAGGTGGTTTTTGTTTCCTCTTCTTTTCCCTTTATATATTCTTTCCCAAGGTTGGGCACCAAGACGTAGCCGCCAAACAGAATCAGCGAAGGAAAAGGGCCATAAATGTGCTCCCAAATCTTTGATTGCCTGGAGATTCCGTATAGATCACGGCCGACAATACCTTTGCAACCCAATTGTCCTCTTGATTCGAGCCGCTTGCACACTGAGAAGGAATTAAGGGCCGACAAACTCTGCAAACATTTGCTTCGAGAGCCATAGAATTCAGCTTTATTAGAAACCCGCGTTACCCAAACCGTTGGAAGATTAAGCCTAAGACTCACGAATGGTCACCATTGTGCCCATTGACCAATCGCGGGTTGCTCAGCATTCTCGACAGTTTGGGTAATAGGGGTGGCGAATGGTTCTTAAAAAACTGTGTGTCTCGCAAAATTTTAGTCGAATTTCACGGGTCTCGCAGTCTCGTTTTTTGAGCGGTTATGTGCGTCTCGCAGTCTCGTTTTTTATATGAAGGTGTCAAACACTTTGATGTCTCAGTCTCGCAATCTAAAAAGTCAAAATGTCTTGGGCTCGCAAAGAAAAATGCTGGTCTCGCCGTCTCGCAAAGTCTCGCATTTACCATTCACCACCCCTGGTAATGCGGGTGGTAAATAGCACCAAATATGATGGCTTTCAAAGCAAATGTTTGCAGGGTTTTGTGGCCCTTAGTTCCTTCTCAGTGTGCAAGCAGCTTGAATGAAGAAGACAAATGGGTAGCAGAGGTATCATCAGTGATCTATGTGGAATTTTGAGGCAATTGAAAACTTAGGAGCAACTTTATGGCCCTTTTCCTTTGATGATTCCGTTCAGCAGCTTCTTCTCGGTGCCTTCTTCTTGGTGCCCAACCTTGGGAAAGAATATATATAGGGAAAAGAAGAGGAACCAAAAACCACCTAAATCGCTCCTAATTGACCCAGAAATGGTACCAGAGACAGGGGAAACACAAGACTGAGGCAAGGTAAGCTATTTTTATTTTAAGCGAAAATATGTTTTTGAATTTTGAGAAAAACCGTTTTCCCCAAACAAATCCTTATAATTTCTACTTTTGCATAATAAAGTACAGTACAAATACACATATATCGAGCTTGAGCTACTTGTGTTCAATTCAAATTATCTTAGTTTATTTCCTGTGCATCCAATCCAGTAAACAGTTCGATGGAATAACATCTGATCATCTGATAAATATTTGCAACAGTATTAGACACTAAGGATTTAATGATCATGCAACAAAGCTGTGAAATGAAATTTCTCAACTGAGGGATAGACGTTTCTCTGGAATAATCTGCGGAATACAAAAAAGTGTCTTTCAGTTCTCACTATTAATAATATTAGGCTTAAATGTTGAGGTAATATTACATCAAATAAAACTATGATCCGTGAAGTTATGGACGAAATTTTAGCGATTGCATAGAGAAGCCTGAAAAACTCAGGACTTCAGCGGGGCTTGAACCTTGCGATACCGGTGCGACGCTCTAACCAACTGAGCTATGATGTCACTGACATTGGGAGCTGGTCATTTGTGGATTCTAATTTTCCTGTGAGGAATGAATCAATGAACGAAATGATGTTGAGTATACAGTAGGAGCTAAGAAATTGCATCCATAACTGCGAGGATCATAGCTTTACTTGATTTCATATCTGCAGTTCAGTATAATGATTAATTTCATATATCATTTCATTCATTGTAATATTACGTGTAGGTTTTGTTAAAAACCAGATCACTGGATCATGCAATTCTAGAGTTTTGATTGACTGGGCCATCATGGTATACATGTATGTAAAGGAAATTGTATGAACGCAAGTGCAATTCGTGAAATGCACTAGCAAGTTATTTTTTATTTACTTAACAAAATTACTCAGTTGCTGTGTTTCCGTAGCAACTTCCACATTGCACTTGCACCCTATAACCTATTTAATTGTGCATTCATCATTTACCAATCAGAGAATGCTGTATACTGTTGAGTATACAGTAAGAGCTATGATACCATGCTCTAAAAATGTCAGTAACTGTAAACATCTGTTTTTTTTAGTAGCGAAGTTTTACCCATAATTGTCATTCCACTCATATGGGATGATTATAGCCAAATTGGGGCTACACACCTCATTGGCTATCTATTATCTTGAGCTATTTCTCTACACTTGTATAAATGTCTCTTACACTTTTTTATTTAATCTTTATGAAGTAGTTTCTAACAAGGTAATTTACCGGTAAAAGTATTTTAGAAATAATAATTTTGAGACTCTGTGTTTAAGATTTTGTTATGTTTTTGATCAGTTGGCAACTTTGTTCCTGATTTCTATTTCAGTACATGCGCCCCAAGCTCAGTGTGAGGGAAAGCCAACAAAAATATAAGGATATATGGGAATCCCGATAAAAGACCTGAGAAGGTAATTTTCCTAAAAAATTCTCAATTAGGAAGCCTAACCTTATTGCCATTGTGGGTCGCTTCCTTTCTATGTGTTTCAGTTTTTATTCCAGATTCGACGTGAATTGAGCCATTATCAGTTCCTCAGTTGTCAACGGTTATTATAGTAATATCATGGGTGACAAATTACTCCTTAATTTTGGCGCGAAATTTCAGCGTTATTATTACAAAATTGCCATGGTAACATCTCTTGTATCTCGATCAGAGCCAAGATGGCGTCGAGATTTAAGACAGTGACCATCGAAGAAGTTACGAAATTAAAAGGCACGAAGAATTCGAAGGGTTTTTTTTGTGAAGAAACTCAGAAAATTACGAACTTTAGCAAAACAATTACGGCTGTGAGCATAATTTGTCACCCACGACATTAAAAGGTAATCAAATGGTTTTCTCGTGAAATTAGGAAATAATTTCACTTGCGTTTTGTCAAAATTCTGATAAATTACCAGAATTTTGACAAAACGCGCGTGAAATTATTTCCTAATTTCACTCGTCGCCATTTGATTACACATACTAATTTAAAGGCTGAGCACTGAATTCTCAGGAGCCCACCAAAGTGAGTCAAATATTCCTGCTTAAAATGTTCCCACAGCCACAAATCCACCGTAGAATTCAAGGGCAGAGGTTTCTCTTTAGTCCTGCCAGTGACATCAGGCAGCTGCTAATATCCCAAACAAATCGATAAAAATTAATGATGAAGAAGATCCTCTTTCACTTTCAACACCACATGGCGACCGTTGAGTTCGGTTTGATAATGAGTCTTTGTTTGTGGTTTAGTTTGCCGTCCCTGATGACGATACCAAACAAAGACAAACAGACTTATTACCAAACCGAACTCAGCGGTCGCCATGTCATCTTCAAAGTTCTTGACGATGTTTTTCATCGAGTTATTGTTTCGTTTGGGACATTAATAGCCTCTTGGCATCGCTGGCAGGGCTTTGATTGCATGGCTAGCAGATTGAAATGAAAGAAAAGCCTATGCCCTAATGAATTCTACGGTGGATTTGTGGCCGTGGGAACATTTTAACCAGGAATATTTGATTCTATTTAATGGTCTTGTGAGAATTCAGCGTTAGCCTTGGTATCTTATCATGACCGTTGACAACCGATGATCTCATAAATGCTCAATTCACGTTGAATCTGGAAAAAAAACCTCACAGGAAGATACAATGTATGAATGTCTGGATAAGATTCCAGTGGGTTAGAAATTCTGCATGGGACGATTGTGTGCCTTGTCACTCAGTACTGCTTTTCTGCAATGGCATACGTCTTCGAAGTTTTGTAGTCACTTGTAAATCAAGGCTGTTCATTTTATAAGTATAAGTCAAAGGTAATTGTTGAACAGCCAAATACAGGCATTCATTTGATCCCTGATTTCTTAGCTTACTTGTATATGTAGCGGTAAATCATAGGCACTGTAGTTACATTCCTCAGTTAAAGATAATGGTTGGTTGATAATTTTTTATCAGTCATTAATCAGACTCTGATGAACACTGGAAACCAATTAGGCAACCTATTAATTATTCTATTTCTCTTTTCCGTGCAGATACAATATGAGAAATCATTAGTTTGGATTACAATGGCCACATCTGGTCCTCTGGCGAGCTCTGAGGACAAGACAAATGGAGCTAAACTCAGTAGACTTCTTATCGATGGTGGAACAACTGTACTGAGAAATGTTTTTGACAATCATCACCCTCCTGCAAAGTTAGCAGCTGATCTTAATGCCTGTTATTCCATCCTTAACAAGCTTTTACGTAGACGAATTCTCAATGGTCACCAGTGGGACAAGCTCTTCCCTGGTGGCGGAGTTGCTCCGGACTCCAACACCTTTGATATAACTCTGCTTTTCCTCCTTCTGACCAACATTTGTGGACTTACCCCTCCCCACACAGGATGGCATCGCAAACCAGCCGCAAGTGACACCACTCCAGAGGCAAACCTTGCCCGCATCAAGTTTTTCCGTAATCAAGTGTATGGGCATGTTACAACCACTGGTGTCGATGCGCCAACATTCAATGCTCTGTGGAAGGAAATTAGTGTCGTTTTAGTGTCTCTTGGGTTTAGTCAGGCAGAGATTGATCGATTAAAGGCAGAGCGTTGTGGAGAGGAGGATTATCTTGACGTTTTACGGGACTGGGCAGAAAGGGAAGCGGATCTCAAGACTCAACTTCATGATATGCGTCAGCTTCAGACCACAGTCAAACAGAATATCGAGGAAAACAAATCTATCCTTAAAGACTTGCGAATCCAGCAGTCAACAACCCAAGGGATTGTTGAGGAAGGCAATTTCATGATTGAAGACATACATCAAATTGTTACTGAAATCCATGAGACACATCACAACACCGATCAGGAGGATAAAATCCGAAAGAAACTTGCAAGGGTTGACACCCAACGTGATGTCAGAGATTATACAAACAGATACTTAGAAGGAACCCGTGAGTCTTTCTTTGCTGAAATCCACAGGTGGTTGGATGATGGAAGCTCTCCAAATCGTGTCTTGGTGCTCAGTGGAAATGCAGGGATGGGGAAATCTGTCATCGCTGCTGAGATGTGCAGAAGAATGCAAGAAGCTGGCAGATTGGCAGGGAGCCATTTTTGTCACCATGACAGAGCACGCCACAGGAATCCCAAGGTGATGATGCAGTCTTTAGCTTGTCACCTCTCATGCTGTATTCCAGAGTACAAGAAAGCTCTTGTGGAACAGTTCTCTGGAAATCTAGGTGTAGAGATCAACAACATGGAAGTGGTAGATCTCTTTTATTTGCTTTTTTTAGAACCTCTGAACATGGTAGCAGATCCAGGTTTTACATCTCTTGTGGTAATAGATGCTTTAGATGAAAGTCAATACCAAGGGCGAAATGAGCTTCTTAACGTGATATCCAGCTTGTTTAAGGATCTGCCACTTTGGCTTCGATTTTTTGTGACTACGCGACCTGAAGTTAACATCTGGGACAGCCTGAAAGATTTGCGTCCACTGCGACTGGAGCCAAAAGATGAAGACAACTTGAAGGACATTCGGTTTTACTTTGAACAGAGTCTAAGCGTTTTATTACAAGTTGAAAGGCCCGAGCTTGTCTTAGATGATCTCGTGCAAAAGTCAGAGGGAGTTTTTCTGTGTGCCCAGTTTTTGGTAGATTTTATAAGGGCTAAGTGTCCAATCGTTCTTACCTTGGAACAACTGGAGAAGACCCTTCCGTCGGGCATCTCGTCTGTTTACCAGTCGTATTTCCAACGGTTGGAACAAGACTTGTGTAAGGAACTGAACATAACAGACGAGCAATTTCTTTGTTTTCTGAGTGCAATTGCAGCTGCAAGGGAACCACTGCCGTTGGGTTTTGTTCCTAAATTGCTGTGCACGAAGTCGTCGTCCTTGAGTGTTATGCGAAAGGTGAGCAAAGCCATTGCCATTGTGTCATCACTCCGTCCTGTTCACGATAACCGAATTCATTTCTTTCATAAATCAGTCAAGGACTGGTTGACAGACAAGTCACGCTATGAGCAGCACATTTTCAGCGTGGAGGAAATGGAAGGCCATAAGATCCTTTCTACTCTTTGCTCTAAGGAATTTGACGAGTTAAAGAGTAAACGTGTTAGCAACTCGCAGTCCTTCACTGGCACTTCAAGGTATGCCTTGGAACATGGTGTTCAGCACATGCTAGAGGTAGACCAGGACATGAGATCCCGCAGCATGGAACAAGTGATTGGAAACTATGTGTTATGTCCTGAGCTTTTGTATGCAAAGATTTGTGTGAACATATCAGCAGCCACAGAAGATATCGTTGGTGCAATGAACGGTGGTTTGAAAACGATATCTACCGAGTGTCAAGAGACACTTTCGTCATTATTGATTGTTTTAAAGAAGCACCGCCAAAGCTTAGAAACATATCCGTTTACCATCTTTCAAAGTCTGTTGAACGAAGGAAGTAGTAAACTATCCTCTGACTCCCGCCAGCTTCTGGAGACCAAGTATACCGGTAGGCCTTACATGGAGTTCTTAAGAAAAAATGACTCCCCAGGAGATGTTCAAGCTGTGTTTTATTGTTTTTCATGGGTGGTTTGTTTCGATGTGTCTCCCAGCTTAGAATTCATGGTGTGTGAATGCTGGGATGGATCCATTCAGTTGTGGTCACTTGCTTCTGGTAATCTCGAATGGAAACGTTACGTCAAACCAAAACACCATGATCCTTCATTTGGCGTATTAAGAATCATCAATACCGATGATGCATGCCAACCAGCCGATTTTGAAAGGTCATCCGTCTGTGGTTTATACCGTTCAGTGGTGTTTCATCCCAGCAAGGATGTCATCTTGCCAGGGGAGCTAAGCCATTCGTTTTCCTTTAATGGGGACTTGAAGCCGCTTTTTCCTAACAGTAAGTGCAGCTTTTCTGTCTGTTCAATATGCGGCGACGAGATGTTAAGTGATTATCCTGACGATGCAAAATGTCTTGTGGTATGGAATCTAAACGATGGCAAGGAGATTAATCGTTTCAAAAGAGATAAAGATATTTCATCTTTTGCGATGTCCCGGGATGGAAAGCTCGTGGCTGTTTCCCATTCAACGGGCACAGTTTGTTTAGTTGACAGGGAAAGTGGTTTTTCAACTCTGGCAGAGACATCTTTGGACTCTGTGTGTGGAATGATCAGATTCTCACCGGACAGTCGATTTCTTTTTTGTTTACATTTAAAACAACGTAACGTCAAAAAGTTTTGTTTAGGAGTCACTGAGGGGCCTGAGCATCACTATTCAATGGACGTTGTTGATGTTCCTAGTTGTAATTCCGTTGAGTTAGAATCCCATGGATTCGGTGACTTTCTGTTAGGAAATCGGTTCATGTATTTGGTCGTAGTGCTTAATAGCCATTCTCTTTTAAGGAACCGCGTGTGGGACCGTTACATTGAAATGGTTTATCGGAATCCACCAACGAAGAACCCTGAATTCGATTCTCTTCTATTCTCGTTAACCGGCGAGAGTGTTTATGGGGAAGTAACGGTTGTTAACGGATCGAAGCGCATACAGAGAAGAATTATGGCTTATGACGTTTTAAACGGGGAAGTCAAGGGACAGATAGAGTTTGAGAGTCCTGCTCTGCGTGATTTTGTAGCTGTAAAACAAGGTATCTTGTGTGCAACGAAGAGCACTCTTGAACTATGGAACTTTGATTTGTCAGTCTACATGCGACGATGGATGTTTGGCGCGGATGCTCTCTTTTCTATTTCAGATGATCAAGTGGCATGCATAACATTTGAAAGGCGAGGTGGCCGTGGGATCATTTTGGATGTTGTTGGTGGAGAGATTGTGGAATCATTTAAACTACCTCCCGGGTATTTGCTTGATTGGCACAAGGACCTCCAGCTGTTTGCCTCCACTGATGGTAGGAAAATTGAACTGAAGCAACTTGGTAAAACCGAACCGCTCTGGCAGTTCTTCGTGGGTCAGAGATTTATTTTTTCTAAGGAGATGGCATCATTTTCACCCGAGGGTCAATTTATTTTGATAAACACGCATAAGTACGTTCTCGATACAATTTCTGGTAAAGTGCGTCTTAAATTGGGTGATGACCTCTCTGGCTTTTGTAAATTCATCAGTGACGAGGAGTGTGTTTCTCTGGAGACCGCCCGTTACCCATCTTGCTCTCTCCTTCAGCTGTTCAACGTAAGGTCTGGAAATCTTCTTGTTGTAACGGATGTTTTGGGCATTATGCCCTCCTGTTTAGCAACATTTCGTAGATCGAGTCTGATTGCCATTGGTTCAGATCAAGGGTTAGAAATTATCAAAATAAAATACCCGGGAGAAGAGACACCCAGCAGTGAGGCAAAAAAGTAAGTTTTTTTTTAATACACATAATCTTTTTTTATCACCTACGGGGCAAAATTAGTGAATGTTGATTGGCTGAGACGCAGGGCATTTTTTCTTAATCACGAGGACAATTTTGGTAATCAAGAAGGGGGCATGATTACTTGATCCTGATTGGTTAATAGTTGCTCATCCAGAGCAAGTGAAGTTACAAGAGAATCCTCTTCCAGAATAAACTACTTTTTTGTGTACATATCAAATACATTTTAAGCGCTATTTCTATTGACAGCAACGACTTATTGAATTGAACTTTAACCGAATGGGAGCGTGTTGATTCTCATTTGTTGCGGCACGGACGGGCTTTCCCCAACAACTTTGCCCTTTATGTGATAAACATGTAATCGCTATGTTCCCTCGTGCAATTAAGGATTAATTTCACTTGTATTTTCAAAGTTTTTCAAATCGCCCTCGTCATTTTGCGACTCGGGCAATTTTGTGAAAACTTTGAAACTGCGCGTGAAGTTAATCCTTAATTGCCATCGGACCCATGCGATTACATGTTTATCACATAAAAGACAAAGTTATTGAGGGAAGCCCGTTCCGTGCCGCGACAAATACTGAAATGATCAAGGTAAAATACCCGGGATAGGAGACACTCAGCACTGAGGGTAAAAAGTAAGGTAGCAATTTATTGTATAAAAGACAAATTTTTTTTAAATGCGTGTTATCTTTCAAATACTGTATCCACTCTCGTGGCCAGCAGTACCATGAGCGAATACTGCTCAGCAAATGACCACACGACCCGCCGATATCACAAGATATTCTGTGTGTACGTCGAGCTAGCCCACATAGAGAGTATAAACCATTATCAGTCTATTGTGATTGCTTGGAAGTGTTTGTTATTCCCATATATGGTGATATGGATGTGCATGACGGGGTTGAGTAGTTTACCGGTGGAATTATTCTCGCACCCCTTAATTAGGGCGCGGGGTTCTGTATCCAATTCCCGCTCTTAATACTACTTAACATTCTGTGTACAAGAGCCGCTAAAATGGTTTTTAAATATTGCTCACCCTGTTGATGGGTGAAACTTTTTTAGTAAATCTGGTTAATGACAGATATAAAACAATTTAAAGCGAGCTGGACACGAAGTAACACCAACCAGTCAGGCCAGTACCTTAGGCATGCGCACAACGATAACATGACACCGGGAGCGGCAGCGATGGACAGCTGTTTCGGTCTTGTTAGGCATCGTCAACATAGCATAGCTGTAATGACAGAGGTAACGATGACCTCCTCTATACAGGGCCGGGATTGGGCTGGTTTTTTGAAATATGAAAAGCTTCTAGTTTTGCGAGAGGCAAGAAAACAAGAATGACATGTGATCGCTAACTGTTGCTTTAGCAAGGACGACGACTGTTACGAGAACGTTGTCTAAAAACACTATTTCCCGTTATTGCAATAATTTTGCTGTTTGTCCAAGTAGCTCTACATGGAAAGTGAACGTTAACATTCCAGGAATAAAATTGGTAAGAACTGGTGGATATTTAGAGAGACGTCCTCACGTAACCTCAAATTTGATCAGTTCTTGTCGTTGTCAGGGTTAGAACGGCGGAGATATGTAGGCCGTGTTTTCACGAGCGGTTTTTCAGGTCGCTTAGCGACTGACAACCGAAAATTCCGTGAAAACAGTACCCTTCCCAACTCGCTTAAAGTTAAGTGACTCGCAAATTTCAATAAAATTGACAGCGGCTGTCGTGAAGACACGGCCGTAACACACTCAAATGGAAAACGCACGTGCAGGGCGTGCGGATGTTTTGTTTTTTTCTCATTTGAGCTATTGTTTTGTTTTGTGGCGTTCTCGTAGCCGTCGTCGTCGCTGTCGTCCTTGCTTAAGCTCCGTAGTATATGGAGGCCCGAATTGCTGACAACGGTGGGAAACTCTTTGCATTGTGGGGACGTTAACTGCGGGGCCACGAGTCACAATGTTCCGATTTGACTCACCATACTTGAATATGTTGTTCTT
>NC_090883.1:36665912-36668412 GCF_036669925.1 Montipora capricornis
GTGCACACACCACTTATTCCACAGACAAGAGGTTAGTGTTGTTTGGTGGTGTATTGACGTACTACATTACGGGAAAGAAGGGATAGTGCAGTGGCAGTAGATCTCTCCTCCCACCAATGTGCCTCAGGTTCCCATATCCTAAAGGTGATGCTTGTCACGTTAGTAGCTCTTGTTTGACTTATTGGTCGCGCATGAACAAACTACAGTGTATAGATAGATAATGAACTTTGGATATGCTTGGTTATCAGTCTGTCTTTGTTTTGGCTGTGACAATGTTGATACTCTAATTGGGCTGAATTTGTGTTTGTGCTTGACCATGCTCTGAGGGTTTTTCACCAAGTACCCTATAGTTTAGCCACCTCAACAAAACCAGGGCGTAATTAATTCATGATAGAACTAGCTTGTTATCTCCATTCCATTAATAAAGTAAAGAGGGTTTTTATTAATTGCTATTACAATGTGTTTAGGTTCCTCTAATCATTAGGTAAAGCTGATTAAATCTCTATTCCTTGTTAAATTCAATTTGCTGAATTTTGACCATTATGTATAGTAAGCTTTTTTCTGTTTGTTTGTAGGTCTTCTGGGAGACAAGACCTTCCCACTCTGTAAAATGGGTGTTTATGTAGTGAATTGTGCCCGTGGTGGTATTATTGACGAGGCTTCGTTGTTGAATGCTCTGGAGTCTGGCCAGTGTGCAGGAGCTGGTCTTGATGTGTTTGAAACTGAGCCTCCAACAGGTGGTTAAGAATTTATCTAAATAAAAAGCTCTTACAGATTGCCTTGAAAATATTTGAATTTTAAAGTACATGGATTGAGTTCTTGAGAAGTTGTTGAAATGGGAGGTAATAGTCTCAAAAGACCTGAAGATTTAAATAAAACTTGGCAATTGAGGTGACATGTCCACTTTATAGGGTGAACAAAACTCTGGACAAGTCACAGGAGAAAGTCAAGGGCTCAGGGAAATACTGTCCAAAGGAGCTCTTATTAAATCATTTTACCAGATTTTGGCCAGGCAGAAAACAATCAATGAATGGTGCTTAAGTTATGAAATGAATCTTAAGTATTCTGTGCACCTTTTTTTCTGCTACAGGAGTCTCAGCTCAATTAGTTCAACACCCAAATATAATAGCTTGTCCTCATCTTGGTGCCAGTACTGTTGAGGCACAGACCAGAGTTGCCAAGGAAATTGCTGAACAATTTGTTGATGCTGTTAAGGGAAAGTCCCTCTTTGGTGTGGTAAGTAATAGCTGATTGGCTGAGACAAATTAGTAATTGCCCTTGGCAAAATTACTTTCATGATTTGGTTTAGTAAATGTTTTTTTGGCAAGGCTGGTGATATTGCTTTGGCATTGTTGTAAAATTGACCGCTAATTGACTGCTCCCCACAGGGGCTTTTCAGTGCCAATGAAACACAATCAACGAAACAACAGAACACAACAACTACAACTGTTAAGAATCCCAACTGGCCGGAGGCAAACCAGTTGGCTATTTACAATTGCAGCTGGGAAGTTGAACCAGGGACTACCAGGATCAAATTCAACGAGTGGTCAGAGCGGGTCTTGAACCCGGGGTCTCCGTCAAACTTCAAAACACTAAAATATGTCTTTGCATCAATCAACACCAGAAAAATAATGGTGTAGTTTTGTTGCCAAGAGCCATTGAAGTGCATAGAAGCTATTCTTTGTTATTTGCATCCATGGATGGAGAGGGTGGAAATGTATTGAAACTTGAAAAAACTGGCCTGTTTTTTCAAGTTTGGAGATTGTGTCTGTGGAAAGTAGCCAAAAATGAAATACAAATAGCTCTTTGTGCAATAAATAAAATTATATTTCCTATATTGTCAGTGGGTTGTCAGGAATGTTGTGCGTGTGAGCTTAAGTACTAATTTAGATTTTTACCCAGTTTTGACCTAAAACAGCAAATTTAGTGTGACAGTGCCCATTTTAATGACTTCCTACAAAATTGTGCAACAGTGTGTGTTTTTTGACCTTCCTAATAAAATAAAATTTATGGACTCTGACAATTTCTGCAATTTCTGCAAATATGTGTGATATTATTAATCCTTACTTTTACTTAGCCCCATGCAGTTACCTTCTACTAAATTAAATTCCATTTTCTTTGACGTACAAGCATCATCAAGCTGTGTTTTTGCCTAATGTGTAGGTTAATGCCACGTTCTTAACTGAAGCCCTCAAGCCTGAAGCTCAACCCTGGTTGACTTTGGGTGATAAACTTGGCAAGGTTGCAGCATGTATCCTTCAAGGCAAGGTTACCAAGGTTACCGTGATAACACATGGAAGTGACCTTAAGTCGGCAGGGCGTTATGTCACTGCTGCAGTATCAGCTGGAATCATGGGGGGAAGTGATGTCAATTTGGTGAATTCTTCTGTCATCTCAAAAGAAAAAGGCTGTGAGGTAATTAATTAATCACAGTAACTTTGTATTTGAGAACTTCCAATTGCATTGGAATCAGACTAAAATTCCCCAGAACTTGAGAAAT
>NC_090883.1:36675912-36698412 GCF_036669925.1 Montipora capricornis
TAATTATACCTCTAAAATATAAGTAACATCTCATGCTATCTAATTAGGAGAATAATTTACTCCAATAATTATTCACAAAATTATTAATAGATTGAGAGCGTTTGATTGAAATGTCAAGATGCATACAGTTTATACAGTTTGGCAGCTGAATAAGAAAATGATCTCAAACGAGATTGAGATGAAATGCTTGACATACGAATATCACAGGGTCTTCAAGTATTATGGTCATGGATAAATTTATTTATTAAGATAAGAAGGGAAATAGCCATTTAAGCACTTAAAAACAGACAAGCATTCATGCAACTGCCAATGGAGTGTTTTCCTATGATGTCACTGCGGCCATATTGGTGTACCCAACTAATTCTCTGGGAATTAAGCTCTATTTTCCTTAATTATCATGCAAAGGTTTTCTTTTGTTTTGATGGAAAAACAAGATTACTGATCATATGAGTGAAAGCACTAGATACAAACAGAGTATAAGGTGGGCACTGTGCTTTTGCAATCTAAGAAGTTTTTCAAAGCAAGACAGTCTATGTGGCTCTGCCAATTCTGTAATCCAAGATACTTCATAATAACTGTGATTTCAAGTACCGTAAATCCTCTATTAAGCCCCCCCTCTCAAATAACCTCCCCCCCCCCCTCTCCCCCTCCCCCAATCCCTTATTCTTCACAAAAAAATTAACGATTAACGTGGACTGATCAGTTATGATTTTTAGGCTGGAAGTTCATATTGTTTTTGGTCTTCGGCGGCATGACCTCCAACTTCATATGCTTAACTGTCTCAATTTTGCGCTCTAGTTTGCCAGTGACTTTAATTGTACAATGCGTAAGTCTACTCTGTCTCATACCACGGTATTTTTGCTACAGGTGATGCATTTCGCTAAAATTAATTAAATAAACCCCCCCTTCTCTTTTAACCCCCCCCCCCCCTCTCAAAAATGCTTGAAAAAAATAAGCCCCCGGCGGGCTTAATAGAGGATTTACGGTACTTGTCCGGACAGTAATAACTGACTTTTAAGGAAGTTTCGAAAGAGCAGAATGAACAGAATGGCTATCCTTGCCAGCATAAAACAGAGCAGTATCGTTGGCATAAAGAATCAGTTTACATTGATAGACATTAAGGGAAAGATCATCAACAAATATAGGAAAAAGAAGCGGTCCTAAAATAGAACCCTGGGGCACACCCAGAGAAAGATCTAAACGGCCAGGTATAGTACCACTAAGTGAGACAACCTGCAATCTATTCTGTAGATAGTTAGCAAACCAGTCCAAAGCAGGCCCTCCAATACCAACCTTAGCAAGCTTTGTTTTAAGTTAAGAGTGGTTGATCAAATTGAAAGCTTTGCTAATGTCTAAAAACACAGCTCCCGTTACATTGCCTTCGTCAATATTCGTCAGTATAATATAGTTGCTAACATCCAAAAGAGCAGAGCTAGTGGAATGGCTTTGTCTGAATCCAGATTGGTATGGTGAGAATAAGTTGTTAATAGTAAGATGACCATAAACTTGCTTGTTGGCTGCCTGTTCAAAAATCTTCATTACCATGGGAAGCACAGAAATGGGTCTTAAATTACTAGGATCAGACAATGATTTATCTAAAGGAGTCGCTGTACTAGGAAAATCACCGATCAGTGGAACAGGCCCAAATTACTGAGTCACTGCCCCGCCCACTCTAATTAAACATTTTAATGAAATTCCTTTCCCACGGGCTTCAAGGCCCACCTTTAACCCAATCATAGAGCTGCGAAAAGCAATGCAAATTTCCATAACAAAAACAAATGGTGGAATAGCCTGCCTGTTGAAGGTGGGCCTTTAAGGTGTACTGGAACGACTGTAGCAATGGAAAAATACGCTTTCAAAATATTTAGCTCTGTTTTCCCTGGCAATCACAGAAAAACTTCCACGGAAGAAACCTGTAGTGAAGTCTCTCTCTTTTCCAACAATGTCTTGTATAACCTTCATTCTCAAGTCTTCTCCGAGAGCTTTTCCATAGTTATAGAGCTGTCCACATGCGCTCAGTTATGCCAATGCCTCTAAAAAATTTGAACTATTTACAAGTGAAAGTGGGTGGGACAGAGACATGTAAATTCCCGCCAATTCCACAGATCGGTGATTTTCGTAGTAGCACATTTCTATTAATTAGGAATTTGACAAGAATGCAAAGAGCGGTTAAAGACATAAGTCAACAAGGAGGCAAGAACATTTCAGGAAACTACAGGATTTACTTAAATGCAGTGAATACAACCCCTTACGTACAAATTCAGTAGATATATCATTAAAACTAAAATCAGGAGCATCTTAGATATCATCTGGTATATCAGGAAAGTTTGTAACTTGTACACACAGTACATAGTGTTGATTGTAATTATGTTCTAAAAACAGCTGTTGAAGTATGTTTTTGAGATACTTGCAGGATAGTAAGATCAAATAAACTTAATTAGCCTTAATTGTAGTGATAAAGTACTGGATATTTGCATTATTTCCTTTAGCTATGCATCCAATCCAGGAAACAGTTCAATAGATCTGATAAACATTTGCAACGGTCCTATAGGCAGTCTAAGGATTTAATGTGTTTGTTCCAAGATCTTGCAACAAAGCTGCAAAACGAAATTTCATTAGTGAAGGGATGGATGTTTTGAATGGATCATCAGCCGAATAAAAAAAATGAATGTCTTTTAGTTCTCACTTTTGATAATATTAGTTTTTGCAATCCTGTATAAATTTATTAGCTAATGAAGGAATACATGTAGTCTTGGAAGTGTGTGTTTGGTTTTTCCGATAATTGTAGTTTTGACAATTTGATTGGTCAAGTCTAATGTTAACATAATTTAAGGTAATTCTTGAGCTATTTCTATATATATTTGTATAAATGGCTCTTGCATTTTTGTGTATAATAATGTGCTATGAAGTAGTTTCTAACAAGGTAATTTTAAACTATTTTTAAGATATTAATTATTATTGTGAGACTCTGTGTTCATATTTTTTATCAGTCAGCAACATGATACTCCTGATTTCTATTTCAGCTGCATTTTAGGGAGCTTTGAAACAGGAAGCCAAAGTGTTACATGATTTGTTTATACAGTGTAATGCCATTTTATAGGTAAGCAGGTTAGTTAAGCTGAACTTACTGTGTTAACCTCAAGCACACAATTGTTTTAAGTTCATGCAGTCACTAAGTTTGAAAATTTTGAAAAATGTAACAAAAAGCTTGTTTAAAAGTTGATGTAGAGGGAACAAAAGAGCAAGCTTCCTGTTAGCAGTCTTACCTTGTTTTTCCTGCTAGCCCCCAACATCTTTCATTCTTACAAGTGCCAATATTCCATCCTTCCCACAATATAAATGTCTGGATAAGGTTCCAATGGGTTAAAAATTCTGCATGACTCGATTGTGTGCCTTGTCATTCCCTATTGTTTTTCTGCATTGGCAGACATCTTTGAAGTTTTGTAGTCACTTGTAAATCAAGGCAGTTTATTTTATAAGTATACACCTTATTCCAAAATGGCCACCATTTAAGGACGGTGCCTACTATTGTTATTGCGCATACGTTCTGCGCATCTCGAGATACTCGGATTTCCTATCGGTGGTGCTTATTGATACAGGGATATTTTTGCGCGGTTCAAAACTATGCGAAGAAAGCAGAACTTAGCAAGAGCTCTTGGTATCCAAAAAGAAAATTGGGGGTAACCATGCATTTTTAAGAGATAATTAAGCTTTAATTTGGCAAAGAACGCCATACATTGCTTTGTATTTTAAAGCTTTTTACAAATATTGTTGATTAAATATCTTCGAAAAATGCGTGGTTACCCCCAATTTTCTTTTTGGATTTCAATACCACTTGTTAAGATCAGCTTTTCCCGCACATTCAGGAACCCGCGCAAAAATACCTTTGAATTAGTAGGCACCGTCCTTAAGTATTTTATTGTTTTTATTCAAATAAGCCCTTGATGCCTCGTTCTTAAGGTTAAAATTCAAAAGAATATTTTATCTTGAACGAGGCAACAAGGGCCAATTTGTATCCGCATAAATCAGTGGCCATTTTGGAATAAGGTGTATTAGCCAAAGGAAATCCTTGATTTCTTAGCTTTTTGTTTTGGTGAATCGTACATACTGCAGTTACACTCCTTAATTAAAGATAGTAGCTGCTGGTAATTTTAATCACTCTTTTAATCAGTCCCTGGTGATGAGTCAATGGAAACCAATTGGGCAATAATTATTGATTACCGTAATATTATTGTTCTTCTCCATTCAGATACAATGTGAAAAATCGTTAGTTTGGATTACAATGGCCACACCTGGTCCCTTGGCCAGCTCTGAGGATAAGACAAATGGAGCTAAGCTCAGTCGACTTATTATTGATGGTGGAACAACTGTACTGAGAAATGTTTTTGACACTCATCACCCTCCTGCAAACTTAGCAGCTGATCTTAATGCCTGTTATACCACTCTTGTCAACCTTTTACATAGAAGAATTCTCAATGGTCACCAGTGGGACAAGCTGTTCCCTGGTGGCGGAGTTGCTCCAGACTCCAACACCTTTGATATAACTCTGCTTTTCCTCCTTCTGACCAACATTTGTGGACTTACCCCTCCCCACACAGGATGGCATCGCAAACCAGCCGCAAGTGACACCACTCCAGAGGCAGACCTTGCCCGCATCAAGTTTTTCCGTAATCAAGTGTATGGGCATGTGACAACCACTGGTGTGGATGCACCAACATTCAATGCTCTGTGGAAGGAAATAAGTGCTACTTTAGTGTCTCTTGGTTTAAGTCAGGCAGAGATTGATCGATTTAAGGCAGAGCGATGTGGGGAGGAGGACTATCTTGATGCCTTACGGGAATGGGCAGAGAGTGAAAGGGATCTCAAGTCCAGGATTGAGGACGTTCATCGAATTGTTACTGAAATCCGTGAGACACAATACGACACCGATCAGGAGGATAAAATCCGAAAGAAACTTGCAAGGCTTGACACCCAACGTGATGTCAGAGATTATACAAAGAGATACTTAGAAGGAACCCGTGAGTCTTTCTTTGCTGAAATCAACAGGTGGTTGGATGATGGAAGCTCTCCAAATCGTGTCTTGGTGCTCAGTGGAAATACAGGGATGGGGAAATCTGTCATCGCTGCTGAGATGTGCAGAAGAATGCAAGAAGCTGGCAGATTGGCGGGGAGCCATTTTTGTCACCATGACAGAGCACGCCACAGGAATCCCAAGGTGATGATGCAGTCTTTAGCTTGTCACCTCTCATGCTGTATTCCAGAGTACAAGAAAGCTCTTGTGGAACAGTTTTCTGGAAATTTAGGTGTTGAGATCAACGACATGGAAGTGGTAGATCTCTTTTATTTGCTTTTTTTAGAACCTCTGAACATGGTAGCAGATCCAGGTTTTACATCTCTCGTGGTAATAGATGCTTTAGATGAAAGTCAATACCAAGGGCGAAATGAGCTTCTTGACGTAATATCCAGGTTGTTTAAGAATCTGCCACTTTGGCTTCGATTTTTTGTGACGACGCGACCTGAAGTTGACATTTGGGACAGCCTGAAGGATTTGCTTCCACTGCGACTGGAGCCAAAAGATGAAGACAACTTGAAGGACATTCGTTTTTACTTTGAACGGAGTCTAAGCGATTTATTGGAAGTTGAAAGGCCCGAGCTTGTCTTAGATGATCTCGTGCAAAAGTCAGAGGGAGTCTTTCTGTGTGCCCAGTTTTTGGTAGATTTTATAAGGGCTAAGTTTCCAAGCGTTCTTACCTTGGAACAACTGGAGAAGACCCTTCCGTCGGGCATCTCGTCTGTTTACCAGTCGTATTTCCAACGGTTGGAACAAGACTTGTGTAAGGAACTGAACATAACAGAAGAGCAATTTCTTTGTTTTCTGAGTGCAATTGCAGCTGCAAGGGAACCACTGCCATTGGGTTTTGTTCCTAATTTGTTGTGCAAGAACGTCTTGTCCACGATTGTTATGCGAAAGGCGAGCAAAGCCATTGCCATTGTGTCATCACTCCTTCCTGTTCTCGATGACCGTATTCATTTCTTTCATAAATCAGTCAAGGACTGGTTGACAGACAAGTCACGCTACAAGCAGCACATTTTCAGTGTGGAGGAAACTGAAGGCCATAAGATCCTTTCTACTCTTTGCTCTAACGAATTCGACGAGTTAAAGAGAAAAGGTGTTAGCAACTCACAATCCTTCGCTGACACTACAAGGTATGCCTTGGAACATGGTGTTCAGCACATGCTACAGTTGGACCAGGACAAGAGATCCTGCAGCCTTGAGGAGGTGGTTGGAAACTATGTGTTAGACCCAGAGGTTTTGTACGCAAAGATTTGTATAAACATTGCAGCAGCCACGGAAGATATTGTTTGTGTAATGAAATATGGTGGTTTGGAAATGGTATCTACCGAGTGTCATGAAACCCTTTCGTCACTATTGATTGTTTTAAAGAGGAACCGTACAGTCTTACAGGAATATCCTTTTACTATCTTTCAATCTCTGTTAAATGAGGGAAGCAGTAAACTATCTTGTGACTCTCGACAGCTTCTGGAGACCAAATATTCCGATAAACCTTACATGGAGTACTTAACTAAAAATGTCCCTCAAGGAGCTGTTCAAGATAGTTTTTTTTTTTCATCATGCGTGGCTTGTTTTGATGTGTCCCCTGGCTTAGAGTACATAGTGTGTGAATGCTTCGATGCAACCATTCAATTGTGGTCACTTGATTCTGGTAACCTCAAATGGAAACGTTGTGCCAAACCGAAACACTATGGAATGTGCATCGATCGTGCATTTAGAATAATTAATACCGTTGATCCATACAAACCAGTTTATGCTTTTTACCGTTCAGTGGTATTTCATCCCACCAAGGATGTCATCTTGCCAGGAGCTTTAAGCCATGCTTATTCCTTAAATGGGAACTTAAAGCCGCTTTTTCCTACCAGTAATTGCAGTTTTTCTGTCTGTTCTATTTGTGGCGACGACATGTTAACTGATTGTCCCGACAATGCAAAATGTCTGATGGTGTGGAATCTAAACAGTGGCAGGGAGATTGATCGTCTTAACAGAGACAACGATATTTTGTCGTTTGCGATGTCCCGAGATGGAAGGCTCGTGGCAATTTCCCATTCAACGGGCTCAGTTTGTTTGGTTGACCGGGTAAATGGTTTTTCACCTTTAGCAGAGGCAGACTTAGGGTGTGTTTGTGGAATGATTAGGTTCTCGCCGGACAGTCGGTTTCTTTGGTCTTTATGTCTTAAGCGAGGTAATTTTTTGGTCAATGACGTCGAAAGGTTTTGTTTAAGAGTAAATGATGGGCCTAAGCATGACTATTCGATGAAAGTCGCTGATGTTCCCAGTTGGAACTCCTTTGAGTTAGAACCCCATAGAATGGGTGGCTTTTTGTTGGGAGATCCTCTGAGTTTGCAGGATCCGTGCCAATCTTCTGACGTAGTGCTTGATAGGCAATCTCTTTTAAGGAAAAATACAGTGGCACAGTTCCAAAATGTTTTATCTCTCCGATTTTCGTTAACCGGCGAGATTGTTTATGCAAGAGTGGTTGACGATTTCCCCGGAGAGCGAATTATGGCATGGGACGTTTCGAAGGGGGAACTTAAGGGACAGTTGGAGAGTGTCTTCTTTCGTGATTTTGAAGCTTTAAAAGAAGGCATTTTGTGTGCCACGGACAGAACACTTGAGCTGTGGAACTTTGATTTGTCAATCTGCAAGCATCGGTGGATGTTTGGCGTGGATGCTGTCTTTCCTATTTCAGATGATCAGGTGGCATGCGTAACATTTGAAACGCAAGATGGGATAATATTGGATATTGTTAGTGGAGAGAATGTGGAAACGTTTAAACTACCTCAAGGAAAATTGCTTGCCTTGCACAAGGACCTCCAGCTGTTTGCCACGACTGACCACAGAGAAGAGTTCATTGAATTGAAGCAACTGGGTAAAAGCGAACCACTGTGGCGTGCACTCCCGGATACCAATTTGTTCAGTTCTGTGGAGGGGTCTTTTTCCCCTGGGGGTCAATTTATTGCTGCTTGTAGGGGACACTGCGTGTACCTTCTCGATGCAGTTTCTGGTAACGTGCTTTCTGAAAGGTCTTATATGCTGTTGTTTGATTATAAATTCATGAGTGACGAGGACTGTCTCTCTCTCAGTTTAGCTTTCTCAAAAAACCTCCTCCTTCGTCTGTTCAACGTTAAGTCTGGGGGTATACTTTGTGAAATGTATTGTGATTGGGACATTGTTAATGAGTCCTGTCTTTTAGCAACTTGTCCTAGAACGGGTCTCATTGCCCTTTGTTCAAACAAAGGGTTGGACGTAAAACTTATCAAGGTAAACCGCCCGGGAAAGGAGAGACACAACAGCGAGGCAAAAAAGTAAGTTGTCGATTTATTGTTTGAGAGCCAAGTATTTTAAAAATATATTTGGTGTTTCAAATACTGTTCCCACTGTAGCACCATGAGCGGATACTAGCAAATGAGCACACGACTCGCCCGTATCTTAGCCAACCTACCTATAAAGAACAAACCATTGTTATCTATTGTTCAGATTGTTAGGGATTCCTTGGAAGTGTGTTTTTTATACTTTGTTCGAAGGACAAAAGTGTGTAATACAGTAGTTATTATAGTAATTCATGTCTTCAATTATGATGGAGATATTTTATTAATATATTTATTCATTTATTGATACTAAGGACGCTTTCCATTTGACAGTGGTGACCGGCTAGAGAGTGCATTTGGAAAAATTAACTCTACAACGCCTTCAAATTAGCACACTTTCAGGATGATATATACTCCTTTAGAGGAATGCAGGGGTTTCAATAGAAGCCGGTTACCGGTGGTATACCGCCGCCTGCTTTGCCTCACACCGCCGGCTAGTTTGCCTTGATTTTCACTAAAAATGCTATCATAAACTTGTCAAACTGCCGCCTTCAATGGGCTATCATGGACGGCTATTTCAGAAGTTATTGAAACCCCTGGAGGAATGCGAGGGATTGTTATGCAAATTGTTGCATTTTCTTTGCAAACTGACGGATCTAACCGGCTAGTTCTGACAAAAGGGAAGCGCCCTGATGAGCAAACCCCGAGTAGAATTTGAACCTCGGTATCTCGTCATGCAGAGGCGATCACAATGACCACTGGACCACGAAAGGCTGCTTGACAAGCGGGGGGGGGTGGACCGGAAACGAATTTTTGTCACGGTGTTTTCGTTGCACGCAATATTCGGTTATTCGGTTATCGTATCACTCTGTAAGATATCGCACCGGGCTAATGAAATACTTTTATAATTTAACGTCAGCAACTATTGGCCACTATCAAAAATACCATAATACTCTTTGTTTGTCCCTCCAAATTTTGCATAAGCATTGTTTCCAACTTCTCTTGGGACTTACGACGGTCCCAAGAGAAGCTAATGCAAAATTTCGGAGGGACAAACGAAGAGTATTTTGGTATTTTTGATAGTGGCCAATTCTACGATCGCACTTAAGTCATGTGGTTGGGTCACGGAATGGTGGACTTTGAACTTTGGGAGCAACTACAGAATACAGGGCCACTTTTCAAGGTCTATCTCTCTCAAGTGGCTCGCCGGCTCGGCAGTGGTTTTAGTGCCTTAAGAACATGTCAGATATATAAGAGAGTGGCTCGGCGGCTCGCCGGCTCGGCAGTGGCTTTAGTGCCTTAAGAACATGCCATAGATATATAAGAGAGTGGCTCGGCTGCTCGCCGGCTCGGCAGTGGCTTTAGTGCCTTAAGAACATGTCATAGATATATAAGAGAGCGGCTCGGCGGCTCGCCGGCTCGGCAGTGGCTTTAGTGCCTTAAGAACATGTCATAGATATATAAGAGAGCGGCTCGGTGGCTCGCCGGCTCGGCAGTGGCTTTAGTGCCTTAAGAACATGTCATAGATATATAAGAGAGCGGCTCTGCGGCTCGGCAGTGGTTTTAGTGCCTTAAGAACATGTCATAGATATATAAGAGAGTGGCTCGGCGGCTCGCCGGCTCGGCAGTGGTTTTAGCGCCTTAAGAACATGTCATAGATATATAAGAGAGTGGCTCGGCGGCTCGCCGGCTCGGCAGTGGCTTTAGTGCCTTAAGAACATGTCATAGATATATAAGAGAGCGGCTCGGCGGCTCGCCGGCTCCGCAGTGGTTTTAGCGCCTTAAGAACATGTCATAGATATATAAGAGAGCGGCTCGGCGGCTCCGCAGTGGTTTTAGTGCCTTAAGAACATGTCATAGATATATAAGAGAGCGGCTCGGCGGCTCGCCGGCTCGGCAGTGGCTTTCGTGCCTTAAGAACATGTCATAGATATATAAGAGAGCGGCTCTGCGGCTCGGCAGTGGTTTTAGTGCCTTAAGAACATGTCATAGATATATAAGAGAGTGGCTCGGCGGCTCGCCGGCTCGGCAGTGGTTTTAGCGCCTTAAGAACATGTCATAGATATATAAGAGAGTGGCTCGGCGGCTCGCCGGCTCGGCAGTGGCTTTAGTGCCTTAAGAACATGTCATAGATATATAAGAGAGCGGCTCGGCGGCTCGCCGGCTCCGCAGTGGTTTTAGCGCCTTAAGAACATGTCATAGATATATAAGAGAGCGGCTCGGCGGCTCCGCAGTGGTTTTAGTGCCTTAAGAACATGTCATAGATATATAAGAGAGCGGCTCGGCGGCTCGCCGGCTCGGCAGTGGCTTTAGTGCCTTAAGAACATGTCATAGATATATAAGAGAGCGGCTCTGCGGCTCGGCAGTGGTTTTAGTGCCTTAAGAACATGTCATAGATATATAAGAGAGTGGCTCGGCGGCTCGCCGGCTCGGCAGTGGTTTTAGCGCCTTAAGAACATGTCATAGATATATAAGAGAGTGGCTCGGCGGCTCGCCGGCTCGGCAGTGGCTTTAGTGCCTTAAGAACATGTCATAGATATATAAGAGAGCGGCTCTGCGGCTCGGCAGTGGTTTTAGTGCCTTAAGAACATGTCATAGATATATAAGAGAGTGGCTCGGCGGCTCGCCGGCTCGGCAGTGGTTTTAGCGCCTTAAGAACATGTCATAGATATATAAGAGAGTGGCTCGGCGGCTCGCCGGCTCGGCAGTGGCTTTAGTGCCTTAAGAACATGTCATAGATATATAAGAGAGCGGCTCGGCGGCTCGCCGGCTCCGCAGTGGTTTTAGCGCCTTAAGAACATGTCATAGATATATAAGAGAGCGGCTCTGCGGCTCCGCAGTGGTTTTAGTGCCTTAAGAACATGTCATAGATATATAAGAGAGCGGCTCGGCGGCTCGCCGGCTCGGCAGTGGCTTTAGTGCCTTAAGAACATGCCATAGATATATAAGAGAGTGGCTCGGCGAGTGCTACATTCTTCAGACAATCTCATAAAAAGTGTGGTTAAGCAAACCGTAAATTGAAAGCGAAATTTTAAAATAGTTCTGCGACCTAAGTACTAAAACAACGCTTAGGCTTAATCAGTAAACGAGTGCTATATTCTTCAGACAATGTCATTAAAAGTGTGGTTAACCAAACCGCAAATTGTATACCTGGCAACTTTTTCTGAGATATAGGCGTGAGATTTTTATCCTGGGAGTGCTGGGACTTTTGAAGACGACACGATCATTTCCGAAGATTCCCGAAGAAGTCCGAAGTCTTCCGAAGAAGTCTGAAGTCTTCCGAAGACGTCCGAAGTCTTCCAAATTTGCATACTGTGACGAAAGCGAAAACAGCCCTCGCATTTCTCAGTCCCAGTCTTAGGACGCGTATAAACGCGAGCCCGCTCCCAGTGCGTTTCACGAGGAAGGTATCGTCATTTATTCATTTTACACATGGTTTTGGTTCCTTACGTGGGTCTGAGTTAACATATGTTTGGAAATTGTGTCAAGCAAGACGGCAACAACTTACATTTTTCAATCAGGCGTGAGAAATTGGCCCGCAAGCGTGAGCCGGCGTGAGATCGAAGTTTTCAACCCGCAGGCGTGAGCCTCACGCCTAAGGCGTGAGAGTTGGCAGGTATAAAATTGAAAGGTAAAATTTGAATTTCTATCTAATCACTGAAACAAGCGCTTAGGCTTAATCAGTAAACGAGTGCTATATATTCTTCAGACAATCTCATAAAAAGTGTGGTGAACCAAACCGCAAATTGAAAGCTAAAATTTGAACTTCGACGTAATCACTGAAACGAGCGCTTAGGCTTAATCAGTAAACGAGTGCTATATTCTTCAGACGATCTCATAAAAAGTGTAGTTAACCAAACCGTAAATTGAAAGCTAAAATGTTAAAAGGGTGCTTTGACGTAATCACTCAAACAAGCGCTTAGGCTTAATCAGTGAAACGAGTGCTATATTCTTCAGACGATGTCATAAAAAGGTAGTTAACCAAACCGTAAATTGAAAGCTAAAATGTTAAAAGAGTGCTTCGACGTAATCACTGAAACAAGCGCTTAGGCTTAATCAGTAAACGAGTGCTATATTCTTCAGACGATCTCATAAAAAGTGTAGTTAACCAAACCGTAAATTGAAAGCTAAAACTGACTTTACAGAGTGCTTCGACCTAATCACTAAAACAAGCGCTTAGGCTTAATCAGGCTTAATCAAATCGCAAATTGAAAGCTAAAATGTTAATGAAAAGAGTGCTTTGATCAAATCACTGAAACAAGCGCTTAGGCTTAATCAGTAAACGAGTGCTATATTCTTCAGGCGATTTCATAAAAAGTGTGGTTAACCAAATCGCAAATTGAAAGCTAAAATGTTAATTAAAAGAGTGCTTCGACCTAATCACTGAAACAAGCGCTTAGGCTTAATCAGTAAACGAGTGCTATATTCTTCAGACGATCCCATAAAAAGTGTAGTTAACCAAACCGCAAATTGAAAGCTAAAATGTTAATTAAAAGAGTGCTTCGATCAAATCACTGAAACAAGCGCTTAGGCTTAATCAGTAAACGAGTGCTATATTCTTAAGGCGATTTCATAAAAAGTGTGGTTAACCAAATCGCAAATTGAAAGCTAAAATGTTAAAAGAGTACTTTGACCTAATCCCTAAAGAGAAGCTGTCTCCTGGTGACAGCGTGTAGTGCATCAATAAAATTTTGATCATGTATTAGTTGGTCAATGTGAAAATGTTTTGACCCAAAGGGGAACTGGTCCCTAAAGAAGCGCAATCCTGGACACGAATTCATAAAATGATCAGGGAGAGTCTGGCAATAGTAAAATAAACAAAATGGCGACGGAAATCGTTGGTAGGTAAACAAAGCGAAAGGAACTTAATTTGGTCTTTGGAATCGGAATTTCGTCATTTTAATAGAGCGAAGACAACTGGCGAGCCGCCGAGCCGCTTGATCTTTCGACATTCAAAACGACTGGCGAGCCGCCGGGCCACTCGATCTTTTGACGTTCAAAACGACTAGCGAGCCGCCGAGCCAGCGCAACTTATACGTAAAGACTACTGACTGGCGAGCCACCGAGCCACCGAGCCACGCGGTCTTTAGATATTCAAGGCGACTGGCGAGCCACCGAGCCGGCTCAACAATTTGGTCTTTGGAATCGGAATTTCGTCATTTTAATAGAGCGAAGACAACTGGCGAGCCGCTTGATCTTTCGACATTCAAAACGACTGGCGAGCCACCCGGGCCACTCGATCTTTTGACGTTCAAAACGACTGGCGAGCCGCCGAGCCAGCGCAACGTATACGTAAAGACTACTGACTGGCGAGCCACCGAGCCGGCTCAACAAATATACCTAGAAAATTGGCCCTGTATTCTGTAGTTATGCCGAACTTTGGAATATGGAATTGAACTGCATATTGACAACATATTGTAACATAAAAAAAGGTAGCCTTTTGGACTACATTTGTGGAATACCACAGTAATAATTTTTTTAGTTCAAGGTCAAAGAAGAGTTTTACTGAAGTACTTTATTCCACTTTATCTCTGAAAACGAGATCATTCACATTTTGATGTATTTCATTGAAACACGCCAGGTTGGCTTGGAACAAGAATCGGCAAAATACGGCAATGGAACAAAGATCCGCTCCAACACTTAAATAACGTTTAGGTGCTTTAAACAAAGTTCTGAAAACACAAGCTAGTGAGATTTCCCCCCAATTTTATGAGAACTCATTTTGATTAAGTGTTTATAACAAAAGGGCAAAATTTTCTTGTCACTGTCGAGGCACAACGAAAACCATTTGGGCAAACGGATTAAAAAAGCACTTGTTCGCTCGCATTTTAGAGCAAAACAAACAAACAAATCAACTTTTTCCTTATGTCCAAAAGAGTAAAGATAATTGTTATTTAATTCCACTTGACAATAAAAATTCGATTTTCATTCCTGAACAAAGGAAGAACCGATTAAAACACCTTTTAAAATACGCATCCGCTTTAAATAATGCATCCGTAAAAATAACAAACGGTTTAGTGCCCAAGGAAACAATTGTGGAGTAACTGGTATTCTGTTTTGTCGTTGTCGTTCTCTCCTTTCGTTTCTGTTCTGGTCTTCCAGGCCTCGTGTAACCTTATCAGAGCTTCTAAAGATACCAAAAATTGCAATACAGAGCACAGGCTCCCCAAGCTGAGAATACGTGGTGTGTGCGACAGCTTGTGTATATAGAGAATTGTATGGGAAAATCCCTGATCGTAAAAAAATTGTGTAAATAACTATCTCATTTGAACTAAAGTTTTCCTACCTCAAATGTGTGACTAACTTGTCTTTTGTGCCGAGTTTAGAGCCATTCTGACGCCGTTTAGTGAAGTTATCCGGAAACCGTTACTAAAAGAATAGGAAGGCCGACCACTCCATCCATCGCTGGCCAGACCTCACTCCACAAATTTGTTTTCTCCTCAACAGGAAAAGTCCCGAATCGCAATAAAAACAACAGTTCCATAAAGTCCAATAAATTTTACTCCAAATACGTGTGTTTCAGGGGCCGAAAGACTCGTGACGAACGAAAACTTAGCCTTAAAATTCACATCTTCGGCTTTCCTCAGAGGCTTGTGACCGGGCAGTCAACAACGGCCGCTCGCAAGGTGGTTTCATCCTCAACTCTGATTGGTCCATTTGAATTTGACCGCGCGCTGGCAACACGACCCTCTAAAAAAAGCATGATAAGTGAGCTTAGCCGTTAATTTTTTCATAGAGTACGAACAGTATTAAAGATGGACTCGCGTACTCGCAAAGTTTCTTTTATTTTGTACAAGCGGTCTCACTAGGAACATTCCATTTTAGTTCCTGGACTGCGAGTTTTAAGTCAACTCAACTGGAAATATTATGAAGCAATCTTGACTCCAAATTGTACAAATAAACCTTGTCAGGTACAGCAAGTAATCAAATAAAGCCGTTTGATACACATTTATTCAAAACATGCATTCGCGTAACTTGCGATTTTATCAGCATCTCCTCATGTTGATATTTATGTCCTTTGTCTCAACCAGGAAACCAATATGCATCGGCTTTCATTGCCATTTAAAAGAACCAGCAATTTAGCTTTGAAAACATCAGGGACGTTTGTGCCAAAGTACTTTCAACCACTTGGCCACAGAGTTCTACAATTAACGGAATCGCTAATTTCACTCTTTCCAGAGATTCAAACCGGATTCTGGACAAGTTCTGAGATGTTTCAGATGGCACATCTCCATTTATACAAATAAAATCTAGTTTCACCGTCCACGTCATTGTAAGAACAAAAGCTAGGCAGCAGATTTCTTCGTACGCTTATGGCGAATTAGTCGCGAGAACTTCGCGAGAGCTCCGCGCAATCACTATGGCATTTTCTCTTCCGGCGTTTTAACAGCCAATGAGATCACGAGTTTGATCGGCCAAAATTTGGCCGACCGTCCGGAATTCTTGAGAGACTTTTGGTCAGGCCCAATTTTAGCGAACGACGACATATATAAGAGAACATATGGGCAAAGCTAAAAATGGGCCTGATCGCAGGTTAGAGATACTCTATTGTACCCGATATGTTGTCTTATCGTAATGGCGATGCTGCTAGATCGTGCCCGATAATGCTATATCGTATGGAGCGTCATTAGTGACAAAATTCACTTTTAGTATTATGAAGTAGTTATGGGGTTATGAGGTAGTTTTCTATTGAAGTAATTTTGGCATTATGAAGTAGTTTTGGCATTATGAAGTAGTTATGGGATTATGAAGTAGTTTTGGCATTATGAAGTAGTTTTGGCATTATGAAGTAGTTGTGGGGTTATGAAGTAGTTTTTGCGTTATGAAGTAGTTTTGGAATTACGATGTAGTCTTGGCATTATGATGTAGTTTTGGTATTATGAAGTAGTTTTGGCATTATAATGTAGTTTTGGTATTATGACGTAGTTTTGGAATTATGATGTAGTTTTGGCATTATGATGGTACCATGATTCTCTGCGAGTGTGCAATCGGGTAGGAGGGGGATCATGGGATAACAAAAAACCCGCGAAATCTGGACATGAAATCAACATGGCAGCCGGCAGTGAAGAGATCGCCGAGTCGCTGAATAAATGTGTTAAAAATCTGGCGACTGCTGCAGAGGCACTTCAAAAGTTAAGAAAGGAAACTGGAAATCAAATGTCTGAGAATAGACTGACAATGGTAAACCGCCCTACTGAGTTGGAGGAACATCGGAAATTGTTTGGATTAAACCTCCGTCTCACTCTAAATCTAAGTTTACCTCGAGTGTGTCATCGCCGTCGAATGTAAAAAGAGGTTCAAAAATGGAAGTTGCAAGGTCTTCATTCCCATCCGTAACACTTGGACCCACAAGTTTTTCCTTTGTGCTAGTAGTATGTGTTCACAAGTTCCAACAACGCGAGAAAAGATGGAGCTTATTGAATCATTTCCAGTATTGAAAGAATGTGGAGGATATGAAATAATGCGATCGGTTGTTGGGTCTTGTAAATTGCTTGAAGTGTTACTTGTTCCTCCTGGAGGTTACAACGTCCCCTACTTGACGTCATGCCTTCTTCAAGCAAAGGGTTACATAAGACCAATACAGAAACAACTTTCACTAGAGCCACTGTCAGAAAAAGATGATAGCTTCGCTGTAAGTATGACTTACTATTAATCGTACATGTTAATCAAAATGTGAATTCGTAAAACCATAGGCAGCCCAAGTTCGCGTCACAACAGGCAGCGGTTGAAAATTTTTTATTTCCCATACAAAGTCTTATAACGCGTTTAAATTCTCAACGGCTGCCTGTTGTGACGCGAACTTGGGCGGCCAAGTCGATTATGAAGCCTAAAAAACGCTCAATTTAACGTTCATTCAATGAAATGAATAAAACTGACTCACCTCTGGTGTATTCTTGCGCGTTTTGGAGCTTATTTTACCGTTTCGGGAATTCCGTGTCTTCATTGTTCTAAGACGAAGTCAAGGCTGCACACTAAGATTTCGACACTTACCCCATCCCCACAGCGGCTTCTCGAACAGCTCCATTACTAGCGACCAATGACATAGCGCTGTGGGGATGGGGTAAGTGTTGTACATAAATGGCTGTACCTCATCGGGTGGAGTTAATTTGACCTCGGACCCAAGCTCCATGACCAATTTGGTAATCAGCAGCTGTTATTTTCAACAGCTATCGTGGAATCGGAAGCAGAAAATGCTCATTTCCAGCCAAGTGCGTGGGGATTTTTGACGACGAAACATTCACCGTGATTCGCAAAAGATGGGGCTTTAGCTTTGCGTGAAAAAATCGCGGCTGAGATAGATTTTTGAGGCGAAAACCGCCTCTGATCTGACTACGGTCGAAATCTTAGTGTGCAGCCTTGACTTCGTCTTAGAACAATGAAGACACGGAATTCCCGAAACGGTAAAATAAGCTCCAAAACGCGCAAGAATACACCAGAGGTGAGTCAGTTTTATTCATTTCATTGAATGAACGTTAAATTGAGCGTTTTTTAGGCTTCATAATCGACTTGGCAGCCCAAGTTCGCGTCACAACAGGCAGTCGTCGAGAATTTAAACGCGTTATAAGACTTTGTATGGGAAATCAAAAATTCTCAACCGCTGCCTGTTGTGACGCGAACTTGGGCTGCTTATGGTTTTACGAATTCACATTTTGATTAACATGTACGATTAATATGGAAGTCATACTTACAGCGAAGCTATCATCTTTTTCTGACAGTGGCTCTAGTGAAAGTTGTTTCTGTATTGGTCTTATGTAACCCTTTGCTTGAATAAGGCATGACTTCAAGTAGGGGACGTTGTAACCTCCGATCCAGGAGGAACAAGTAACACTTCAAGCAATTTACAAGACCCAACAACCGATCGCATTATTTCATATCCTCCACATTCTTTCAATACTGGAAATGATTCAATAAGCTCCATCTTTTCTCACGTCGTTGGAACTTGTGAACACATACTACTAGCACAAAGGAAAAACTTGTGGGTCCAAGTGTTACAGATGGGAATGAAGACCTTGCAGCTTCCATTCTTGAACCTCTTTTTACATTCGACGGCGATGACACACTCGAGGTAAACTTAGATTTAGAGTGAGACGGAGGTTTAATCCAAACAATTTCCGATGTTCCTCCAACTCAGTAGGGCGGTTTACCATTGTCAGTCTATTCTCAGACATTTGATTTCCAGTTTCCTTTCTTAACTTTTGAAGTGCCTCTGCAGCAGTCGCCAGATTTTTAACACATTTATTCAGCGACTCGGCGATCTCTTCACTGCCGGCTGCCATGTTGATTTCATGTCCAGATTTCGCGGGTTTTTTGTTATCCCATGATCCCCCTCCTACCCGATTGCACACTCGCAGAGAATCATGGTACCATCATAATGCCAAAACTACATCATAATTCCAAAACTACGTCATAATACCAAACCTACATCATAATGCCAAAACTACTTCATAATACCAAAACTACATCATAATGCCAAGACTACATCGTAATTCCAAAACTACTTCATAACGCCAAAACTACTTCATAACCCCACAACTACTTCATAATGCCAAAACTACTTCATAATCCCATAACTACTTCATAATGACAAAACTACTTCAATAGAAAACTACCTCATAACCCCATAACTACTTCATAATACTAAAAGTGAATTTTGTCACTAATGACGCTCCATAATATCGTAGCCGGTGTGTTGTTTCATCGTAGCAGTGATGCCGTTTCATTGTACCACATGCTATTTTTGTTACGGACAGTATGGTGTTACCCGTGACATCGGGTCACGTGAGTAACACGTCTTGCGAATCATGTGAGTTTTGTAGTTCGTTCTCGTTCGAGTTGTTGTATGTACAGTGAATAGTGTGTGAAACTTCAAGATTTGAGCCTATGAATCCAGCGAAACGCCCTATAGCGTTACTTTCTCATACATGGTTACTTCGAACCGGATTATTCCTGTGGTAATACTCCTTGTGTTTATAATTCTTGAACCGGTCAATTCTTGTTCACACGCACTTGCTCTGGGTATTTCTTCATTCTTGGACTCGACTACCTATCAAGTGATGCCACCCGAAGGGAAACTTTCAAGGAAAAGGGCTACGCGCGAAGGACACAGAACCACCGTTAAACGCATCGCCTATGAAGTTAACGAGCAATTGGATGCCCCGACCGTCGATGTTAACTTGGACGAGTACAAAAAAGCGCCAACACTGCGTGTGTCGAAGCTTCGCCAGCAAAGGGAATCTCTGGGCGCCAAATTGGGAACCCTGAAGGTTTTAGACGAAGAAATCCTGTCAAATGTGGAAGAGGAGGAAACTGAAGACGAAATCCGCGGAGCAGATCTTGTAAATGAATTGATTCAACTCACAATTAGAAGGATTGAAGATTTTCTGGAAGCTTCGAGACCCCCAACGAAGAACGTGGACGCGCCAAAACACAAGACACCGGTAAGCCCTTCTGTATCTGCTGATTCTAGCGATGTTAAACCCTCAACTGACTGACTGAATTGCCAGTAAGGCTTAATGTATCTACAGAAGTTGTTCCTGGAAATTTTGAACCCTCAAATCACTCTGCCCAACTTCCTAATAGTAATCCTGCTGCCAGTTCATCCATACAAGAAACAGGCCCTCGAGTTAAATTACCTAAACTGGACGTGAAAATGTTTGATGGGGAAGTTAGTACATGGCCCACCTTTTGGGATGCCTTTGAATGCTCTATCCACAAGAATCCTAGATTGGCTCCTATTGACAAGTTCAATTGTTTGACCTCACTTCTCATGAAACCAGCTCTTGATGCCATTTCTGGTCTGTCTCTCACCGCATCCAATTATGAAGAAGCAATTGCAATCCTTAAGAAGAGGTTTGGAAACAAACAACACTATAAATCGCCACATGGATATTCTTGTTAATGTCAGCCCAGTGATTAATGAAGACCCAAGAAAGCTGAGGGAACTGTATGACACTTTAGAGTCTCATGTAAGAAGCCTTAAGTCTCTAGGACTCCCCTCAGGCTCCTATGGAAGTTTACTATCATCGATTATTATGAACAAGCTGCCTCAGGAGCTGCGATTGATTATTAGTAGAAAAATAAAGGATCAAGAATGCAACTCGATACTATTATGCGTGTATTAGAGAACGAGTTGGAAACCAGAGAGCGTGCAGTCCTTCATGATGAGTCTCAGTTATCAGCTGAAAGTCAGGCATTTCCAAATTTCCAGATGCGTACAACTACATCTGCCTTATTTACGAAACACTCAGGACCCACTTGTACGTATTGTAAGCAGAGCCATCCCTCTAACTCCTGCAAAATGGTAACCAATCCTGCCGCCCGCAAGAATATTCTCATCAAACAAGGAAGATGTTTGTTTGCCTCAGAAAGGATCATCTCAGCAAAAACTGTCCTTCAAAGCATGAATGTTTCAAGTGTAAGGGTAAACACCATATCAGCATTTGTCCATCCAATGGCAACAATGGTACTAATATTTCAAGAACAACACCCAAGCAAGAACATCCTCAGAAGCTATCGGGGAACTATTGTCCCTCAGGCAGTAATGAAGGTGGCCCCAACTCTGGCGCAAATTCTTCAAGAGCCGCACCCACACAGGAACAGATCCAGAACCATTCGAGGAATTCAAGACAGAACCTCACAGCCTTATACGTCAGTGCCTCTACTCCAGTCCTTCTTCAAACAGCCAATGCACTAACCTACCAGCCAGGAAACTCAGCAGTCAGAGCGAAAGCCCGACTCATCCTGGATAGTGGAAGTCAACGAACCTATGTGAGTGCAAGGCTAAGAGAGCACCTGAATTTACCAGCTGAAAGCAGTCAAAGGATATCCATTAAGACATTTGGCTCACCAAAGGAGAACAGGCAGTGTGTGGATGTTGTTCGACTCTGTGTTGCCACTGGTCAAGGGGAAGGTGTAGAACTATTTGCCTTTCTTGTTCCCATCATTTGCGATCCTCTGCTGAGTCAATCTATTGCAGAAGCTACCCACACATATGCTCATTTAAAGGGACTCGAACTTGCGGATTATGGTACTGGTGAAGACAATGTTGAGGTTGATATTCTGCTTGGATCAGATCAGTATTGGAGTCTAGTGTCTGGCAGGGTGGTACGGGGGGGAGCATGGCCCCACTGCTATTGAAACCAAACTTGGATGGGTGTTGTCAGGTCCAATTCCAGAAGGAATACAAGTTGACAGGCACCAAAGTAATCTCGTCACAACACATGTTCTAAAGAGTGCAGTAAACCCTGTTGATGTTACTAACGAGACCCTCGATGGAAATTTAAAGACATTCTGGGAACTAGAATCACTTGGCATTAAACCAAGGACATTGTATGAAACATTCCAAGAGCAGATATCCTTTAAGAACAACAGATATGAAGTCCATCTGCCCTGGAAAACACCACATCCCAGTCTTCCAGACAACTATGAGCTAAGCAGGAAGCTCCTAGAGAACCTTCTTAAACGTCTCCGCCAAGAGCCTGAAATCCTGAAGGAATACGATTCTGTAATAAAGGAACAGCTACAAAGAGGCATAGTTGAAGTTGTGGAGAAGCCTAGCGAAGGACAAGTTGGTAGGGTTCACTATATACCGCATTATGCAGTTATAAGGACCGACAAGTCAACAACCAAGCTTAGAAATCTGATGGTGTAGCCTTGAATGATTGCGTGTACACTGGTCCACCCCTTGCAGAGAACATATTTGATGTACTTTTGAGATTCCGCGTTAATCAAGTGGCCTTGACGGGTGATGTGGAAAAGGCGTTTCTGATGATGGGAATTACAGAGGAAGACCGAGACGTGTTAAGATTCCTATGGGTGGATGACATAGACAAGTTCTCGCCAGAAATTGTGATTCTGAGGTTCACTCGGGTTTTATTTGGGGTCTCATCCAGTCCTTTTCTGCTAAATGCCACAATCAAGCATCACATTGAACAGTACAAGGAAGCCGATCCTGAGTTTGTGGAGAAATTTCTTCGCTCGATTTATGTCGATGACCTAAGTTCTGGAGCCTCTGAGGTTGACGCTGCTTATGAACTATATCTGAAGTCTAAGCTGAGGCTTGCTGAGGGAGGATTCAACCTAAGGAAGTTTGTGTCAAATTCCCCTGATCTAACA
>NC_090883.1:36715912-36728412 GCF_036669925.1 Montipora capricornis
AAATTGCTCTGGCATTTTTGTGTATGATATTCTCTATACGAAGTAGAGTACTTCGGTAATTTCCAGTATTTGTAAGATACTATGAGATTCTAAGTTTATATGAAGATTAGGTCATGGCTTTGATCAATCCGGCAACTTTGTTTCTGATTTCTCTTTCAGCAGCATTGTAGCAAACTTCGAAACAGAAAGCCAAAGTTTTACGATTTGCTTATAATGTTTTGTTAGAGGTAAGCAATAAGGTTAAGCGACGAGGCAAACGTCACACAGCCCAGACTTGCATTTTGTGTTGCAAAAAAAGAGGGAATATTCTCTGTATTTAATAAAATATTCCATAAATCGTCAACAAGGCAGCATAAATTAGCTAATCCATTGACAGCAAAAGCGTCCCCAATCGGCGATTAAACTTGTTTGGCGCCAGCCATAGTAAATCTATACATCTCGCTCTCAGGAGGGGACTGAGGGTAGAAAAGTAAACTCAACGAACTCGTTGAAACGCGGCCATAGACAATCTTCCAGACATTTGTGTCAGTTGTGCCTCGCATGGCGGCCCCGGATAAAATGATTAAGCTCACGTTATATTTCATAAGTTTCGAATAGGTTCTACTCAAAGCTTCAGCAACGATCTTTGGATTAGTGTCTTTATAAACAGTTAATTTATACATGTCTTTGAAATATGAGATCTTTTAAAACAGTTTTGGATGAAATTTCTACGCTGAGTTTTAGTGCCTCCATGCTTGACTTCCTTGGAACTGGAAACTATGTTCAGATTGCTTGAAACTTAACAAGACGTTATTAACCTACAGCATTTGCCTATAGAAGTTGTAAGATAGGAAGACAAGCACAGGAGTGTCGTTTAAGAAAAGGTAAAATTATTCAAGTTACTGGAACTGAATTTCGAAATCCTACTTAGTTAAAAATTCAAAGGACTACGAGACAGAACAACACCTATCAATGACAAAGACATCACTCAACTGGCGCTAATGTGAACAATGCTGTTTATATACAGCCCCGGGATACAGCCTACATATTTTTTTCTGAAGCATCTTTAGGTAGCAGGCAGTGTAGCGGGCCGAAATCGTAAATCCTTGAATCTGATTGGCTAATCGCGCGCTCGTAGCCCGTCCAGCTTTTTGCGATACAGACCACGGTCCGAAATCTGTTCCGTTCTGAAACTGTCGTGACTAATCAGTTAAAAATGCTTTTACTACGACGCGACGAAACGTTGGATTTTACCTCTTAAAATGCAAGTTTTCGCTTACTAACCGTTGCAAAGAGAAGGAAAAACATCAGCAATGGAATAAAAGGCCTGGTTATCCTTCAAAAAGGCGAGTATCGGCACATGATTTTGCTGACAACACTTTGCTGGTTTGCTGTTTTCGAGTTGTTGGTTTTCTTGAACTCTTGACACGCCGTTGAAGTATTTTCTTTGGAATTCTATTTTCTAATCTCGTTTTATATTGCTTCATTTAAGAATATACGAATTCCTAGCTAAAATAGTCAAACAAACACATCGCGACGCTGTGGTTTTTCGCGTTGTTTTTCGTGAACTGTTGACCTAGCTTGACCTGCCGTTTAACTAAAACGACTAACTGTAGAGAAGTGAGTCCTTTGAGCTCAGTTTTTCGATTGACATCCGTTATTTTCTTTGGAGATCTATTCTTTAATCTCGTTTTTTTCTTTTTTGCTTCATATTCGTAGCTAAAATAGTCAAACAAACAAATCGCAACGCTATGGAGTCTGCATGAACTAATGTCTGCTCAACAAGTTTTTCTTGTGTAGTTTTCTAAGTTTTGCACTGATTTGTGAAGGACTTGATGGAGAACAAAGATGAATCCTTGAAATAATAGGATATGAAGGAAGAGGCAGAAGTATGAGTATTTTTCACTAAATTTTTTCCTCTTGTTTTAAGACTGACTTTCGTTCAATTTTGAACAAGACAAAGCATTTTAATTCGTAGAACCGTTATTCGCCTCTTTGTACGAATTTTTCAAACGTCATTGTTTAGTTTGCTTAGCTCATTTCTCTGTGCTTACTGTGAAATATAACTGTTTTTTTAATACATATATTGCACCAAGAGATATTTGAAGTTCTGTTTTATCGTTAATCTATCATTTTTCTCTGAGCTTTCAATGAGAACGGAGCGCTTTTCTCAGTTTTAAGTTAATTTCAACTGTTGCGACTTAGAGCGCGTAGAATGACTTTTTGCAAACCAGTTTGCCATGTTCATTTTCAGAAAAAAAAAATCAGAAAAATAAATACGTTATTCACCGGCCTAGGTCGGTCCGTACCGGCACAGTTTTTCCCTATACGGACCTCCCAGCCGGTGAATAACATATATTTCATTACCCAATGCATACTTTCCAGAATGAATCTACTTCAAACGTCTGCCTTCTAAATGCATGCTCTTTATGTAACAAGGCGCGAATTATCAAGTACTTTGTGACTGATTCTGATATCGATTTACTAGCGAAACAGGGGTGTTCCACAGGGAACCAGAACGCTTGTATATTTGTAAGCGTATGTACATCTTGCGAGTGTGTTATAGTAAGAAAATTAGGTATACTATTTGGATTGCCTGCACTATCTTTTCCACTGTCTAATTATGTCTCTTTTCACATATGCAATCTCAGTATGGGGTCCCGCGAGCTATAACAAATATCGTTACGTTTCGGTTTCCTAAAGGAGGTCACACCGGTTACAAAAATGTTGGAAGTTTCTGATAGGATAGATGATAGGAGATTGTGGGAAAGTGTTACTAGCTCAACCGATGGGCCATTGGTGGACCTTTTGCCACCTTTGTGATCCAGATTGCTGCGCAGCTTCACAAACAGATGTCGTTTCACCCCGTGTCTAATTCCCTTTTAAGTAGTTAAGTAGTTTATGACAGAAAACGTTTGTTTCTTTGGAATTTATTATAGAGCAATTATTAGCCATCTATTTCAATCACAGCTCAACCGCCATGGGCAAATAACTCGAATTCAATATCGTGCTATGTGCACCTTCATTTTTTTGATTACGGTGGAAGCTTTCAGATCGTGCAACCTGTCAACTTCAAAGAAACTGGAGAAGTAATCAACAGTCACCATCTGTGGAAACTTCGCCAAGGTCGATCTGGAAATTCTTGCCTTTCAAGGGGCTCCTTTTGTTGCGTGGTACTGTACGCGGCAAACGTTTTTTTGCACTTGAATGTGAAATCTTTTACGTCTCTCCTCATATTTGGCCCTTAGGTCGCCTCTCTCGCACCTCTTCGGGTCGATTCTATTCCTTGATGTCTAGAGTGGATAGTCTGTAGCATGCACTTTCGAAGGGTCTTTGGTACTACGTGCCTGTCAGCCCTAAAGAGCAACCCATCCTGAACAACTTCTTCATCACCGATATCATATTACAACGCTGTCCACCCAGATTGGACAAGAGCCTTCACAGCTTGTAGAACTTCATCATTCTTAGTCTCCACGCTGAGCATTGCTGCTTCATGCTCACTTACTAGCAGTTGATTTACTTCTCGGATCTCTTACTCTACTTCAAGGTCCTCTTCAAAACCTGGTTAACAGGATGTGATCTCCGAGCCTCTGAGAGGTTTCTGACAACTTAGGGAAATGTTGTCTTAGGGTGTCTGCAAATGTGCAACTCTTTCCTTCTCTTATATTGACCGTCTAAATCATATCGTTGCATCCTCAAAATCATCTTTGCAATCTGTTCGGGTCAGAGACCAGCAGCTTATTGAAGATCGTCTCCAAAGGCATATGGTCCGAATTCAACAATCACTGATCTCCCATAGGTATATTGGCGAAACCCTTCTGTCGCAAACACAATCGCAAGAAGTTCTTTTTCTATCTGTGCATAATTTTTTTCTGCTGGAGTCAGGGCGCTGCTTGCATAAGCTAGCGGTCTACCATCCTGGAAAAATGCGGCTCCAAGACCCCCTTTGCTGACGTCGCAATGAATCACCAGGTCCTTCTCTCTCTCATAATGCTTCAGCAGTGGTGGAGCTGGCAAAATCTCCTTAATCCTAAAGAGTGCTCTGTCATGAATTTTGTCCCTTACATATTCTGTACACGTTTAGGTAAGCTGCGTGAAAAGGCTCCGAGACTTCAGACAGTATTGGCAGGAACTTTGCAAGGTAGCCTACAGTACCCATAATGCGCTGAACATCTGTTAGATCAGTTGGCCTTCCAAAAGAACTGCATCAATCTCGGCAGGGTCTGCCTTCACTCCCTCCAAAGTAAGCCGATGTCCAATATGGGGAACCTCTGTATGCTTAAAAGTGATTTTATGTTTGTTCAGCCTTCTAATTTTGATTTTCATGTGAGCAGCTATCGCTTCCGGCATCGTGTCTCCAGTACCAGCCGCAAGGATATCGTCAGATATCATCAGCTATCATCAGCGAAGCCCTCAACAAATTCATGCAGTTGGAATATTTCACGGGCGGGAGAAATCCCAAAGGGCATGCGATTACATTTGTGGTGTGGGAAAAGTCGTCAGAAGAAATCTCTCTTTTGTATCTGTCAATAACCATCCTTTCAATCCTCTTTTGTGAAAATCCGCTTTGCTCAACTCTGGTATGGTGTCTTCAATAACTGGCATTGGGAAATGACATCTCTTTAGTGCTTTGTTCAAGGGCTTTGGTTGCAGGCAAAGGCGAAGCTTGCCATTAGCTTTATTTGCAACCACAACAGAGTTCATCCATTCTGTAGGTCTTTCTACCTTCTCTATGACACCTTTAGCCTCAAGGTCACCAAGGTATTCTTTCAATGGCTTTCCCATAGCTTCGGGAACTCTTTTTAGTGGCTTCTCAAAACAGGATTAACATCTTTATCAACTTATAGCAGTAATGAGGCTCCGAGACAGCCAAGACATTCGCCAATTGTCTTTGAACTCGGAGTATATATGCCCAAGGTTGATTCCGTCAAACATTTGCCTACTTGCTACATTTTCATTCATGTTTGCACTGGTCGGCGTCTCGGCTGTTTCGGGACTTTTATACTTAATTAATCCTGCTGCAAACTATTCCTCCTTTGAACATATTGAGCTTCAAACCAAATGATTTTCTTGTACATTTTATTGTGGTTTACAGACCTCCAGCATTCAGTTATTCTTTGTTTTTGGATGAGTTCCCTGATTATCGTGGGCGTTTGGCCACCTCTTCTGGCTACCGTCTGCTGACTGGTGACTTTAACTTGCATGTAGATACTACTGATGACAGGATGTGGCAGCAATTTATTGATTTGATTCAGGCCTATAATTTGGTTCAGAATATATCCTCCACTACCCATGCACATGGTCACATTCTTGATTTGGTAATTACCAGCAGTGGCGAACGACTTCCCCAGGACTTTACTACATGATCTCCGATTCTGGTATATCTGATCATCTGGCAGTACAGTGCAAACTCCTAGCTACTGGCTATTACAACGTCCTGCGAAGATACTGGTCCTTCTCGTAACTTTCGTTCGGTTAATATTGACGACTTTACTTCTGGCCTTTCATACTCGGACTTGTTTAAGTCTTGGCATGATCTGGACGTGTCTGCTTTAGTTGAGTCACACAATAGTACACTTACGCCATTATTGCAATTGGATTTCTATCCACCTTTAAAACCACGGTCTATTTTAGTACGCCCACTTTCACCGTGGCTCACTGCTGATATTGTACAAGCTAAGAGTTAGAAAGAAAAGGCGTCTGGAGAGACGATGGCGCAGTATTAAATTCTGCTCCTCGGACCATCACCAATATACGAAACAGTGTTATGTGGCAAATGACTTAGTAAGAAATGCTAAAGAAACGAAGAAGGAAGAAACTTCTCACACAGATTATTGCAACTCACTACTGCTCGGGATATCTTGGACAAGAGTTCTAAACGCAGCTGCCAGTTTGGCTTGTTCCTCGATATGCGCACATCACGCCAGTTCTAAAGGACTTTCTATTTTAATGTTTATCCTTCCCACGATATAAATGTCTGCTAAAGGTTCCAGTGGGACAAAAAATTTTCACGTAACATTTATGTGCACAGCCATTCAATATTGTTCTTGGGCAGTAGACTGATACATCATTGTAGTCCAGTAGCCACTTGTAGATCAAGTCTGTTCATTTTTAGTGGTAGAAACCAAAGGTCATTCTTGCTTAACTGGTCCTAAAGGCATTAACTTGATCCTCGATTTCATAGCTTTTTGTGGTCAATCATACGCACTGCAGTTACATTCCTTAATTAAAGATAATGGTTGGTGATAATTTTTAATCAGGCACTTAATCACTCATTCAATTAGTCTCTGATGAAGACTCAATAAAAACCAATTATGAAATCGATTAATTATTTTATTTTTCTTTTCCATGCAGATAAAATGTCAAAAATCATTAGTTTGGATAACAATGGCCAAACCTGGTCCCTTGGCCAGCTCTGAGGAGAGGACAAATGGAGCTAAGCTCAGTCAACTTATTATTGATGGTGGAACAACTGTACTGAGAAATGTTTTTGACACTCATCACCCTCCTGCAAACTTAGCAGCTGATCTCAATGCCTGTTATACCACTCTTGTCAACCTTTTACATAGAAGAATTCTCAATGGTCACCAGTGGGAAAAGCTGTTCCCTGGTGGTGGAGCCGCTCCGGACTCCAACACCTTTGATATAACTCTGCTTTTCCTCCTTCTGACCAACATTTGTGGACTTACCCCTCCCCACACAGGATGGCATTGCAAGCCACCCCCAAGTGACACCTCTCATGAGGCAAACCTTGCTCGCATTAAGTTTTTCCGTAATCAAGTGTATGGGCATGTGACAACCACTGGTGTCGATGCATCAACGTTCAATACTCTGTGGAAGGAAATGAGTGCCGTTTTAGTGCCTCTTGGGTTAAGTCAGGCAGAGATTGATCGATTAAAGGCAGAGCAATGTGGAGAGGAGGATTATCTTGACGTTTTACGGGACTGGGCAGAACGGGAAGCGGATCTCAAGACTCAACTTCATGACATGCGTCAGCTTCAGACCACAGTCAAACAGAATGTCGAGGAAAACAAATCCATCCTTAAAGACTTGCGAATCCAGCAGTCAACAACCCAAGGGATTGTTGAGGAAGGCAATTTCATGATTGAAGACATACATCAAATTGTTACTGAAATCCATGAGACACATCACAACACCGATCAGGAGGATACAATCCGAAAGAAACTTGCAAGGGTTGACACCCAACGTGACGTCAGAGATTATACAAAGAGATACTTAGAAGGAACCCGTGAGTCTTTCTTTGCTGAAATCAACAGGTGGTTGGATGATAAAAGCTCTCCAAATCGTGTCTTGGTTCTCAGCGGAAATGCAGGGATGGGGAAATCTGTCATCGCTGCTGAGATGTGCAGAAGAATGCAAGAAGCTGGCAGATTGGCGGGGAGCCATTTTTGTCACCATGACAGAGCACGCCACAGGAATCCCAAGGTGATGATGCAGTCTTTAGCTTGTCACCTCTCATGCTGTATTCCAGAGTACAAGAAAGCTCTTGTGGAACAGTTTTCTGGAAATTTAGGTGTTGAGATCAACGACATGGAAGTGGTAGATCTCTTTTATTTGCTTTTTTTAGAACCTCTGAACATGGTAGCAGATCCAGGTTTTACATCTCTTGTGGTAATAGATGCTTTAGATGAAAGTCAATACCAAGGGCGAAATGAGCTTCTTGACGTGATATCCAGTTTGTTTAAGGATCTGCCGCTTTGGCTTCGATTTTTTGTGACGACGCGACCTGAAGTTAACATTTGGGACAGCCTGAAAGATTTGCGTCCACTGCGACTGGAGCCAAAAGATGAAGACAACTTGAAGGACATTCGATTTTACTTTGAACAGAGTCTAAGCGTTTTATTACAAGCTGAAAGGCCCGAGCTTGTCTTAGATGATCTCGTGCAAAAGTCAGAGGGAGTTTTTCTGTGTGCCCAGTTTTTGGTAGATTTTATAAGGGTTAAGTGTCCAATCGTTCTTACCTTGGAACAACTGGAGCAGACCCTTCCGTCGGGCTTCTCGTCTGTTTACCAGTCGTATTTCCAACGGTTGGAACAAGACTTGTGTAAGGAACTGAACATAACAGAAGAGCAATTTCTATGTTTTCTGAGTGCAATTGCAGCTGCAAGGGAACCACTGCCGTTGGGTTTTGTTCCTAAATTGTTGTGCACGAAGTCGTCGTCCTTGAGTGTTATGCGAAAGGTGAGCAAAGGCATTGCCATTGTGTCATCACTCCTTCCTGTTCACGATAACCGTATTCATTTCTTTCATAAATCGGTCAAGGACTGGTTGACAGACAAGTCATGCTACGAGCAGCACATTTTCAGCGTGGAGGAAATGGAAGGCCATAAGATCCTTTCTACTCTTTGTTCTAAGGAATTTGACGAGCTAAAGAGTAAACGTGTTAGCAACTCGCAGTCCTTCACTGGCACTTCAAGGTATGCCTTGGAACATGGTGTTCAGCACATGCTAGAGTTAGACCAGGACATGAGATCCTGCAGCATGGAACAAGTGATTGGAAACTATGTGTTATGTCCTGAGCTTTTGTATGCAAAGATTTTTGTGAACATATCAGCAGCCACAGAAGATATCGTTTGTGCAATGAAACACGGTGGTTTGAAAACGATATCTACCGAGTGTCAAGAGACACTTTCGTCATTATTGATTGTTTTAAAGAAGCACCGCCAAACCTTAGAGGTATATCCGTTTACCATCTTTCAAAGTCTGTTGAACGAAGGAAGTAGTAAACTATCCTCTGACTCCCGCCAGCTTCTGGAGACCAAGTATACCGATAGGCCTTACATGGAGTTCTTAAGAAAAAATGACTCCCCAGGAGATGTTCAAGCTGTGTTTTATTGTTTTTCACGGGTAGCTTGTTTCGATGTGTCCCCCAGTTTAGAATTCATGGTGTGTGAATGCTGCGATGGATCCATTCAGTTGTGGTCACTTGTTTCTGGTAACCTCGAATGGAAGCGTTACGTCAAACCAAAATACTATGATTCGTTATTTCGCAGATTCAGAATCATCAATACCGATGATGCATGCCAACCAGCAGATTTTGAAAGGTCATCCGTGTTTGGTTTTTACCGTTCAGTGGTGTTTCATCCCAGCAAGGATGTCATCTTGCCAGGGGAGCTAAGCTATTCGTTTTCATTTAATGGCGACTTGAAGCCGCTTTTTCCTACCAGTAAGTGCAGTTTTTCTGTCTGTTCAATATTCGGCGACGAGATGTTAAGTGATTATCCACACGATGCAAAATGTCTTGTGGTGTGGAATCTAAACGATGGCAAGGAGATTAATCGTTTCAACACAGATAAAGATATTTCATCTTTTGCGATGTCCCGAGATGGAAAGCTCGTGGCTGTTTCCCATTCAACGGGCTCAGTTTGTTTAGTTGACAGGGAAAGTGGTTTTTCAACTCTGGCAGAGACATCTTTGGACTCTGTGTGTGGAATGATCAGATTCTCACCGGACAGTCGATTTCTTTTTTGTTTACATTTAAAACGACGTAACTTCAAAAAGTTTTGTTTAGGAGTCACTGTGGGGCCTGAGCATCACTATTCGATGGACGTTGTTGATGTTCCTAGTTGTAATTCCGTTGAGTTAGAATTCCATAGAATCGGTGGCTTTTTGTTAGGAGATCCTTTGAGTTTGCCAGATCCGGACATTTGTTCTGTCGTAGTGCTTAATAGCCATTCTCTTTTAAGGAACCGCATGTGGGACCGTTACATTGTAATGGTTTATCGGAATCCACCAACGAAGAACCCAGAATTCAGATGTTTCGATTCTCTTCTATTCTCGTTAACCGGCGAGAGTGTTTATGCGGAAGTAACGGTTTTTAACGGATCGGGGCGCATACCGCAACGAATTATGGCTTATGACGTTTTAAACGGGGAAGTAAAGGGACAGAAAGAGTTTGAGAGTCCTATTATGCGTAATTTTGTAGCTGTAAAACAAGGCATCTTGTTTGCAACGAAGAGCACTCTTGAACTGTGGAACTTTGATTTGTCAGTCTGCATGCGACGATGGATGTTTGGCGTGGATGCTCTCTTTTCTATTTCAGATCATCAGGTGGCATGCATAACATTTGAAAAGCGAGGTGGGATCATTTTGGATGTTGTTGGAGGAGAGATTGTGGAAGTATTTAAACTGCCTCCCGGGAATTTGCTTGCTTGGCACAAGGACCTCCAGCTGTTTGCCTCCACTGATGGTAGGGAAATTGAATTGAAGCAACTTGGTAAAACCGAACCGCTGTGGCGTTTCTTCCTCGGTCCCAGATTTGGTCTTCTTGGTGTGAGGGCATCATTTTCACCCAAGGGTCAATTTCTTTCGATAGATAGCGACGGCACGCCTAAGTACGTTCTCGATACAATTTCTGGAAAAGTGCGTCTAAAATTGAGTGGTGACCTCATTGGCTATTGGAAATTCATCAGTGACGAGGAGTGTGTTTCTCTGACGTCCCCTTACCCACCTGGCTCTCTCCTTCAGCTGTTCAACGTAAGGTCTGGAGATCTTCTTGTTGTAATGGATGTTTTGGGCAATCCGTCCTCCTGTTTGGCAACATTTCCTAGATCGAGTCTCATTGCCATTGGTTCAGGTCAAGGGTTAGAAATCATCAAAGTAAAATACCCGGGAGAAGAGACACTCAGCAGTGAGGCAAAAAAGTAAGTTTTTTTTTTTAAATACACATAATCTTTTTTTATCACCTACGGGGCAAAATTAGTGAATGCTGATTGGCTGAGACGTAGGTCATTTTTTCTTAATCACGAGGACAATTTTGGTAATCAAGAAGGGGGCATGATTACTTGATCCTGATTGGTTAACAGTTGCTTATCCAGAGCAAGTGAAGTTTCAAGAGAATCCTCTTCCAGAATTAACTACTATTTTGTGTAGATATCAAATACATTTTAAGCGCTATTTCTATTGACAGCAACGACTTATTGAATTGAACTTTAACCGAACGGGAGCGTGTTGATTCTCATTTGTCGCGGCACGGATGGGTTTTCCCCAATAACTTTGCCCTTTATGTGATAAACATGTAATCGCTATGTTCCCTCGTGCAATTAAGGATTAATTTCACTTGTATTTTCAAAGTTTTTCAAATCGCCCTCGTCATTTTGCGACTCGGGCAATTTTGTGAAAACTTTGAAACTGCGCGTGAAGTTAATCCTTAATTGCCATCGGACCCATGCGATTACATGTTTATCACATAAAGGACAAAGTTATTGAGGGAATCCCGTTCCGTGCCGCGACAAATACTGAAATTATCAAGGTAAAATACCCGGGAAAGGAGACACTCTGCACTGAGGGTAAAAAGTAAGGTAGCAATTGATTGTATATTAGACAACCTTTTTTTAAATGCATGTAATCTTTCAAATACTGTATCCACTATCGTGGCCAGCCGTACCATGAGCGAATACTGCTCGGCAAATGACCACACGACCCGCGGATATCACAAGATATTCTGCGTGTACTTCGAGCTAGCCCATATAAAGAGTATAAACCATTATCAATCTATTGTGATTGCTTGGGAGTGTTTGTTATTCCCATATATGGTGATGCGGGTGTGCATGACGGGGTTGAGTAGTTTGCTTGTGGGCTCATTCTCGCACCCCTTAATTAGGGCGCGGGGTTCTGTATCCAAATTTCCGCTCTTAATACTTAACAATCTGTGGACAAGAGCCGCTTAAATGGTTTTTAAATATTCCTCACCCCGTTGATGGGCGAAACTTTTTTAGTAAATCGGGTTAATGACAGATATAAAACAATTTAAAGTGAGGTGGACACGAAGTAACACCAACCAGTCAGGCCAGTACCTTAGGCATGCGCACAACGATAACATGACACCGGGAGCGGCAGCGATGGACAGCTGTTTTGGTCCGGTTAGGCATCGTCAACATAGCATAGCTGTAATGACAGAGATAACGATGGCCTCCTCTATACAGGGCCGGGATGGGGCTGTTTTTTTTAAGTATGAAAAGCTCCTAGTTTGGCGAAGAGCAAGAAAACAAAAATAACATGTGACCGCTAACTGTTGCTTTAGCAAGGACGACGAGCGCTACGAGAACGTTGTCTAAAAACATTATTTCCCGTTATTGTAATAATTTTGCCATTAGTCCAAGTAGCTCTACATGGAAAGTGAATGTTAACATTCCAGGAATAAAATTGGTAAGAACCGTGTGGATATTTAGAGAGACGTCCTCACGTAGCATTAAATTTGATCAGTTCTTTTCGTTGTCCGGGTTAGAACGGCGGAGAGATGTAGGCCGTGTTTTCACGAGCGGTTTTTCAGGTCGCTTAGCGACTGACAACCGAAAATTCCGTGAAAACAGTTCCTTTCTCAACTCGCTTATAGTTAAGCGACTCGCAAATATTCAACAAAATTCCCATTAAATTTGAGCCACCAAACCAGGTAGCTTAAGCGAGTTGGCAATTTCAATCAGTAATACAACAGGCGAACCATTTTGTTATTAAGGCGGCGAAATACGAGATACAAAAACCCTCAACTTGGCGCGCAACAT
>NC_090883.1:36730912-36733412 GCF_036669925.1 Montipora capricornis
TTAACAAGGCCTTTGACAGTATTGATCATCAGATATTGTTTGCGAAACTACGTAACCTCAATGTATCCGATTCAGTTTTAACTTGTTTTCAAAATTACCTGTCTGGCAGAACTCAACGCGTGCAAATCCATAGCTCTCTCTCCTCTCGAGTTCTCTTACGGTTAGCCGTGTTGTACCACAGCTAGGAGTCCATTCTTATTCTTGGGCCGTTGCTTTTTAACCTGTACATCAATGACTTACTATCAGTCTGCCACATTTGTAGCGTAGAATCTTATGTAGACGATTCAAAGCTTTACATCTCATTTTCCAATAAGGATGTTCATAGAGGACTTGAAGACCTTCGACAGGATTTGAATCGAGTTGCTTCCTGGTGCTGCGAAAACCGACTCCTTATTAACCCTGATAAAACAAAGTTCTGTGCGCTTGGCTCCAAAAAAATGCTGGCGCAAACATATATCCCGCCTTTAACAGTTTAAGGAAATGGACTGCTTGTTGTTGACTCAGTGAAAGACCTTGGTGTGATAGTAGATAAGCACCTAACCTTTCATGAGCACACCAGCACTTTGGCAAGTGAACTGATAGGAAAACTAGCAATGATCAGCAGAATTCGTCACTTGCTTGATAAACCTACTCTTTTTGATTGTTTTAAACTCTCTCGGTTTTACTAAGGTATTTTATTGTTCATCCGTATGGGCAGGTACTAGTTAATCTAACATTTCTAAACTTCAACATGTTCGGAACTTTGCAGCCCGTTTGTCATCCGGAAGAGGAAATATGAACACATAACACCTACTCTCAAAGAGTTGAAGCTGTTTTCAGTACAAGAGGCTTTTAGATTTCGAGAAGCCGTTCAGATGTACGAATGTATGAATAATCAGACACGTACTGGAGCTATTTGGTAAATGTGTTTCAGAAGAGGTCCCAGGTTCATAGCTATAACAATAGGGACACAAACGATCTTAATATTCCGAAGTGCCGCACAGCGCTTGCCCAAAAGTCGTTCCAGTATCGCGGCGCAGACAAGTAGAATTCGGTGCCACGAGAGTTGCGCAATCTCTATAGTTTGAGTGCTTTTAAACGTAGTCTGAGAAGTCATCTCAGTAGTGACTGATTAGTTAATTAATCATTTCATATATTATTGATAGGTTTTTTACCTCAGTAGGTTATTAATTATTGTAAGTTAATTTTGTAGACCAGTATCGATTTATAGTTTAACATTGTAACAGGGGCACCCAACGAGAATATAGTTCAAAACCACTTAAACATAGCATTGTTAAACGTATTTTAGTATTTAAACGGTAGATATAGGCATATTTTTATCCCCTAAAAATTTTTCACGGGTTCTGATTTCCTAGCTGAAAAACTAGTGATCCGAAAATTATAGGGATCAAAACTTACCTTTTCGAAAATTTCAGCCAGAAAAAACGCTACCGAAAATTCTAGGTGGCCTTTTTAGGGTAAAAATCCGTTGAAAATGGGCAATTATACCATTTTTCAGATGTTCGAAAATCCTAGGAGAGGCAGGCAAGCAAGACATTTTACAACAAAAAGTCCGAAAATTCTAGATCCCAAATCATCTTCCGAACAGATATTTGCCGAAAATTGACGTTGGGTGCCCCTGCGGAAGATCCCCGTACGGGAGCCCTAATAGAGTTACTTGTATATCCTGTGTGACCGACAATAGGTTGTTTGTTTTAGCCCAAGTTAAAGTGATTTTATGTACATGTATTCCCCTGACAGCCTCGATTAGCTCTGCTGTTTACGGGCAGAGGAGGACATCGTAATTGATTGCGTCCTTTATAATCGATTGTAATTGGAACTATAGTGTAATGATTGTAGTTGTAATAAAAGTCAAGTTAAGATGCTGATCATCGCAGTTATTAATTAACGTTACTTCACCAGTAACGAAAGGAAACCCTGAATTTTTCAGGCTTATCTTTCGTTACTGCTCAAGTAACGTTAATTAAATAACTGCGATGATCAGCATCTTGACTTGATTCATCTCTCCGCAGTTTAAATAGGCATCGTTTTCATATATATTAACTTTCGTCATATTTGTAATAATAATAAAGGTCTTGATAAAGGTAATATACACTACATTGGAGTGACACTCTGATGATAGTTCCCTGTTTGATCCTGCGATTAATCATATCTTTATCTTAGAGATTAAGCGGTCCGCAGTCACGTGTGCAATTTTCAGGAGGACTTGTACTGATGACTCATTAAATCACTTATTATCTGTAGGGAAGATATCTGTTTACAAACATTGTTTTTGTTATTCAAAAGTGCCAACCACAGGAACAAAAGACCCTTTGTTTCGAAAGCCAATCAGGCTCTTGGTTGCACATTAATGACAATAGGTGACGTCAACAACATCATCGCTATTTAATTGACAGACGACCGAAAAGTTGAAATCGTAAATTGCAAGGCCTAGTCTGATACGACAAATATGTGCCCATATCCTAGCCTAGCTGCAGTTTGATGGATCAGTTTTTTCTCA
>NC_090883.1:36740912-36788412 GCF_036669925.1 Montipora capricornis
CATAGATTCATCTTCCAAATCGGCACCCTTAATCCTCACGGTATTAATGATCGCTTTTCATTTAACTAATATATTCCTATTTTTCACGTTGCCATATTACCACCAATAGCGTAGCTCCTACTCTACTATAAAAACTACTCGTAACCAACAATTCTTCGATTCGCTCTGACGAAGGGCTAACGCTCGAAACGTTGATAAAACCAAATTTTTGTATACTACTTCCCCACCGACGCAGCACCACAGTTTCTTTAGAAACTACCCCCTTCTTTCATCTGTTTATATACAGCCTACTTCATTACCCGATGCATACTTTCCAGAATGAATCAACTTCAAACGTCTGCCTTCTAAATGCATATGCCCGCTCTTTATGTAACAAGGCGCCAATTATCAAGTACTTTGTGACTGATTCTGATATCGATTTACTAGCGAAACAGGGGTGTTCCTCAGGGAACCATTATGGGTCCTGTTTTGTTCTGTTATGTTGAACGACATTAGCCCGGTCAACAACAAAAGTAAGCTGATGATTTAGCTTTGGGCATTATGGTATAGGCAAATGATGTCTGCGGGCGTCCAGAAGTAGAGAATATCCTTACTTGGGAAAATAACAGTGGGATGACAATTAATCTTACTAAGACCAAGAAATGATTGCCAAGAGAAACATACTGAGAAAGGACTTTACCTCCTGTTGTAATCGACATTCACTTCAAGCAACCGTTTGATTTTTTGTCGAGCATGTGCGAAGACGTCACACCTCGCATGATGTATTTGACATCACTTCGTCTTATCTACTCAGTAGGCTCACCCAAAAGCAGTAGTTCCGTAGCTGAATGCACGCGCAAGCGCCAAAACAAGTTTACTAACTCGTTTTACAAGTTGAAATTTAATTTATTCGTCCTTGGTGCTGGCCGGCGGCTCACTCAAAGAAACTAACGGTTGCTCGCAGAGGTTTCTCTCTCAGTAAGCGTAGGAGAAACCAACTGCTCGCAGGCTAAATCCCGAAGGGCATGCAATTCCATTTATACCTGCCAAAGGGTGTGGGAAAGGTCGACAGAAGAGATCTCTCTCCTGTATCTGCCAATAACGGGTATTACTAAACCACGAAAACAGTGAAACAGCGAAACGAAGCACCAAAACACCATGTATGACCCCACTATACATTGAATACTAACCGAAAAAGGTTGCATTTGAGATTAAATATCGTTTCAGGCCTAATTAGGCCTAAAACGTTACTGCTCCTAATTCAATGAGATTAAGATTAGGATTCAGATTAAGACTGAGATTAGGAGCAATGACGTTTTAGACTCAATTAGGCCGAAAACGATATTTAATTTCAAATCCAACCTTTGGCGGTTAGTATTCAATGTATCATGGTGGGGTCATACATGGTGTTTTGGTGCTTCGTTTCGCTGTTTCGGTGTTTCGTTGTTTAGTAATGTCCGTCAATAACCATCCTTGCAATCCACTTTTGTGAAAATGTTCGCTTTGCTCAACTCTGGTATGGTGTCTTCAATAACTGGCATTGGGAAATGACACCTCTTTAGTGCTTTGTTCAAGGGCTTTGGGTGCAGGCAAAGGCGCAGCTTGCCATTAGCTTTATTTGCAACCACAACAGAGTTTACCCATTCTGTAGGTCTTTCTACCTTCTCTATGACACCTTTAGCTTCAAGGTCAGCAAGACATTCTTTCAGTGGCTTTCTCATATCTTCGGGAACTCTTCTTAATGGCTTCTATACAGATAGATACATAAATAGTTTATTTAAAACCACATCGCAGCCCGAGGGCTGAAATAAGTAATTTTTTACAATGGTATAATAGATATAATACACTATTTAAAAATATATAGTCAATAAGAATCAAGATATAAGTAATTATAACAAAGCTATACTAACAAGATAAATATAATTACAATTGGTTATAAAAAACGTTTCCATTCTTATACTTACAACTTTTTAAGAAACAATCTAGGAGTTGTGCGAAGACGCATTGCATTGGCGGGCCATTGAAAATATCAAAGTGTTATTAGTCCTGTTGGTGTTCACACAAGGTAAAATGAAACGGCGGTTGTTTCGTAGAATATACTTCGCGTGATTCTTTTGTGGCGGTAAACTGTTTAGCTCATGATTTGGGTCAGCTAATATGTTGTCGAACAGTTTACTGCATAGTAGACTATGGTGCTTGACTATTGTCGTTACGCCCAAAAATCTGCAGGCATTATTGTAGCTCGTGCTGGGGATACGCACGAGATCCCTTTTTAGATATTGCGGAAGGGCTTGATAAAATACTGGTACGGTGTAGTCTACGGTGGATCTTACGCGCGACAGATAAAAGAGAACTAGGTCTGAAGGAGGTAGTCGAGCCCGTTTGAGCTGCACTAGGAAATATGATTTCTTACTAGCTTTCTTGACTACCTCGTTCACATGGGCGTTCCAGGTTAGGTCGTCACTTATAGTTAGCATTAACAACTCGGCGCTATTGACCACTTCGATTTCATTACCGTCGATGGTCACCGCTTCAAAGGGCTCAGGATTCCGGGTAAACGAGATTCTGAGCTCTTTGCATTTGTCTGGATTGAGAATAACTCTGTTATTACGGGACCATTCGATCACTTCATCGGTTATACCCTGGGCGTTGCTAACATTTCCTTTATGGATTACCTCCGAGGCCCCCTCGCTGTGGTGTCATCGACAAATTTCCATTAAAAATGTGATTTGATATCTAAATCATTGATCATCAAAACAAATAACCACGGGCCCAATTTGGTTCCCTTTGGTACCCCGGAGGGGACTAAACCCCACTCGGAAAAACAGCCCTTAACTAACTTAATGTGTTGGAACCCTTCCGAAAGGAAATCTGTGATCCAGTTAACAACACGTACTGTGGGATATATCTAATTTACATAACTTGTCAGTTACTATGGTCAATAAAATCGAACGCCTTACGATAGTCAAGTAACATATTTCTCACTGTCGCCCCATTCCCTTCAGTTCTAAGGGACTAAGGCATGTAACATACTAATCAAGGCCATGGTGGTAGACTACTTTGGGATCGCCCCGTACGTATACTGATTTAATTAACATCTTTATCAACTTCCAGCAGTAATGGGGCTCCAAGACAGCCAAGACATTCGCACTTGTCTTTGAACTTGGAGTATATATGCTCAAGGTTGATTCCGTCAAACATTTGGCTACTTGCTACATTTTCATTCATGTTTGCACTGGACGGCTTCTCGGCTGTTTCGGGACGTGCAGACTTATCCTCCTGCAAACTATTTCTCATTTAAACATGTTGAGCTTCAAATAAAATTGTTTTCTTGTACGTTTGATTGTGGTTTACAGACGTCGAGCATTCAGTTATTGTTTTTGTATTATATTTGGCGTTCGGCTACCTATTCTGGCCACCGCCTGCTGACTGATGACTTTAACTTGAATGCAGATACTACTGATGACAGGATATCTCGTCGATTTATTGATTTGATTCAGGCATATAATTTGGTTCAGAATATATCCTCCACTACTCGTGCACATGGTCACATTCTTGATTTGGTAATTACCAAAAGTGGCGATCGACTTCCCAGGGACTTAACCACATGATCTCTGATTCTGGTATATCTGATCATCTGGCGGTACAGTGCAAACTCCTAGCTACTGGCTATTACAACGTCCTGCTAAGATACCTTTCCTCCTGTTAATATTGACGACTTTACTTCTGGCCTTTCATACTCTGACTTGTTTAAGTCTTATCATGATATCCACGTGTCTGCTTTTGCTGACTCACATATTATAAAATAATTAGGATAGTACCCGCACTCTCATTGGTCAATAGCTGTCTTTAGATGAGGGTATGCAAACACGGCTGTGACATCACACGCAGTTTGATTGGTTATGTATTGTCAGACGCGCGTTTTGATTGGCTGGTAAGAAATATGAGCGTGTATCAAGAAAATCTGTTTCAATCAAGAAGTTAAAAAACCAGTATTTTCTTTCATTTGTCGAATTATCTTCCAGAAATATTTTATAAAAGGAATAGAGGACTTTTTTCTGTGTTTGCATAGCCTCATCTGAACACTCGGGGGAGTTGGGAGAATTCTCAACAGTTATGCAAATCCTCGACTACGTCTCGGGTTTGCACAACTGTCTTGAATTCTCCCAATTCCCCCTCCCGTTTAGATGAGGCTATGGAAACACGGAAAACGTCCTCTACTGCTTAAATAGTACATTGTTTTAGTGTCATGATTGGATACCTATCCATCTTTAAAACAACGGTCTGTTTTAGTACGCCCACTTTCACCGTGGTTCACTGCTAATATTCTACAAGTTAAGAGAAAGAGAAGACGTCTGGAGAAAAAGTGGGGTAGTAATGAAGTCTGATCTTGACTTTCAGCAATATACCAAACAGTGTTTTGTAGTAAATCACTTAGTAAGAAATGATGAAGAAACGAAGAAGAAAGAAACTTCTCACACAGACTATTTGGACTCACTACTGTTGGGGATATCTCAGCGGGCCGCCTTCACAGAGTGCTAAAGGCAGCTGCGAGTTTGACTTGTTCCACGATATGCGCACATCACGCCAGTTCAAAAAGACTTCGTATTTTAATGTTTAACGCTCCCAAAATACGAATGTGTGGTAAAGGTTCCAGTGGGACAAAACGTTTTCGTGGAACAATTATGTGCAGAGCCATTCAACATTGTTCTTTTGCACTGGACTGATACCTCATTGTAGTTCAGTAGGTACTTGTGGATCAATTTCATTCATTTTTGGGGGTAGAAACCAAAGGTCATTCTTGTTTAACTGATCCTAAAGGCATTAATTTGATCCTCGATTTTTTAGCTTTTTGCGGTTGTGAATCATACGCAATGCAGTTACATTCCTTAATTAAAGATAATGGTTGGTGATAATTTTTAATGCAGTCACTTACATTTTATTAGTTTCTGATGAAGACTCAATCGAAACCAATTAGGCAATCAAGTAATTATTTTTCTTTTCCATGCAGATACAATGTGAAAAATTAGTGGTTTGGTTAACTATGGCCACACCTGGTCCCTTGGCCAGCTCAGAAGAGAAGACAAATGGAGCTAAGCTCACTCGACTTATTATTGATGGTGGAACAACTGTACTGAGAAGTGTTTTTGACACTCATCACCCTTCTGCAAAGTTAGCAGCTGATCTTAATTCTTGTTATTCCATCCTTAACAACCTTTTACGAAGAAGAATTCTCAATGGTCACCAGTGGGACAAGCTATTCCCTGGTGGCGGAGTTGCTCCGGACTCCAACACCTTTGATATAACTCTTCTGTTCCTCCTTCTGACCAACATTTGTGGACTTACCCCTCCCCACACAGGATGGCATTGCAAACCAGCTCCAAGTGACACCTCTCATGAGGCAAACCTTGCTCGCATTAAGTTTTTCCGTAATCAAGTGTATGGGCATGTGACAACCACTGGTGTGAATGCACCAACGTTCAATGCTCTGTGGAAAGAAATTAGTGCCGTTTTAGTGTCTCTTGGGTTAAGTCAGCCAGAGATTGATCGATTGAAGGTGGAGAAATGTGGAGAGGAGGATTATCTCGACGTTTTACGGGACTGGGCAGAGAGTGAAAGGGATCTGAAGACTCAACTTAATGACACGCGTCAGCTTCAAAACACGGTCAAAAAGAACGTCGAGGAAAACAAATCTATCCTTAAAGACTTGCGAATCCAGCAGTCAACAACCCAAGAGACGGTTGAGGAGGGCAATTCCGTGATTGAAGACATACACCAAATTGTTACTGAAATTCGTGAGACACAACACAACACTGATCAGGAAGATAAAATCCTAAAAAAACTTGCTAAGATTGACACCCAACTTGACATGAGATATTATGGAAACAGATATTTGGAAGGAACCCGTGAGTCTTCTTTGCTAAAATCAACGGCTGGTTGGATGACGCAAGCTCTCCAAATTGTGTCTTGGTGCTCAGCGCAAATGCAGGGATGGGGAAATCTGTCATGGCTGCTGAGATGTGCAGAAGAATGCAAGGAGCTAAAAGATTGGCGGGGAGCCATTTTTGTCACCATGAGAGACCACGCCATAGAAATCCCAAGGTGATGCTGCAGTCTTTAGCCTTTCACCTCTCAGGCTGTCTTCCAGAGTACAAGAAAGCTCTTGTTGAACAGCTTTCCGGAAATCTAGGTGTAGAGATCAATGACATGGAAGTCGCAGATCTGTTTGGTTTGCTGTTTTTTGAACCTCTGAACAGCGTAGCAGATCCAGCTTTTACATTTCTTGTGGTAATAGATGCTTTAGATGAAGGTGAACACCAAGGACGAAATGATCTTCTTGACGTGATTGCTAGGTTTTTTAAGAATCTGCCACTTTGGATTCGATTTTTTGTGACGACGCGACCTGAAGTTAACATTTGGGACAGCCTGAAAGATTTGCAGCCACTGGTACTGGAGGGAAAAGATGAAGACAACTTGGAAGACATTCGTTTTTACTTTGAACGAACTCTGAGCGATTTATTAGAAGTTGAAAGGCGCGAGCTTGTCTTAGATGATCTCGTGCAGAAGTCAGAGGGAGTCTTTCTGTGTGCCCAGTTTTTGGTAGATTTTATAAGGGCCAAGAGTTCAACCATACTTACCTTGGAACAAGTAGACAAAACCCTTCCGACAGGCATCTCGTATGTATACCAGTCGTATTTCCAACGGCTGGAGCAAGACTTGTGTGAGGAACTGAACATAACTGAAGAGCAATTTCTTTGTTTCCTGAGTGCAATTGCAGCAGCGAGGGAACCACTACCATTGGGTTTTGTTCCTAAATTGTTGTGCAAGGACTTGTTGTCCACGACTGTTATGCGAAAGGTGAGCAAAGCCATTGCCATTGTGTCATCACTCCTTCCTGTTCACGATAACCGTATTCATTTCTTTCATAAATCAGTCAAGGACTGGTTGACAGACAAGTCACGCTACGAGCAGCACATTTTCAGCGTGGAGGAAATGGAAGGCCATAAGATCCTTTCTACTCTTTCCTCTAACGAAATTGACGAGTTAAAGAGAAAAGGTGTTAGCAACTCACAATCCTTCACTGACACTACAAGGTATGCTTTGGAACATGGTGTTCAGCACATGCTACAGTTAGACCAAGACACGAAATCCTGCAGCCTTGAACAAGTGGTTGGAAACTATGTGTTAGACCCAGAGGTTTTGTACGCAAAGATTTGTCTGAACATGGCAACAGTCGCAGAAGATGTTGTCTGTTTAATAAAACACGGTGGGTTGAAAACGATATCAGCCCATTGTTGTGAGACCCTTTCGTCATTATTGGTTGTTTTAAAGAAATACCGTCTAACCTTAGAGGAGTATCCCTTTACTATATTTCAATGCTTGTTGAATGAAGGAAGTAGTAAACTATCTTCTGACTCCCGTCAGCTTCTGGAGACCAAGTATTCCGATAGGCCTTACATGGAGTACTTAACCAAAAATGTCCCTCAAGGAGCTGTTCAAACTCGGTTTCATTTTTGTTCAGATGCTCGTTGTTTCGATGTGTCCCCTAGCTTAGAATACATGGTTTGTGAGTGCCTCGATGGATCCATTCAGTTGTGGTCACTTGCCTCTGGTAACCTCAAATGGAAACGTTATTGCAAACTAAGACTCTGTTGGGACTCTCTCTGTGGTAGAAGGAGAATCATCGATACCAATCATGCATACCAACCAGCAGATTATCATAGGTCCACTGTATATGCTTTTTACCGTTCAGTGGTATTTCATCCTACCAAGGAAGTCATCTTGCCAGGAGTTTTAAGCCATGCTTATTCCTTTAATGGAGACTTGAAGCCTCTTTTTCCCACCAGTAAGTGCAGTTTTTCTGTCTGTTCTATTTTCGGCGACGAGATGTTGTCTGATTGTCCCGACGATGCAAAATGTCTTATCGTGTGGAATCTAAACGATGGCAGGGAGATTGATCGTCTCACCAGAGATAACGATATTTTATCCTTTGCGATATCCCGAGATGGAAAGCTCGTGGCGATTTGCCATTTAACTGGCTTTGTTTGTTTAGTTGACCGGCAAAATGGTTTTTCAACTCTAGCAGAGGCAGCTTTAGACTCCGTGTGTGGAATGATTAGGTTCTCATCAGACAGTCGGTTTCTTTGGTGTTCACGTGTTGTAGGTTTTGCCGGGTCTAACAAGTGGTTTTGTTTGAGAGTCACTGAGGGGCCTGAGGATCACTATTCGATGGATATTGTTTATTTTTCCAGTTGGAATTCCTTTGAGCTAGAATCCCAAAGAATCGGTGGCTTTTTGTTAGGAGATCCTGTGAGTTTACAGGATCCATTCCGTTTTTCTGACGTAGTACTTAATAGCCAATCTCTTTTAAGGAACTACATTGTACATGGAGATTACATTGAAATGGTTTATCGAAATCCACGAAGGAAGAACACAGAATTCCAAGAAGTCCAATCTCTCCGATTCTCGTTTTCCGGCGAGATTGTTTATGCAGACGTGTCGGTCGGACTGGGATCGTTCAAACGTCAAATTATCATGGCTTGGGACGTTTCGAGTTGGGAACTTAAGGGACAGAAAGAGTTTGAAAGTGTCCTCCTCATTGAGTTCGTAGCTTTGAAAGATGGAATTTTACTTGCAACTGCGAGCACTCTTGAGCTTTGGAACTTGGATTTGTCAGTCTGCATGCGACGATGGATGTTCGGCGCGGATGCTCTCTTTCCTATTTCAGATGATCAGGTGGCATGCATATCATCTAAAACGGGAGATGGGGTCATTTTAGGTACTGTTGGTAGAGAGTATGTGGTAACGTTTAAACTGCAGCATAAGTTGATTGCTTGCTACAGGGACCTCCAGTTGTTTGCCTCAAGTGACGACGGGCAAAAGTTCATTGAATTGAAGCAACTGGGTAAAACGGAATCGCGATGGTGTGCACTCTCTGGTAACAGTTTGTTTTGTGTGAGGGGATCATTTTCTCTCGAGGGTCAATTTATTGTTGTTCATGAGTTAAATGGTGTATACGTTCTCGATGCAGTTTCTGGTAACTTGCGTGTTAAATTGAGTGATGACCCCGTTAAGAGTTGTAAATTCATCAGTGACGAGGAATGTGTTTTTCTGAATGACGCCTGCCTTAAGATGTTCAACGTCAGGTCTGGAAATCTACTCTGTGTTATGGGTGTTGGTGTGGATGAGCCATACCGTTTAGAAACTTTTTCCAGTGGAGATATCATTGCCATTTGTTCAAAGCTAGGGTTGGACTTCAAAATTATCAAGGTAAAACACCCGGGAGAAAAGACACTCAGCAGTGTGGACAAAAGGTAAGTTGGCAATTTGTTGTTTGAGAGCCAAGTATTCTTAAAATGCATGTCGTCTTTCAAATGATGTGCCCGCTGTCGTGGCCAGCAGCACTATGAGCGAATACTGTTCGGCAAATGACCACACGACCCACACTGAAATCTTCTGTATGCACTACAAGGTAGCCAACAAAGCATTGTTATCAAAAGTTAGTGGTTGCATAGATGTGTGTTTTTGTTCCCATATAGGGTGATATGAGCTTACATTACTGTGTTGCGTAGTCTGCTTGTGGGCTCATTTTCGCATCTCTTAATTAGCGCGAGAATCCCGCTCCTTACACTTACAGTGTATATGTTCTTTGGATAAGAGCCGCTAAAATTGTGTTCACATATCGACCGTTATGTTGATGGATAAGGTGCTTATTGGTGGGTTGATACTCTTTTGAGTAAATCCCGTTAATAACAGATACAAAAACAATTAAAGCATTGGTGGTCACACAATAATTTGACAAACACAATAATCAGGCCAATATCTTGCGCATGTGTACAGGGATTTGACACTGGGCATTTGGCAACCTTGGACAGCTGTTTTGACAGCTACTTGGGCGTCATCACCATGGCGTAGCCGAAATGACAGTTACGAGTGGGCCGGGATTGGACTGTCACCTTTGAATGTGAAAAGCTCCTAATTTGGCGAGACTAATTTGCCTTTTCGAGACTAGTTGCTCCTTGCCCCTTAGCTTTCTATCCTTTGATGGTGACAATAATGCAGCTGACGGGTTTATTATTGCCTTCACGTAAAACGATAAGCGGGAACCGGCAGAAAAGAATAAAAATTTAATGTTTCATGTTGGGTCCTGTTCTTGAGAAGTTGTTGGCAGTATCTGTAGATAACAGGTCAATGGTTGCGGCAAATTCTTTGATTTTTCGTCAAAATCAAACATTCAGCTAGAGGTTTGCCGTTGGTGCGAATGCGATGCTCAATTTCCCTACTGCGTTTGCTAGAAGAAGCAAGAGGCAAAAATTTAAAATACGACGAGCTTACGTTTTCTCTTTCACTCACAAATATACTAAAAACGTGACACCTTTATCTCCTTCGATTGACAATTTGATCAATCAGTTGAATTAATATTTGTTACTTTTCCTGCAGGTCCAAGTGTCAGGAGCGAGTTTCTTGTTGTCTGATCATCTGAAGAAACAACAGTGACGATTGTGACCGCAAAGTTTCCTGGCGCGTCTTCTGGACAAATACAAGAGAAAACTTGTACATATTTTGAGCTCTGTTTCATACTGGCAGAGCTGTACAGTGTTTCCTGATCTGTAGTAGATGTGGTAGGATTTTTTGCAGACGAATGGTGTAACAGCATACACTTTGTTGGTCGCGTTTCAGTAAGTTAGCTTGTTTTTTTTTTAACCGATTCAGGTCGCTGTAAATTGGCGACGAATGTGGATACGTTTACGATTAGAACTGTGGATAAATAATAACTTATTCTTTATAATCAGTTTGGGTCTTTTTTTCGTGCCTTGAGAAAGGAAAGTTGTACAATCTCACATTTGCGCTAAAAAATCCTTTGCTTTCTAATTGTTTTACCTGAAGTTTTGCCGCTGGAAAGTTTGAAACTTTTTTTAAATATGCGTTTTATTCGTATGTGTAACCCGGCCGGGTGTGAAATTACACTTGTTTGCTCAATTCAGCCTTTTTGTTAAGCTGCAATAAAACTCAGCTGATTCAGCTGTAGAGGCATTTATTGTGTTAGTTCTAACTCAGTTGAATGCCACTGCAAGTTCGGTATAGATGGATAAAAGTTTCATCCAGGGTTAAAATAGTGAATACGTATTTGGATATTGTCGATTTTTTGCCCAAAGTAATCGAGACCTCGTCGAACAAAAACTGAGGCCTTCACTACGTGAACTTCTATTTCATATTTTGAAATCATAGGATGCTTCTGTTGATGCGCCAACTTTATTAAATAAATGAAGAAAACTGCATGACAGAATTTCATCGAGTGAATCTTGAATCTTATTTCCAAATTTGTAATATCATAAATTTGTTTTTTCCTCTTGATCGTTATATTTTCCTATTTCTAACATGGCTAAATATGCTATTTGTGTCAGTCCTAGTCAAAGTAATCTTATGTATTCCCCTTCCAGCCTCGATTAGCTCTGCCATTTGTGGGCAGAGAGGACGTTACTTTTTGGTTAGTCTTAATTGATTATAAAACGTGATCGTAATTGCTGTTGTAATTGTAATAATGATAGAGGTATAATAAAGGTCTCCATAAAGGTAAAAAAGCCATTAATGGGTAATACACTACACTGAAGTCACAATCTCAAGATAAACCGGACTTACATCACCCTCACCACTTAACCTGCATAACAAGCGTTTTCAGCGAGCGAGAATCCAATTCAATTTTTCTGGCCGCGCGAGAATAGGGCGAATGCCAGCTGGAAATCCTGGGCGCTTACCATTTGTCAGAAAAAAACCGTTGTTCCGGTGGGAAAACAAATGCAACGGTTGACAACAACAGAAATTTTCTGGAAAGAAGGCACAGCCTGCGAAGGTTGTCTTCTTTTTCCACTTTTACAGAGTCGACGGGATTGTTTGCACCACTAGAACCAGGCTCCGATGCGAGGATTACATCACTTTACTTGGCGGGCATTGGCCGCTACATTTATTTGTCAACTATGAAATGGTATATGAAATGGGTCATATATGAACTGTGGATATGAAATCAAGTGACGCTGTGATCTTCGCAGTTATGAACGCAATTTTTGCAATTGCGTAAAGAAGCCTGAAATTCCATATATCATAGACCCATATACCCATTTTTCATAAACCCACAAATGACCAGCTCCCAACGTCAGTGGCTTCATAGCTCAGTTTACCCCTCACGCAAGGGGGTCCTTCCCCCTATGTCCGTAACCACCAAAATTTTATGACATGCGCAGAGTACTTTCCTGGAAAGACTGCTGTTTCCTGGAAACGCGGGCTGCTTTCGTTAATTGTTTACAACGAAAGTTGCGAAAAAAAATGTCAGCCAATGGGGCGAAGAAAATTTATCGGCGGGCAGTTTTCTAGTAAATATCAGCCGGCGAAGAAACTAAAATCAGAAGAGAAACCAGACGAAAACAGTTGTAGTGTTGGTGGTCAGGATTCAGCAGCAGCAACTCCGGAAAATGTTTTTCTCAAGTTTGCAAGCGAGCTTGCGAGGATCGACAAACTCTCTCGTGAATATAAACGACTAACATCAGAAAATGCAGGACTCAAAAGGACAATCCAAACGCTTCGAAAAAGTATAGGTAAGCATTGGTTAAGGAAAACATGGGTAAATGTATAACTCAAGTCTTTTTTTTTTTTTTTTGGAATTGGCATACTTCTTATTACGGCTGCTTTGAGTGGGCTTCCCAACAAGGAAAATGTAAACAGACGCAAATTTTGGCGTGAAACAATTGGCCTGCATCCGGCCTGTTCATTCAGTACAGTTATAATTCCTTTCAAGGCTTTATAAGCTTGAGGTTGAAAGTTAAGTTCAACTGGACCACAGAACGGACATTCATCGACATTTGAGTGAAACAACGTTGAATGTTTTTTAAAATAATTTCACCTCGAAAAGGCACGGAGCTAGTGAAAATCCTTTGTACATTTTTGCGGGTAGCTAGCGGGGTGAAAAACGTTAGCGTGATCTCCTTAAAATGGGGTAAAAGAAAGTTTTACTTTAGAGAGACTGAAACAAACGCCTTAAAACTATGTTTTAATAATTGACCGCTGTAAAAGGTCTTGTTATAATTTCCAGCGAATTTCGCAGCTGTTTATATTAATTCTGTGTTAATTCGCGAATTGTACATCCAGACTTTGCTTTTATTTTGGACAATAAATAATGTAGCAGAGCTGAAAGAAACAAAGCATTTTCGATATATGCCAACACAGAAATTCTGTTAACGCAAAGAAACATTACTTGGAGGAAAAAAACGTGAAAAATATTTTTAAATGGCACAGTAGATGATTTTGTGCGGACCGCGGAGGAGTCCTTCTTATGTCGAATGCGATCTAGATTTAAATTTTTAGACTTTTCTTACCTTTCTCGAGTTATAAATTTAAGCTTATTTTGAGTTCAAGAGGACAAAACCTTTACTTAGAGAACTGTGTAAATACCTTTCCAATTGATAAAAAAAAGCAATGTTCTCGACAGTGACGAAAAACTTTCAAAAGGTTGAAAGAAAACATCAGTAAATAAAGTAGCCACATCTAAATGTAGAAAAGAGAGTTTAAGGCTCACACTTTTCAAAACGTGAATTTAATGAAATAATTTGTTTTCGAAGCCACAAGTCAATAAAATTTTTGTGTGACTTTTTCCCTTGTTTTCAGTATTTCTGCGAAGAAGGAACAGTGATTTGAAGAAAGAGACTCTGACCCTACAAAAACAAGTTACAAAGCAAGACAAATTGTTGAAGACCACATCCTTGAAGAAAAACGACACAATAAAAAAACTAAGGGGGGCAAAATCTGTTGCAACAAAACTGAAAAACCAACTCAAACAAAAAGGAGATGTTTTAAACAGTTATTTTCTTGTGGATACATTTGCCCATGGCAAAAATGGAGCAAATCATAGGAGTGTAATGTTCATGGCTTGCATTAGATATTTACAACATGCATGTCTTTTATCTAACCAAAAGGCACCAATTGCATTACATTTAATTTTCAGTATTTTGTTTAATTGTAGTCCCCCAAAAAATCTGATTGTTTCCCCAACTACTTTGTCAGATTGGAATGTTCTTTTAGGGGAGGCAGACAAATTAATTCTGTGTAAAAGATTTGCAAACAGCAAATATGATTTTCATGTTTGGAGTGATGACTCTAACAAAGGAGGGGAGGAAAGGCACATTGTGGGGGTGCACACATGGTGCCATGAAACTAACAAGCCAAGGGCTTATGTTCTTGCTAACAGCATTGTAGCTAGTGGGTCAGGAAAACACCAGTCAGATGTCGATTTCCACATTGTTCATGACACATTTGGCATATCAAATGTCTCAGGGTTAGTTGGGGACAATGCCTCTACCCAAAAGGGTAAATCAAATGGATTGATTGCAAACAACTCCAAACTGTTTGGCAGGGAAATGTTTTTTGTGGGCTGTTACCCACACATACTTAATATAATGTTGCGAAGAATGTGCCAGGCTGGGTTTGGGGCAAAGGGTGATATGAACAACAACCACATATTGCAATTATTATACAAGATATCCTGGCTCCACCATGAACGCCCAAGTCAGTACAAGGCAATGTATGTTTCACTGGGAATTTTAAGTAAAGAGCCACCCCTTCCACAGTCCTTTATTGACACAAGGTGGACATATTACCATGAGATGCTACAATGGTATTTAAAGTATGGAAAAGCCTGTCTTCAGCTTGCAGAGCGTATACTAGAAAGGATGCCAAAGTCAGATAACCACTCATCAGTCTGGCAAAATGTCATCAAGCTGAGCTCCTGCCCAATGATCCAAGTGCAAATTAAATTCTTATTTGAATTTCTTGACAAGTTCATTATCCCATCTCTTAATTCATCACAAGCAAGTGACGAGGAACTTGATTTTTCCAGTGGATATCTGGCACGACTATGGCCTGCAACTGTTCTCAAGCACAATGAAACACTCAGTCAAATGTTACTGTGTCCATCACTGTATTTTCCTTTAACAGAAGAGCAAGTGCAATTATCTTTGAAAGATCCAGCCGCTATTAAACACTTTTACCAGGAAGTGCAGAGGCCCATGTTGCAAGAAGCCCTGAAAGTAATTAAAGAACATGGTGCTGAGTGGTTATCCTTTCCCAAGCTGTTTGGAATGGGAGCTGATCAAAGATTCCAAAGTCCATTCTGGTCATCTGTTTTGAAGGTCCTTGACATACAATTTGTATCCACTGAAAGCAATCAAGGAAATGCACCTGAAAACAATGTAAAAGTTTATGGACAGGATCTTCAGAGATTGGTGTCTAAGGACAGAAATGGGCTGGTTAAATGGGCCAATATTTGGCAGCTGCAGAAACCTCAACTTCTAACTGAGATTAAAGCAATGGCAACATCACCTGAAAGCTGTCTTATTAACAAAGACACCACACCACACCTTTTTGAATTTTATGCCAAGCACATTTTTAGCATTCCTGTGAACAATGTCATTGCTGAAAGACAGTTTAATCTATCCCAAATTTATCTTCATGACAACCTGTCAGAACTATCAAAACAGGCCTCTGTAACATTTGTCGAGAACACTATTCACAGTGGTAAAACTAATGGTAGGACCACTGAGACAGCAAGGCAGACACATGAACAGAGAATGAATGACTATGGGCAACTACTGACCACAGAGCTTCTCCAAGAGGCAAGAAAAAAGATCAACAACATCAGAAAAGGTAGTGCAGTCAGTGCCCCACTTAGAGGAAAGGATGTCTATCCTAAAGCGTGGGAGGAAAAGAAACTGAACAAAGACACATCACTGACAATCCAGTCTCTTAAAGCTGAAGGTCGTAAGCTTGAACTTCAGTGGAAAGCTTCGACAAAAGGAACTATAAATTTAGAAGAACAGAGGTCATTCAGGCCTACAACAATTGGATGGCGTAGAGACACTGGACAGGTGCCACCTCTAATGCACCTTGCAGCACTTACGGTGTGGGATTATGGTGAGGAGCTTTCAACACATGACTTACCAGTTGAATGCCAGAAGTGCATCAAAAATCTTCCGCGTATCTTCCCAACCTCATCAGTTAATTCTGTGTCCACTTTGGATGTCCCCATGGATATGTCCATAACATCTGTCCCTGTTCATGAAGAATAAGACCTGACTGAGGGGTGGCTCATCAAAAAGGGGGAACTAACTTACATTTGGAAAGGTTAAAGTCAATTTATAGTCAATCTTCCTCACATGTGACCAGTATTTTTTAAGTTTTAACAGGGTTTTAAAAATTACATGTCAGTTGTGATCATCGCCAGTGAGATTTAAGAATTTTCATTGAAACTTCCCTAGTTTATTGCTGAAATAAAGCTATGAATTTTTTTACATTACATCACAGCATACAGTATTTGAAAACAATCAGTTGTTTCCTACACGTATGTGCTTTGCCTTTTTTTTTCAGCTGATATTTTTTTTTTTGGAAAGATTTCCAGAAATTTTAAAGATTCAGACCATTCAAATGCCAGAAGTTACAAATAGGACTTCGAATGATCATTTCAGTCTCAGAAATATTGGTCATAGGTGACATAGATTGACTATAATTGTAACGAATGAATCCATGGTCCCAGTTTCAGTAGGCAGAAATCACAGTCATGACTCATGCTACAACAAGAAACCTTAACTGAATATAAAGATGTGTGAGAAAATGTTATGACATTGAAAGAATGACTTTAAATTTTTCTTTGAGTTTAAGTGTTAAAGCTTAAAATGAAGTCACTTTTCTTTGAAACACAGCAAATCACACACAGCCTGTGTTTGCTCTTGGTAGCATGAGCCCTTGATTGGTTAGTGAACATTTTAGGATAAATTACCCTAAATAAACCACGGATATTGTCGTTAGGTGCTGTTTTCCAAGAATTTTTGGTGTAAGATAAATGAATTGCACCTAAAAAAAGTTTGGTATAGATCACTTTTGACTGTAAAAGCCAAAAGAATAATTTTAGTGACAGGAATATTTTTTACCCCAATGCATGTAAAGTAAAGACAAAAAGAGTTATTTATTTCAAGTGATATTAACCAAAAAAAAAATGGACACAGCTTTCAACTACCCAGGGGTTAATTATGAAGTTGATGTCAGTTGTAAATATTAGTAGGTACCAAAAACCGTGCACAATATTTTATTTGGTGTTATGAATTTTTTTATGAAGATGAGGTGCAGGATGGTAGATTTATTATCTGTTAATGGATCAGATCCATTTTATTCCTGTATAATTTGACTGTCCTAAAAAAAGACAGTAATAATATTGTGTTTAAAAATACACAGTATAAGTTTGGTGAGACGAACGAGGTTTCAGACATGACTTTGCTGATTGAACTGACATTCCAAAAAAACTTCAAACAAATAAAGATGGAGAAATTACATTGCCTTAACCTTTTCATTCTTTGAGTTTAATTGTCTAAGAGCGTGACAATAACAGTAATGATACACCCTGACAAGCTATGAAGAGCAGGTTCCCATTAGTAGTTGATGAATCGAAATTGCCACATTGTTTTGCCAAAGTACAAAATGTAGCTAATTTAAGTGAGCGATTTGGCGCATAAAACTACTAAATTATGTGTACTGTGTGCTCAAGGTTCACTGGTTTCCGATTTTCACTGTGTTTACCCTTACAACATTTTTATAAGTTAAGTGTTTAGTATTTTGTATTGTATTATTAGTGTTATGTATGTCGTCAAGGTTTGAAAATTAGAAAAATTCATTGCGTACCTTGCCTGCAATCTTCTGTTGCCTTCCCTCAATTCGATCGAACAGCTCTTTCTTGACAACTCAGTTTGGCTACCTCGAGCGCGCGTGAAGAAAAATGAAATAACTTCATAGGAACACAACGCAGAACTCCTAATGTTGACCAACTGATAAACTGAATGACTGGTCTTAAACATCACCGTCGCGAAATTTTTCTTCAAGCAGCAACGCACCGAACAGTGCGCATTCAAGTAAATAAACTAGGTACAGTATAAACTTAGGGGACAGAATCGAAATTGAAAACGGTAGATATTTCGATCATGTACCATTCTTTAACCTTGCCTTTAACGGTGGCTGAAACTTCGCGTTTTAAAAAGATATTAAACAACATAGTCCCCATAGCATTCTCGTTGAGTCGACCTTATCAGTCGTGTTCATACTGCGCATGTCTATAATATTTGTGTTGTGACGTATCGCATTCATTGCGTGAGGGGTACAGTTGGTTAGAGCGTTTCACCGGTATCGCGAGGTCACGGGTTCAATCCCCGTTGAATCCTGAAATTTTCAGGCTTCTTTACGCAATTGCAAAAATTGCGTTCATAACTGCGAAGATGACAGCTTCACTTGACATTTATTTGTACACAGACTCTTACGGAATTCGAAAATGGAGTCACAAATGAAACGGCTCATTCCATTTCCCATTTAAAAAAACTTCTGACCGAAAACTAAATGGTAAGCGGCCCCTGTTACGCAGGCTACCTCACCACTCGGCCATGCTGCCTCCTCAAATTTTATTGACACACCCAGGGGATCTAAAGCCGTGTTCACATTAGGCTGTGATTATGATCGAATTATAATCCAATTAAGTTTGGAACGGGTTCACATCAACTAATTACAGTACGTGATTATAATTGGATAATTATTTCAAACGACCTCAAGGGGATTGTTTGAAGTAATTACAGTAGGTAATTGAACAGAATGGCGAACACGTGGTGGTATGAGCGAACGAAACTTCTAATCGCTTTATGGAGTGAAGATTTGGATTTGTCTTCTTCTATGTTCGGAAGCTATCCTTGGTTCTCTTCTCTCCTCAAGCATCGTAATGGTAATCGAGGCAGCCACGCGTTTCGGACCCATTTTGTCTCCATGCGAGGTTACCCAGCTTATTTTATTTGAATTTTCGCAGATGTGAACAGGACCATAATTGAATAAAATTGAATAGAGTATGATAGCCTAAATAATACTTCAGTTGATCATAATCAACGTTGAGTGTGAACACGGCTTTAAGGTTTTCGCTCTTTAGCATTTGGTCAACTAGGGGCTCCGAGGGCTGAGGCAGTCGTGCGTGACGTCGAATTTTCTACACATGGTATTGCGTACGATGATTGACGCAGTTGTGAGAGTATTTGCCTGTAATTAATGAGGTCCGGTTTGGATTCCCAGATTTGACAGTTGACACTCTACTCTGCTCCGAGAAATTGTTCTCCAACTCCTGCCATTTTACATTCTCAACAGAAACCAACGTTGATTTGATCAGCTTCAACCCTTTGAATTCTAGGAGTGATCGGTTTGTAAATTCTCTTCACAACGTCAAGGAAATGTCATTCAGATAGTATCGAGAATGGAGAATATTATCAGCTGAAGAGGTGTGATCTTGATATAACACCAAATTTTCAAAAAATCAATGGTTCTAGTTAGGAGAATGAACGTTTCGATCGTGGGAATAGAAGGGTTAATTTAATTTGATTTGTTTTGATTTACAATCTCTCCAATTTGTACAGAAAAAAACGTTAGCTAAATATGCTTATAATACTAACTAGTTTACCTAAGTGGCCTTTTTCATTGAACGATTCGAATTTACTGTTTGTTGCGTGACAGTGTAGAGCAGGCTCTATTCTCGCGCATCTTAATTTCTCTATTCGCGCACAACCACAATTCCTTGCGCCTTTGACCACAACCCCTTGCGTTTTGAAGAAAAATGTGTTCTTCTCCCAATTAGAGAGTTGCGTCGTTCGTTCGCTTCACGTTCACTCACTGCGGCAGCCATTATTTATCCTTTGATGTATCGTCGTGTCATACTGGAACGATTCATACCGGCGCCAGTTCACCCCGGTTTCTCTACCGGAGAAAGAATTTCATTTCGGTACGAAAGTTCGCAACGGTGTCATTTAAACGAGGAACAACCACTCGTTTCGGTATGAACTTCATTCTCGTTCCCAGAGCTGCGATCCTCTTGGCCGGCGCCACGGATCGAGCCGAGGCACTGGCCAAGAGGATCTCAGCTCTGGGAACGAGAATGTATGAACTTGACCTCTGGGTTGACTGGAACCGGTAGCGCATGAGTGAATCTCGTCAATCCAAAATGACATGTATTTGATCAACGTCAAGTGTGCCTTCATGCAAACTCGATATGAAATAAAGTAAGTATCTTGTAAACACGATAGGAAATCAATTAGTCATCCCGGTAAGGAACTCGCGCCAGGGACGAGTTTTCTCATGCAAACAGCCCCTTTGATTGAGTTTTACTGGTTCTCAATGAAGTCGAACAACCCCTTTCCAGGACCTCTCTGCTGGTTTGGGTGTCCTGTGGGTTTTCGAGCCGGAAGTTCGCCATATTTTCAATGCTGAAGAACCTTGGAAGTTGCTGGATATCTAGAGGTAAGTGAGTTGTTCGTCACGACAAGGTTTACAGCGACGTGATTTGTGACGTTTCTCTCCCTAAAAGTTTACTAAGCGGGCTCTGGGAAATTACTAAATACTTATCGCTAATTGACGTTTTCTGTGTACTTAGTATCTCATGGAACTGTGCCATGATGTGATATGATTCGTATATTGGAGCTTGGCCTTCATTAACAGGTAACCAATCGAGTATGTGCGGTGATTTAAATCTAGTTTTCACAGCAAAGAAACTTGCCTATTTCTCGCCATCGTCACCTTATAGACACTGGAAGCATTGTTTTTTCCTTATGTAACGATCTTCCATCTTGTACATGTAGCGTCTGGTCTCAGGACACAATATCGATTGTAATTGTGTTGTAAAAACACTTGAATCATGATGTTTTTAAATACTTTGCTAATAGTAACTAAATTTAATTAGCTTGATTGTACTACAGGTAAAGTACGTGTTTTTTGCTATTCAATAATTTCCACAAGTCGCCCAAGCTCGATATAACTTTTGTGTATTTGCAGGAGTAGAAATATAAGGATTTGTATGGGGAAAACGGTTTTTCGCAAAAATCACTCTATGCCCAAGCTCAACAATCGCTTCTGCTTTTAACCCAAGGCAATATTTATAATCGCTTGAGCCCGGGGGGGGGACTCCCATATGAAACAGACGGGGATGCTCGTCGTCTCGCTTAGGGGTGTAAATTTTGGATTTTGGTCTCGCTTAGGGTGTTCCGGGCAAAGCGCCAATATTTTATGCCACCAAGGTCTCGTTTAGGGTTCGGCGAAGTAACACAGAATTACACGAAGAGAAACAGAAGTCAAATTTCCTTTTAAATTTTCCTTTTAGATAAAAGCATTTGATGATTGTGCCTTTTTATCATTAAAACTCATTGCGTGTCGTATTTTTGTGTTTTTAAACGGTCTCTTTTAGGGGTCAAAATTTGCTTAAGCCACGCCTAGATTGGTCTCCTTTAGGGGTTAAATTCAAAATATCCGACGAGCATCCCCATCTGTTTCATATGGGAGTCCCCCCCGGGCGCTTGAGGTTTCTAAACAAATATCTTATGTTCTTAGAGGAATTAAGCGAGCTATTTGGAGAAAATTGGTCAAAATTTCTGACTGCCGGGTATGTAGTTTTTTGAAAGCACTTCCCAGCTGCCGGGTATCTAGACATGTCGTTTAAAGTTGAAATAGGTATCTCTAAGTGCCAACGAGACAGTCAATACAATACATAGTTTGCAGATTTGTATCAGAGTAATTTTTTTATTCGAAAGTTCTGAAACTCAACTTATCTTGGTAACAATAATACAATAATAGAAATTGCACACTTTGTATCTCCAACAACAATGTAAATGTCAACGTGTTTAGCAATAACATGGAAAGTACTGCAGCTGTAATTTTTGAACGGCTGTAATTTTAACAGGAATATACCATAATTAAGATGAATAAAATCAGTGCCATGTAAAAAATTGCCAAAGCATTTTCAGACTTTTCAGTGTGAAACATGTAATGGGGAATCAAACTCTCTAGCACATGAAACTTTAAAGTTGTTTTACTTGTAGAATTTTTATTTTGCAAGATACAGCCATGAATTATAAGTCAAATTGATCATTGACTGCAGAATTGCATACTTTGCAGACAACATATTTCCTTTGAAAATTAAATTAAATTGTTCACCACTCAATGGTTACAAAACGAAAAACACCTCTAATCATGAACTGCCGGCCGAAATTAACAACAGCGGCTGATAAGAACATGTACACCGGTTTAGTTTTGAGCTCGATGGGATTGGCTTATTTTTTTCTGTTGTTACATTACATTACTTTTTTCTCTGGATCACTCAACATTTTTTTTGCCTGCAACTCGATACTTTCGCACATGGTTCTATAATGCTGCCGCCTCGTGATCCTCGCCTTTCGCTCGGATTGGTTATTGGCAACTAAAAAATAGCTTACCTTGCCTCAGTCTTGTGTTTCTTTGTCTCTGGTACCATTTCTTGGTTGATTAAGAGCAATTTAGGTGGCTTTTGGTTCCTCTTCTTTTCCCTTTATATATTCTTTCCCAAGGTCGGGCACCAAGACAAAGCCGCCAAACAGAATCATCGAAGGAAAAGGGCCATATAGATCACGAATGAAGAAGACAAATGGGTAGCGGAGGTATCATTTGTGACCTATGTGGAGCAACTTTATGGCCCTTTTTCTTTGATGATTCCGTTCGGCAACTTCTTCTCGGTGCCTTCTTCTTGGTGCCCAACCTTGGGAAAGAATATATGTAGGGAAAAGAAGAGGAACCAAAAACCACCTAAATCACTCCTAATTGACCCAGAAATGGTACCAAAGACAAAGAAACACAAGACTGAGGCAAGGTAAGCTATTTTTATGTTAAGCGTAGATATGTTTTTGAATTTTGAGAAATACCGTTTTCCCCATACAAATCCTTATAATTTCTACTCTTGCATAATACCGTAAAGTACAAATATATATCGAGCTTGGGCTACCTGTGTTCAATTCAAATTATCTTTATTTCCTGTGCATCCAATCCAGTAAACAGTTTGATGGAATAACATCTGATCATCTGATAAATATTTGCAACAGTATTAGACACTAAGGATTTAATGATCATGCAACAAAGCTGTGAAAGGAAATTTCTCAACTGAGGGATAGATGTTTCTCTGGAATAATCTGCGGAATACAAAAAAGTGTCTTTCAGTTCTCACTATTAATAATATTAGGCTTAAGTGTTGAGGTAATATTACATCAAATAAAACTATGATCCTTGCAGTTATGGACACAATTTTAGCAATTGCATAGAGAAGCCCGAAAAAATCAGGACTTCGACAGGGCTTGAACCTTGCAATACCGGTGTGACGCTCTAACCAACTGAGCTACATGTATGAAGCTACTGACATTGGGAGCTGGTCATTTCTGGGTTATAATTTTCCTGTGAGGAATGAATCAATGAACGAAATGATGTTGAGTATACAGTAGGAGCTAAGAAATTTCATCCATAACTGCGAGGATCATAGTTTTACTTGATTTCATTTCTGCAGTTCAGTATAATGATTACTTTCATATATCATTTTGTTCATTGTAATATTACGTGTAGGTTTTGTTAAAAACCAGATGACTGGATCATGCAATTCTAGAGTTTTGATTGGCTGGGTCATCATGGTATACATGTATGTAATGGAAATTGTATGAACGCAAGTGCAATTCGTGAAATGCACTAGCAAGTTATTTTTATTTACTCAACAAAATTATTCAGTTGCTGTGTTTCCTTAGCAACTTCCACATTGCACTTGCACCCTATAACCTATTTAATTATGCAGTCATCATTGACCAATCAGAGTATACTGTATACTGTTGAGTATACAGTAAGAGCTATTATACCATGCTCTAAAAATGTCAGTAACTGCACACATTAGTTTTTTTTAGTAGGCAAGTTTTATCCATAATTGTCATTCCACTCATATGGGATGATTATAGCCAACTTGGGGCTACACACCTCATTGGCTATCTCTATCTATTATCTTGAGCTATTTCTCTACACTTGTATAAATGTCTCTTACACTTTTTTATTTAATCTTTATGGAGTAGTTTCTAACAAGGTAATTTACCGGTAAAAGTATTTAAGAAATAATAATTTTGACACTCTGTGTTTAAGATTTTATGTTTTTGATCAGTTGGCAACTTTGTTCCTGATTTCTATTTCAGTACATGCGCCCCAAGCTCAGTGTGAGGGAAAGCCAACAAAAATATATTAAGGATTTATGGGAATCCCGATAAAAGATCTGGGAAGGTAATTTTCCTAAAAAATTCTCAATTAGGAAGCCTAACCTTATTGCCATTGTGGGTCGCTTCCTTCCTGTGTGTCTTTTTTTTTCCAGATTCGACGTGAATTGAGCCATTATCAGTTCCTCAGTTGTCAACGGTTATTTAACAATTATTCGCCGAAGGGGAAGTGATTATCGGTGAATATTCACCGAGACGAAGTCGAGGTGAATATTCAACAATAATCACTGAGCCTGAGGCGAATAATTGTTTTAGTATAAATACACAGGTGATTATTTCAAAAAAGAGAAAAAAAAAACATTTCAACGGGAAATCATCTTTACTTACAGTGGCAAAACGACTACTGGTAGCCATTTTGTCCGTCGAGGTGATTATCGGCTGATAATCCGAGATAGCGAGCCAATGAGAGCACGCGATTTTGTATAATCACCTGTGTATTTATACTAATATAGTAATATCATGGGTGACAAATTACTCCTTAATTTTGGCACAAAATTTCAGCGTTAATTTATAATTTCACATGTGAAATTACAAAATTGCCATGGTAACATCTCTTGTATCTTGATCAGAGCGAAGATGGCGTCGAGATTTAAGACAGTGACCATCGAAGAAGTTACGAAATTAAGAGGCACGATGAATTCGAAAGGTATTTTTTGTGAAGAAACTCAGAAAATTACGAACTTTAGCAAAAATGTATGCTTTAAACGAAAACTGTATTCTTCTTAATGTTCTCGGTTTTCGATACAGTAAACCAGTAAAAACAATTACGGTTGTGAGGGTAATTTGTCACCCACAACATTAAAAGGTAATCAAATGGTTTTCTCGTGAAATTAGGAAATAATTTCACTTGCGTTTTGTCAAAATTCTGATAAATTTCCCTCGCCTAAAGGCTCAGGAAATTATCAGAATTTGACAAAACGCGCGTGAAATTATTTCCTAATTTCACTCGTCGCCATTTGATTACACATACTAATTTAAAGGCTGAGCACTGAATTCTCAGGAGCCCACCAAAGTGAATCAAATATTCCTGCTTAAAATGTTCCCACAGCCACAAATCCACCGTAGAATTCAAGGGCAGAGGTTTCTCTTTCATTTCATTCCGCTAGCCACGCAATTGAAGTCCTGCCAGTGACATCAGGCAGCTGTTAATATCCCAAACAAATCGATAAAATGATGAAGAAGATCCTCTTTCACTTTCAACACCACATGGCGACCGTTGAGTTCGGTTTGATAATGAGTCTTTGTTTGTGGTTTGGTTTGCCGTCCCTGATGACGATACCAAACAAAGACTTTAACTTTAACTTTAACTTTAACTTAATTGAATTTGTTGCTCGTACAAAATAGCATCAGCAACTTGAGGAGAAAACAGGACGATGTCCCAATTGATATTCAACCCCAATAAATATTAACAAAATAGTAATAATAATTATAATCGTAAAAATATAGTAATAAAAATAGTAATAATTATCATATGATATTATTTACAATCAAGTTAATTTAAAAATAGCTTCATTAACTTACACCCTCATGACTTGGAAGATTATAAGAAAGGGTTTTATCAGCATAAAAATCTAAAAGCCTCCTTTTAAAAGTATGAAATGAGTCCACGCTTTTAACATCCCTTGGTAGTTTGTTCCAAAAATTGATAGACCTGTAATAGAACGAAAGTTTTAAGTAATTTTGTTTTGCAAAGCGTTCTATTTGCTTTAGAGGAGATCAGTTTTATATGTTGAGACCATTGGAGAGTATTGGTGACAGTTATGCCCAAGTCTTTAATTTCGCTAACTGTTGCCAGTGGGGACCCATTAAGGTGGTATTCTCGTTTTGCGGGAATTTTCTTCCTAGAGATATTCAAGGCCTTACATTTGGGTATACAGAGACACATTTTCCAGGTATCACTCCAGATTGAGAGCTGCGTTGGCTCTTGTTGAAGTGAAAGTTTGTCCGATGGTTTTTCAATTATCCTAAACAGCTTAGAATCATCTGCAAATATAGCAACTTTAAAGTCATGTTTAATACATTGAGGAATGTCGTCTATATAGACAAGGAAGAGCAGAGGGCCCAATATACAATCTACTATTAATTAATTCTTAAGGGGATAGGACCGTGCATAGCCGATCGACTAGGGAGTAGTGAGGCAATCCTGATTTGTGAGGCAATCAGTTGTCCAGATTCCCCCTCCCACCCTATATAAATGATTATATATATATATATATATTTTTAGTCTTTTTATTATATCCAGAATTGTAAATAACTATTTTTTAACTTTTTTAACTTGTTTTTTAATCTTTTTCCTTTTTTTTTCTTTGTAAGGTGCATTTGATCATATTCACATGTTAATTTGCGCCTAAGAAATATAAAAAATATTATTATTATTATTATTATTATTATTATTATTATTATTATTATTATTATTAGAGTTGTGGCGAGATGAGGGTATAGCAATGGTTAAAGACACATCTTTCTAGGCATTTAGATACAACACACAGTAATGAAATTGGTCGGCTGTAGTTCGTGGATAATGTGGAATCATCAGATTTGTAGACAGGACATACATTAGCCAATTTCCACTGGTCGGGAAACTTGCCGAGAGACAACGATAGGTTAAACAAACGGCCGACGGGAGAGGCAATTTCAGGTGCATTTTCCTTCAGCAATCTACCAGGAATGTTATCAGAGCCATGCGCTTTGTTTACATCAGTGTCTTCCAGTACTTTAATTACCTCTGGCGTCGTAAGGCGGATTTCGCTTAAATGATGAGCAGGTATAACAGATGGTCCTTGGTAAGATTCAGAAGTACCATCATTACGACTGAATACTGATTGAAAAAAAAAAATTAATTAAGTCTGCTTTCTCTTTGTTATTCGTCACAAAGCGTTGACCATCCCTCAAGTAGCCAGATGACCGATTTTGCTTGGTGGTAGATTTAACTAAAGACCAGAAACGTCTGGTATTGGTGAGAAGCGAATGCTTCAGTTCAGCTGCATAATTATTGCTTTTTCTTCATCTTTATCATTGCTTTAACCTCCCGTCTTGCTTCTCTAAACCGATCGTGGTCTAGAGTACTTCCACGTTTGATAAACACATTTCTCAAACGACTTATGACTTATTAAACACATTTGTCAAACGACTTATTACCAAACCGAACTCAACGGTCGCCGTGTCCTCCTTAAAGTTCGTGAGGATGTTTTTCATCGTTTCGTTTGGGACATTAATAGCCTCTTGGCATCGCTGGCAGGGCTTTGATTGCATGGCTAGCGGATTGAAATGAAAGAAAAGCCTATGCCCTGGAATTCCACAGTGGATTTGTGGCCGTGGGAACATTTTAACCAGGAATATTTCATTCTATTTAATGGTCTCGTGAGAATTCAGCGTTAGCCTTGCTATCTTATCAAGACCGTTGACAACCGATGATCTCATAAATGCTCAATTCACGTCGAATCTGGAAAAAAAACCTCACAGGAAGGAAGCGACCCACGATAGCAATAAGGTTAGGCTTTTTAATTGAAAATTTTTTCGTAAAATTATCTTCTCAGGTCATGTCTTCCCATACAAATCTTATGTCCCCTCACACTGAGGTTGGGGCTCCTGTGATATGAAGAGGCCTAAAGTGACAGGGGGATAACCTCAAGCACACAATTTTTTGAACCCATGCAGTCAGTAAGCTTGCAAAACTTGAAAAATGTAACAAAGGAGCTTGTTTAAAAGGTAGTGGCAGGCTTTTAGCCAGGCGGCCGTCCAGCCGTCCAAAGGACTGCCAGTTCTCAGAAATGGGAGATTTTCGACGGCCTGTTTTGGGCGGCGATTTACGAACTTCTGTACTTAATGTAACAAAACAGTGTCTATAAATTAATAAAAGTTACATTTCTTTTTGCTCTCAAGAGTTGTTTTAGTGTTGCTGTCGTATTTTTCTTCTATATGAACACTTTTTTAGCGAGTTTCCTTTCTGTTTTGATCAAATGAATCAAAGTTGAGCGAAGCGATTTCACAGGCAAAGCCGCTGTTCAGTGATATTGACTTACCAAGTCATCCCCAGGCTACTTTGCCGGCTGCTATAAATAAATACGCGCATTTATGAGGACATGAGTCAAAGATCACGCGCCTTCCAACTCGGTAAGACGATCTCGGGGCTACAAATGTTATTGTAATCGCTTGATTGTATTCTGCTCTGTTCAAGCGAAATCTGGCGGGCATTACAACAAAATAGCCATTTGGTGTAATAACATGTGCAATCATCGTAATTGCTTTAGGAATACTAATAGTAGGTGAATAGTTAAAGATTGTAGACCAGAATGCAGTTCGACCAACAAAGCCACGCATATCTGTTCTTTCGTGTAAATCATGGCTTGACAACTTCAAATTTCAATCACTCTTCATAACAACTGGAGTTCCTGTCCCAAATATAATTCAATGTTAAACAAGGTAAGTTGAGGAAAGGATAGCTTAGTAAAATTATCAAGGAAAAACAGCGGTTTAATAGGTAAATTGAAAGACGTTTACAGCTGTCAGAATCGCGGAAATCACGTCTAAGAGGCTTCAATTTTTCAAAATTTTCTGGGGGAGCATGCCCCCAGACCCCCCTAGGCCCACATAAAATTTGGACTCCCACTTTCAAAATCCTGGCTAAAAGCCTGGGTAGTGGTGATGTAGCAAAAAAGCAAGCTTCCTCTTAAGCAGTCTTACTTTGTTTTTCCCGCTGGCTTGCAACATCTTTCATTCTTGTGACAAGATACAATTTATGAACGTCTGGATAAGATTCCAGTGGGTTAGAAATTCTGCATGGGACGATTGTGTGCCTTGTCACTCAGTACTGCTTTTCAGCAATGGCATACGTCTTCGAAGTTTTGTAGTCACTTGTAAATCAAGGCTGTTCATTTTATAAGTATAAGTCAAAGGTAATCGTTGAACTGCCAAATACAGGCATTCATTTGATCCTTGATCTCTTAGCTTACCGGTATTTGTAGCGGTGAATCATAGGCAATGTAGTCACATTCTTTAGTTAAAGATAATGGTTGGTGATAATTCATTTAATCAGACTCTGATGAACACTCAATGGAAACCAATTAGACAATCATTAATTATTTTATTTTTATTTTCCATGCAGATACAATATGAAAAATCAGTAGTTCGGATTACAATGGCCACATCTGGTTCTCTGGCCAGCTCTGAGGACAAGACAAATGGAGCTAAGCTCAGTAGACTTCTTATTGATGGTGGAACAACTGTACTGAGAAGTGTTTTTGACACTCATCACCCTCCTGCAAAGTTAGCAGCTGATCTTAATTCCTGTTATTCCATCCTTAACAACCTTTATCGAAGAAGAATTCTCAATGGCCACCAGTGGGACAAGCTGTTCCCTGGTGGTGGAGCCGCTCCGGATTCCAACACGTTTGATATAACTCTGCTGTTCCTCCTTCTGACCAACATTTGTGGACTTACCCCACCCCACAAAGGATGGCATCACGAACCACCCCCAAGTGACACCTCTCATGAGGCAAACCTTGCTCGCATTAAGTTTTTCCGTAATCAAGTGTATGGGCATGTGACAACAACTGGTGTGGATGCACCAACATTCAATGCTCTGTGGAAGGAAATAAGTGCCGTTTTAGTGTCTCTTGGGTTAAGTCAGGGAGAGATTGATCGATTAAAGGCAGAGCAATGTGGAGAGGAGGATTTTCTTGATGCATTACGGGAATGGGCAGAGAGTGAAGGGAATCTAAAGGCTCAACTTAATGACATGCGTCAACTTCAGAACAAAGTTCAACAGACTGTCGAGGACATACAAATCCAGCAGTCAACAATCCAAGAGACTGTTGAAGACATACATGAAATTGTAACTGAAATCCGTGATACACAGCACGACACCGATCAGGAGGATAACATCCGAAAGAAACTTGCGAGGCTTGACATCCAACGTGATGTCAGAGATTATGCAAAGAGATACTTAGAAGGAACCCGTGAATCTGTCTTTGCTGAAATCCACAGGTGGTTGGATGATGCAAGCTCTCCAAATCGTGTCTTGGTGCTCAGTGGAAATGCAGGGATGGGGAAATCTGTCATCGCTGCTGAAATGTGCAGAAGAATGCAAGAAGCTGGCAGATTGGCGGGGAGCCATTTTTGTCACCATGACAGAGCACGCCACAGGAATCCCAAGGTGATGATGCAGTCTTTAGCTTGTCACCTGTCATGCCTTCTTCCAGAGTACAAGAAAGCTCTTGTGGAACAGTTCTCTGGAAATTTAGGTGTAGAGATCAACGACATGGAAGTGGTAGATCTCTTTGATTTGCTTTTTTTAGAACCTCTGAACAGGGTAGCAGATCCAGGGTTTATATCTCTTGTGGTAATAGATGCTTTAGATGAAAGTCAATACCAAGGGCGAAATGATCTTCTTGACGTGATATCCAGGTTGTTTAAAAATCTGCCACTGTGGCTTCGATTTTTTGTGACGACGCGACCTGAAGTTAATATTTGGGACAGTCTGAAAGATTTGCAACCGCTGCCACTGGGGGCAAAAGATGATGACAACTTGAAGGACATTCGTTTTTACTTTGAGTGGAGTCTAAGCAATTTATTAGAAGTTGAAAGGCGCGAGCTTGTCTTAGATGATCTCGTGCAAAAGTCAGAGGGTGTCTTTCTGTGTGCCCAGTTTTTGGTGGATTTCATAAGGGCCAATTGTTCGACCATTCTTACCTTGGAACAAATGGACAAGACACTTCCTGCAGGCATCTCGTGTGTTTACCAGTTGTATTTCCACCGGCTGGAAGATGACTTGTGTAAAGAACTAAACATAACTGAAGAACAATTTCTTTGTTTCCTGAGTGCAATTGCAGCTGCAAGGGAACCCCTGCCATTGGGTTTTGTTCCTAAATTCTTGTGTAAGAACTTGTCGTCCGTGATTGCTTTGAGAACAGTGAGCAAAGCCATTGCCATTGTGTCATCACTCCTGCCTGTTCACGACGACCGCATTCATTTCTTTCATAAATCAGTCAAGGACTGGTTGACAGACAAGTCGCGCTACGGGCAACACAGTTTCAGTGTGGAGGAAATGGATGGCCATAAGATCCTTTCTACTCTTTGCTGTAATGAATTGGACGAGTTAAAGAGAAAAGGTGTTAGCAAATCACAATCCTTCACTGACACTACAAGGTTTGCCTTAGAACATGGCGTTCAGCACATGCTACAGTTAGACCAGGACACGAGATCCTGCAATCTTGAGGAGGTGGTTGGAAACTATGTGTTAGACCCAGAGGTTTTGTACGCAAAGATTTTTGTGAACATAGCAACAGCTACAGAAGATGTCGTTTGTGTAACGAAACGCGGTGGTTTGGAAACGATATCTACCGAGTGTCATGAGACCCTTTTGTCATTATTGGTTGTTTTAAAGAAACACCGTCTAACCTTAGAGGAGCATCCCTTTACTATATTTCAATGTCTGTTGAATGAGGGAAGTTTTAAACTATCTTCTGACTCCCGCCAGCTTCTGGAGACCAAGTATTCCGATAAACCATACATGGAGTACTTAAGCAAGAATATCCCCCAAGGACCCGTTCAGGGTCGGTTTGATTGTTGTTCACCGGTGGTTTGTTTCGAGGTATCCCCTTGCTTAGAATTCATGGTGTGTGAATGCCGCGACGGATCCATTCAGTTGTGGTCACTTGATTCTGGTAACCTCAAATGGAAACGTTATGTCAAACCAAAACACTTTAAGTCCGCGTTTCGTCCATTCAGAATCATCCATACCGATCATGCATACCAACCAGCGTGTCGTTATTTGCCAACTGGGAATGCCGTTTACCGTTCTGTGGTATTTCATCCCACCAAGGATGTCATCTTGCCAGGAGTTTTAAGCCATGCTTATTCCTTAAATGGTGACTTGAAGCCGCTTTTTCCCACGAGTAAGTGCAGTTTTTGTGTCTGTTCTATTTTTGGTGACGAGATTTTGACTGATTGTCCCAACGATGCAAAGTGTCTTATGGTGTGGAATCTAAACAATGGCAGGGAGATTGATCGTCATAACAGAGATAGCGATATTTTATCTTTTGCCATGTCCCGAGATGGAAAGCTTGTGGCAATTTCCCATTCAACGGGTTGTGTTTGTTTAGTTGACCGGGAAAATGGTTTTTTAACTCTTTCAAAGGCAACTTTAGAGAGTGTGTGTGGAGTGATTAGGTTCTCACCGGACAGTCGGTTTCTTTTGTGTTCAGATTTTGACAGTTTTTCTACTTGGGGATGGTTTTGTTTAAGAGTCACCGAGGGGCCTGAGCATCACTTTTCGATGGAAGTTGCTCATGCTGACTTTGGCACTTGGAATTCCTTTGAGCTAGAATCTCATAGAATCGGCGGCTTTTTGTTAGGAGATTCTATGAGTTATCAGACGATGGACCAGTGTTTTGACGTAGTGCTTAATAGCCAATCTCTTTTAAGAAACTACATACGTCATGGAGATTACATTGAAATGGTTTATCGGAATCCACCACAGAAGAACACGGGTTTCTCATATGTCCAATGTCTACGATTCTCGTTAACCGGCGAGGGTCTTTATGCGACTGTTTATGACAGATCGGACAAACAACGAATTGTGGCTTGGGACGGTTCAAATGGGGATCTTAAGAGACAGAAAGAGTTTGAGAGTGTCGTTGTCACTGAATTTGTACCTTTGAAACATGGCATTTTGTTTGCAAGTAAGAGCACCCTTGAACTGTGGAACTTTGATTTGTCGGTCTGCAAACGTCGATGGATGTTTGACGCGGATGCTCTCTTTCGCATTTCAGATGATCAGGTGGCATGCATAGAGTTTAACTCGATATTTGGGATCATTTTGGATAGTATTAGTGGGGAGTATGTGAAAACATTTAAACTGCCTCGCGGGGACTTGATGGATTGCCACAGGGACCTTCAGATCGTTGCCTGGGATGACAAGGAAGGGCAACACTTCGTTGAATTGAGGCAACTGGGTAAAACTGAACCACTGTGGTGTCGACTCCAGGACTTTTTGATTGAGGGATCATTCTCTCCTGAGGGAAAGTTTGTTATTCTTCATGACAGGAAAGGCTTTTACGTTGTCGATGCAGTTTCTGGTAACGTGTGTGTTAAGTTGTCTGCTGTCCACTTTATTAATGATTATAAATTCGTCAGTGACGAGGAATGTGTTATTCTCAGATACTCTTCCCCAAGTAGTACTAGTGCCCAGCTTCAGCTGTTCAACGTGAGGTCTGGAGATCTACTCTGTGTAATGGCTGCTGATTTTAACTGTGGGCCTTCGCCCTTGCCCTTAGCAACATGTCCCAGAAGAGGTCTCATTGGCTTTTGGTCGCATCAAGGGTTATACGTTATCAGGATAAAACGTCCAGGAGTGGAGACACACAGCAGTGAAGCAAAAAGGTATTTGGCATTTTACTGTTTGATAGCCAAGTATATTTAAAATGCCTAAGGTCTTTCAAATGCTGCGTCCACTGTTGTGGTCAGCAGCACCATAAGTGGATATTGTTCGACAAATGTCTATACGATCTGTTGTTAGTGGTTTCTTCTTGTCATGATTTTGGTCGCGCTGTGAAATAAAAACTGTCTTTGGCGTTGACTAGTGGTCAAAATTTGTTGTGGACACACTCGGCGCAACATTTTGACCACTGTGATGACGAATATCATTGTCGATAAGAGTACAGACAACGCTGAACCAAGTTCGATTTGTTAAATGGCATTTTTGAAAATGGCCTATTAGGGCGCTGGGCTCTGAATTCAAATCCCGCCTTTAATACTTAATATCCTTTGGACAAGAGCCCCTAACATTGTTTTTATATTATATTGACCGCCTTGTTGATGGGTAAGGTGCTCATTGAAGGATAAAACTGTAGGGAATCTTGATGACAATTCAAAACAATTTAAAGCGAAGTAGACATATTGTAACACCAATTTGGTTTTATGAACGGAGTTAATAATGTAAATTGGCCACCGTACAGAGATTCAAAAAGCTGACGTTTCGAGCGTTAGCCCTTGGTCAAAGCAAATCGCTTGGATTCGCTCTGACGAAGGGCTAAAGCTCGAAACGTCAGTCAGCTTTTAGAATCTCTGTACGGTGGCCAATTTACATTATCAACTCCGTTGATAAAACCAAATTTTTGTATACTACTTCCCCACCGACGCCGCACCACAGTTTCTTTAGAAACTACCCCCTTCATTCATATTGTAACACCAATCCCGTAGTCAGGCCAATCACCTAACGCATGCGTACTGTCGGCAGCGATTTCACCCTGGGCTGAGGGCAGCCATGGACAGCTGTTTCGACATTTAGTTAGGCTTCATCATCATGACATAGCTGTAACCACAGATGCTAGAGGGCTGTGATGGAACTTTTACCTTGAAATGTGAAAAACTCCTAGTTTAAAGAGGAGCCGCCATTTGTAATTATTGCTTTTCCAAACAATATACCCTTCTCCAAAATGGCGGCAACGGATTTGAATGAGTTAAAATTAAACTGAATGAAAAACTAATACCGGAAATAGAAAGAGTACTTTTACTTCAGTAACCCTGCAAAGTTTCAGCGTACTAGGTGTTATATCAGCTGAGAAAATGTAAGTTGAAATTTGACAAATTTACAGACGCTTGTATGACTGGGGGTAACACCATACCCCCAATAAAACAAACGTCTATAAATTTTTCATTTTTCATTTTTCATTTTTCAATTTACATTTTCTAAGCTGATATTACACCTGATATGCCGAAACTTTGCAGGGTTACTAAAGTAATGGTGCTTTTCTATTTCTGGTATTGGTTTTTAATTTTACCTTACTTGCATTTTCGGCCGCCATTTTGGAGAAGGGTCTATTCTCTCCCAGCCCCTTAGCTTTCCATCTTTTGATGTGACAGTAATGAAGATGATCTCTTTTATGAAGGATTTAGTACATGATCGCCTTTACGCGAAACGGTAAACGTCAAACGACAGAGAAGCATAAAAATTCTTTCATCTTGGCCCCTTTCTTGGAAAATTATTCGATATCTGTAGATACCAGGTACATCTGTTGAACTAAATCAAACAAACTGAAAATACAAATATTGCAGTCAAGGATGGACATCAGAATATAAAATTCGTGCTTGACACTGACTCTTGTTAACAACGGCAATAAAACTTCAAAGACGTTTCGACCAAACAACTTCGGCCCTCATCGGTTTTTAAAAAGCCAACTGAGTGACGGCTTTCTAACGGTTCACAATTCTGCGCGTGTTACATGAGCAGAAACATAACGAACGACCGCTGTGCGTGATTACGCGAGGGATTTGTAAACATCCGGGATGTCAATATGTTCGTTTCCACGTTGCTGTCTCTCTGAGAATACCAGGCCTCGTGAAAAAGTCTCTCGTGAAAATTACGAGCCTTGTCTACAATGGACAAACTGGCTGGCGTGTGTGGAATTGTTGTGTCCAACCCGAAGCGCCCTTCTATGGTCTTTTAACCTGTCTGTCCATAGTACACCACCACGATAGTGGTACAGTTACGTGGACGACAGCCATGCGTGTCTTAAGAAAGATTACGTACAAGAGTTTCACGATCATCTGAATTCCGTTAACCTTAATTAAGCATACAGTTCACCAAGGAGGTTGAGTAGGATACCAGGATCTCCTTCTTAGACGCGACAACAACCATGCGTTGTACGTGGTCGCACACAGGTTAGCGTGTACAGAAAACCAACACACAGATAAGTACCTCGATTACAAGTCTCACCACCCATCGCAGCACAAGAGGTCAGTCGTTAATACACTCCTTCACAGGGCCCAAGAAATTCCATCAACAAATGCGGAGCGATCTAGAGAGAGGAGACACGTCATCAAAGTGCTAACGGATAACAACTACCCTCTGCGTTTTACCCGGAGTTGTAAGTCCTACCACAACTCTCTCCGCCGCGATTCAAGTACAAACGACACTTCCAGCGCTAGCGCACCGTCAACGTCAAATTTTGTTGTCCTTCCGTATGTCAGAGGCGTCTCTGAGAGAATTTCGCGAGTACTACGCAAAAACGGCCTTAAAGTGGGTTACAAACCTTTAAATGTTTTGCGCGCATGTTTCCCGAGACCAAAGGATAAACGTTTTGCCTTGCAGTACAGAGGTGTTGTTTACAAGGTCGGCTGCATTGATTGCAACTTCGTGTACTATGGACAGACAGACAGAGCCTTGGAAACAAGGTTAAAAGAAGGCGGCGGCGGCGCTTCGGGTTGGAGACAACAATTCCAAAGTTGTACAACACGCCAGCCAGTTTGCCCATTGTAGACAAAGCTCGTAATTTTCGCGAGAGACTTTTTCTCGAGGCCTGGTATTCTCAGAAAGAGACAGCAACGCGGGAAACGAACGTATTGACATCCCGGATGTTTGCAAATCCCTCGCGTAATCACGCGCAGCGGTCCTTCGTTATGTTTTTGCTGGCATAGCACGCGCAGAATTGTGAACCGTTAGAAATCCTTCAATCAGTTGCTTTTTTTAAAAACCGATGAGGACCGGAGTTGTTTGGTCGAAACGTCTTCGAAGTTTTACTAACGTTGTTCCTAACGTTAACAAGAGTCAGTGTCAAGCACAAATTTTATATTCTAAATCAAACAAGTTTCTTTGATTTTTGGCAAAAAGCAACGTTCGGCCAGACGTTTGCCATTGGCCACGAACGTCATGCTGAACAGTTTCTCTATTGCGCATGCGTTGGCTAAAAAATGCAATAGGCAAAAATTAAAGTCTATAAGCTTAGGAGATTCCTCATTACAAAAATTCACACATCTGTTGCCTCCATGGTATGTATTTGTTTTTTTGAGCGAAGTAACGAGACACTCGAGAAAGGGTTCTTCTTTCTTCGTTTTTCAGAAATGTTGTTTTCACGTCGGTCCTCCGATAAATATGGGAATTTGACCAAGCGTGAGGTCAAGATGGCTGGATGTTGTCGAGGTCCATAAACACGCAAAAAAAGAACGAGGCCAATATCCAGCCATCTTGACCGAACAAGCTTGGTCAATAAAGGATTTATTATATGACTTAAATCACCAAAAAATGATCTTTGATCTTGCGGGACCAAGCAAGAAATCCCGAGCGGGCAAGATAGCTCTATCTTGCCCGCTCGGGTAGCCAATCGCAGCGCGCGATTTGGTTCATCTTGCCAAGGGATATTCTCGCTCTTTGTCAGCGATTTTAAGACTTAAAGTTTTGTTTTCATATGTTTTACCATTTTACCGTAATTATGATGTTAACACTACCTTTTGAGAAAAAGTTGCCATGAGGTGTGTAGTATCCCTTTAAGTTTTCCATTCCACTCGAAAACCTACTTAGAACATTACCTTCTATAAATTTCTGTAGTGTGACAAATTGAAAGAATAAAGGATTGATCGATCAGATAATTAATTTGTGTTTGCCCGCAGGTGCAACCTTCAGGAGTGAGTGTTGATTGAGTCTTGTGAGCTGAAGAAACAAGGGCTGACCATTGGACAAGGTTTCCTGCATTTTCAGGACAAACACCAGTAACGTTGAAAAACTTGTAGCTGTACAGTTTTTCTCAATTTGTAGTAGATGAGCATGAATTTCAATAACGTGGTTGCTATTACCCTTGTGAGTAACTATAGGAGACGAAAGTTGCTTCAGCATAAATTACGTTGCTCGCATTTTGTACGTTTCAGTGTTTTTTACGATTTAGGTTGCTGTCGATTGGCGACGAAAGTGAAATATGTTTACGATTAGATCTGTGGATAAGTAATGTCATATTCTTTTTAAACAGTTAGGAAGTTGTATTTTAAAACTTTCGTTTTCATTCTACATTTTCGTACAAGAAAAACGTCACTTTCAAGTTTACTCATCAGGTCTCCCAGAGGGTGTGGTATTCTTAAACCTTTGGTTACGAGATAAGGGGCCAAAAAATCCGCCTATTTACTACTTACATTAATAATTCATGAGCGAAACAGCCTATCAAGTAACCGATAAAACGTCACGTGCACGAGCTTTAAAGACTGACAAAAAAACTCTTTATTAAGATTCTTTATAAAAAGCGTAGTTATGAGGCATGGCTTGTTTTTCTTGTGTGTTAAATGTTCTCCTCTCATGATTTGAACCTTTGTTCGGGCTCTAGAGGGACACGCTTTTTGTGGCATGTTTTTTAGCACACAGCAACAGATCTTGTCAACTTGCTTTTATTTCTCCGACTGGTTTCGTCTGATTACGCAGATTAGGGAGTTTGAACAAGATAGTTACGAGGAACTTATTTTATACCTTATTTACAACATAAAAATCACGTGCCAGTAAGGATGTGAACAGCGAAAAACACCTACACAACAGTGGCACGTGCAGGGTATGACTAAAATCCTGCACGACGCTGAGAATTGTAATTTTGAGGGTCACGGATTTAACGTTAAACGACTCGAGCTGAATAACTTAACTTTGTATTAAATGTCCCTGGCCAAACCACTTGGCCACACTAGCTACGGAACAATATGTAATGTTTTTCTCCCTAAGCTCGTTGAAACGTGAATAATGATTCACAAGGAAACGTAATTAACTGTGCAAAAAGGTCGGTTACCAGACAACACGACAAAATTAGAATTATGGGTAATCGGTAATAACTTTACAAAAACACCAGATAGTTTGGGTTTGTCAAGTGAGAACTTTATTAAACACCGAGGAGTTTGTCGGACCAATGTCGTCGTAGTTTTCTGAGTTCTTTCTGCCGTGCTGTGATAAAGAGAGAAAAATTCATCTTTAGTCAGTGAATTACACTGTATGGGCGCGATTGTATAGTCTTGTACTTTATGACCCGGCTAATAAATAAAAGCAAAATTGAAGGGTCACCTTTTCTGCTAAAAGGAGAATTGTGCTGCCCCACTTAGCGCAATTGTGTTGGTTTAATGTCGGGAATGTTTGTTGTAAGTCCGCAACATTTGGTAAATGGCTGTAAACAACAGACAGCAGTGGACAAGATTGACTGTTATAGTCTTTGCTCAGAATAGGGAGAACATCTGCTTACAAACACTCTCTTTGGTCCGTCGAATGGACCAACCATTCACTGAAACAAATAACCCTCTCTTCCGGCAGCCAATAAGTCATTGGTTGGTACATTTAACAAGAAAAGGTGACGAAAGTAGAGAGAATCGCAAGGAGAAGTGTAGATGAACTTACTAGTAACTTTGTTTTAAGACCTTTTAAATATCCGTTTTGTGGACTTTAGGCCTTACTTCTGAGTGACTCTGCTCACAGCTGTACAGTGGCCAATTTTCAGGTTCAGTTTGCATAACTTACCTGTTACACTCGAGGAAATGTTAAGTGTTTGCCTCGCGTATCTTCAGGCGTGGCTCCACGCAGGTGATCCAAATTTTAATATATTTACAACCTGCACAAATCCCATAATACAACTCTTTTACAAAAAGCATAATCATTGTTTGCAATTTCTCCTGGGACATGAAGATGTCCCAAGAGAAATCGAAAACAATGCCTATGCAAATTTTTGGGGGTAGAAGAGATTTCGAATTATATGCTGGTGTTATTCATGTGGGGAATCCGCAAAGCGATCGAGAAAGTAGAGACGCTACAAGAGATCGTACACATACAGGAGCCCGTGATTAGGAGCGTACAGGTTCATTGCATTTGTGGAAGACTGCCCTTTTACATACCGAGTTATTTTTAGACAAATTTTCTCGCGAAACCAGACCTTTTCAGCCACTCACCAGTCTTGCATGAGAGATTATTACCTATGGGATTGAGAATGATCTCTCGTGCAAGCCAATAAGCCAGTTCAGAGTTTTAAAAAAATACGTGCGCGCGTCGGGATAAAAACCAGCATCTTTTGTTATGGAAATTGTTTGCAGAAATTTGCTTTCAATATATGCTTTCAATATATGCTTGATTTTATCCCGACGCGCGCACGTGTTTTTTTGGAACTCCGCACTGGTTTATAGACCATTTTCGAATTCTCAAGGCTGGACTGGATATTGCATGAAATGGAGGCTAATGCGGGCAAATCTTTTCAAATGCAAATTAATTTGCCCGCATTGGCCTCCATTTCATGCTAGATCCAGTCCAGCTGTGAGAATTCAACAATGGTCAATTCTTATTAAAAAGAACACTCGTCTAAAAATAGCTTCATCTGTGAAAATCCCAAGTATTGGAGTTGTAGGCTCCTTTGTATACGTTTCCGACAGAAACGCAGACAGGAGCTCTATTTACAGACCTGAATAAGGCACAATCCGGATCTAGAATTGGGATGAGTGAAGGCATACACCAGCCACGCTATACAAGCAAACAGCAGCACTGCGCCTGCGCAGATAACAGCTATCATCCATGGCTCCAGGTCTTGCTTTCCTTCACTCACTATCTGGCTTTCTTGGCTGAAACACCTTTCCACCTTCAAATACAAGGAAAAGATAATAGATCAAAGGGCCCAGTAGAAATCCAGCCAATCCTTTCCTCTCTACTCAATCTTTTGCCTTTTCCAAGGTCTCAAGTTCCGTTTTTTTGGCCCTCTTCCGATTTTCTCCTGTTTTTTTGGCTACTGCTACAATTCCTATTTTGCTATTTTCTTAACCTGCGATCAGGCTCTACTTTAGTTTTGCGCGGTACGTACTGTGGAGTTGGCAAGCGACGACATAAGAGAACATATGGGTGTAGCTAAAAATGGGCAAGATCGCAGGTTACTATTTTCTGAGTGACATTTGGTCAGATATGGCCAGAAAAGCACGTGATTAGATACACGCGGATTTCAATAAGCGTCACAAAGTGTCCCCTTGTTCTTCTTCCCAACTTCAACGTCACTCGTGTCTCGGAATACAGACGTCGGAATACGTCAAAAAGTGTCTCTAAATGCTGCTCCTCAATTAAGAGTAAACTGCTGCATTTACTCTGACCCGAACATAACGCTAAGGTTTACTTTTATCTATTGTTGGAAATAGATAGCAAATGCTGAGACTCTGAATGAGACACTTCGTGTTGGATGTTGCATGTCTTCCTCCTCTTCAAAGCGAGTCTAAGTGCGAAGGTTTTGTGATGGTAATTAGTTCTACTTTACATTTGAATAAAAACTAATAGGCCATTTTCGAAATATAAAATATTCAGCTTGACAGTGAGGCCGGAGGACAAAAACAATAGAAACGCGTTGGAATAAATGTGAAAAATATTTACATGTCATCCACTTTCCTTTGTCTTTGTCCTCACTGCCTCACTATCAAGGTGAATTTTAATATATCAAAAAAGGCCTGTTTTCGTAAGAAAAACTTCGCACTTGACTCGCTTTGAAGAGGAGGCAGGCATGAACTCGGAAATGGCCTATTGCGTTCATTTCCGAGCATAGTTGCATTTGCATTTGTCAAAAAAAAATAATGAAATGCACAAAAATAATAATAATTGCATTTGGCACTTTGCACCCTATAAAGACAACTACTTTGCAGTGTAACAAAAATCCTTCTTGTCGCAATCTCAGACAGATATGCGTGTTGGTGTGAAATTTTCACTATTCTTTCCATCACAACAAAAAGTTTAAAAAATTACTTGATATTTTCCTGATGAAATGCAACCCGAGGAAAGCCATTCTGGCCGGTGACGGTCAAATCCATCTGAACATCTTTGAAAACAAAGAAAAGAGAAACACAAGTTAGAATTAATTAAAGAAGAAAAGATGACAAGTAAAAAATATCTCATAAGGCAGTACAGTCATCAAGGGGTCAAGAGAGAGACTGGGCACTAAGTAGGAAACTCGCAAATTGTGAGGCATTAAAAGAACACCACCACTGAAAGGAAAACACCACTTTCCATGGCATAATAAACAACACCACACGAAAGTACTATCCAGTAACTTTCATTTGAAGGGTTACACTTTTGCAGGAGCGGAGTCAGAATATTCAGAGGTGGAGAGGAAACACAGTTTCAGCCTCAACAAACAGATCGGTAATCTCCTGTATGTCGTCCTGGCTTGTAGCTACCAGAGCTGAGTCGTCTGCATAAAGCAGCCCCCTCACGCAGATCACTGTTGTCTTTGACGTAGCACGCAGCCTGGCAAGGTTGAAGAGGCCATCATCTGGTCGGCTTCGGATGTACACACCTTTAGTTGTCCTGCTAGACACATATTCCAGTACTGCGGCGAGGAAGAACGCAAACAGAGTCGGCTACCCCCTTCCTAAATGCACCCGTGTAGTAAAGGGTTCAAAGTGTTTACTAGTAATAATGCGCTGATCAAATCGAAACTTTAACAGCCTCCCCCGCCCCCCCCCCCCCCCCTTCCGGGCAAACACCGGCCATATGACAATCTTCTGTGCCCGGGGAGTGGGGAATTTGACCTTTGCCTCCGTGGCGTGGGGAAAATTGAACCGGGAGTGTCAGGATCCAAATGATTTTTTTTTCGGGCGCCGAAGTCGCTAATAGCTATAAAACACGTGTTTGGACGAGATGGAAGAGTTTAAAGGAAGACATATAGCATTTGTGAGCGATTGGCTTACAAAAAATGTCTTTATTAAAGACGACAGGAGCCGACGATTGTTCTTTAGTGGGGTATGACAGACAAATCCGACGATAGGGTAGGGCATTTGAACACCATTTTGGCCCGAGGGGGCGGGAATTTGAACAATCCAATCTTCAAAAGTTCAAATTTTCCCAGGGGATGTTGAAGTTTCGAGTTGATCGGCGCATAACATGCTCATAAGTAGAATTACCGGAAACAATTGAGTTGTTAATAACCTGTTAATCTTTTGGCACCATGTGCAATTAAATTCAGTGGATTCTCTTCTCTTGGCACATTCTTCACATGTCCCTGCTGTGATGCAACCTGCATGGAAGGATTTAATTTTAAACAAAGAAAATCAAACAGCAAAAAATTTCAACGAATTAATAACATTGAAAACGGTTATATCTGTTACCTTCTCTAAACCAAAAGAGTTATTAAACTAATAGAATAGTAAGTTTGTAAACTAAGGTTGGAAATAGTATATTTTTGTCTGTCTTACTGGCTTTTGGGCGAAATATGACAGCAGCGTTATTTATAACCCAGCTTTGGTTGATGTGCACCGCGTCGTAAGTATAGAATGTGCGAAATAATTGCCCTGCAAATAAGATAGAAATGAATCAAAGTGATAATACTGATCTTGCAAATTTACAGTAAAGCTTTCACTGAATAAATACAGCTCAACGAGAGTTACAATAGCCTCCCAAAAATTCAGGGGTAATTGTCACTAGTTTCAGGACACATTCACGGTATGTCTTTTGCTCCCAAAAGTTGCTTTAGCTGTTCTTGTTGCCTGAGACATTTGTTCCTCTGTCGTTCAAAGGAGGCTATTATCGTTTTTCCGTTCGATTGCTTCATCTTTAATTGACTAAACTCGCGTTATTTGCCGCTCTACTTACAAATGCCGTAGTAGTGTTTGAGCGTGTCGACGTAATAAGCATCCGAAATGCCAATGGCCACTGGATGACCTTCAACTGAAATGTTGTGCACTGGAAACGGGATCTTGTGGTAAATAAACTTAATTTCACCAGTCTTGTTCAACACACATTGAAACGTAAAGGTGCGCGCTGAAAAGAGGATAAATTTTGAGGAATAAAGGAAAAAGAAAAATAATTGTACAGTAAATATCACTATCCATACTGACTGAAAATGAAGAATTCCTTACCTTCAGGATCGTTATCAAGGATTACGTTTGACCACTGAATAATGAATTCATTCCCTAAGTTGCAAGAAACAAAGAGATCATCAGTGCTATTCTTTCTTTACACTATTACCCGTCAAAAATGACAAAGATAACTGTGTATAAATTTATTGTTGACCTTCACTGTAATTCAGCCAGTGGCTGCGAAAGTGATTAATAAACAAACAAATCAATCAATCAAATCAACGCCACCAAAGAGTGCAATTTTATCAGCAAAAACATGCCCTCTGCCTCTACACGTGATCGCACGTGCTTTTGACTGTCTTGGTACTTGTCTTTGCTATCACCTGCAAACCATATTGCATGGTGAAGTGAGGACTGGACATTATAAAATCAAAGCCATTCGCATCAGTCGACTCTCTTGGGCCGGATTTTCGATCTCAATCAAGTTAAAATAGGGCAAACATCATTATTTTTTTAGGTCTTTTTTATTGCGTTAAAAATGTTGCTAATTGAAGATTGGTGACGAAACGTGTTTGTTCGTCTCAGATAGTAAGGGCGCCATGATTCGCCAATTCATTCATCGGGCAATGTTCGGGCAGTTCGGCGGCCCACTAATGAACGAAAGTTTGTTTTTGATGCTTCTTGCAAAGATCAGATATAAAAATATCTCAATAACCTCGTTTTATTGTGCCGTAATGTATGTTACGCCACTTTATTTTTCCAGTCGATTTGTAGCCCTCGTACTAGGCGTTAGGCAGAATGGAAAGAAAAAGCGACCGTAAATTATGACGTGTCACGAGAAGACGAGTTTGGCATGAGATATGACCACCACCAAGCCCCCCCCCCCCCTCCTTCCCCTCCCTGCTATTGCTGCTATCAGGGCTATTTGTGATCGAGAGCCACAAAATCAATACCAAAATAATTGATGATAGTGACCTACTTCCTGGCAAAAGCTTCGATGCAAAATCGGAATGAACCAGTCAGAATTCGAAACAGTCATGCAACTTGTTCAAGCACGGGCAAACACCTGCGCTAACACGCATACGAGACACGATTTGGTCGATTTTGTTTATACTTCACATCTGTTGTAAAAGATGCGAGTGATTTTTTTGCTAGGCACTATGTGTAGTAAACTCAAATGCAAACATTGCTTTTTCTCTTACCGTCGGTAAAATGATGAACTGTGCTTGTGATGTTAAGTGAAGGGTTAAAGTGTGCCATCAGTGGGGCAACATACTGAAACTTTGCCACTTGACGGCTTTTTGATATACCCAGATTAATAAAACCTGCAGAAACAAATCTCATCTCAAATTGTGTAAAAAATTTGCCGCGGCTAGCTCGGTTATTATAGCCCAGGGCCCGGTTGTTCGAAAGCCTATTAACTTAATCCAGGATTGGCGTAAACTTTTGTTTCATGTTTTCAACTTTTGGTGAAAGTTTCTTTTGCTTATTCTTGTTTTTCAAGATTGACTTCTTCTAATGTAAAGTTTTGCCGTATATCAGCGTTAAACAGCATTTGGGAGTAAAGAAATAAACTCCTTGGTTAATTTTTAATCTGGGATTAGCGTTAATTGGCTTTTGAAAGTGACATTTCTTGATAAGAAGCTCTTGGTATAAATCAGTACATACATAAACTTTTGCAGTTGCAATTGTTCAATGCAGAGAGGAAGGTTTTCATACATGTCTTTACTACACGTAATATCTTACCTCCAGTGGTAAGAGTTGCATTTGTCACATAGTGACCGTAGAATGGAAACTTGAAAGGCAGTTTGACCACCCCAATTGCACGATTGTTTGACGAAAGATGATCATCTCGTACGCTTCCAGCTCTTTGTCTGAGGTCTGTCCATAGGTGTCCCCCGTCTTGATAAAAGAGTGATGTGTAATACTTGTGATCGTCCTAAAATTGACGAGTTTCGATACTTTCGAAAGAGGTTTATCAATTGAGTGTTTTTACAAAGCGTCTTTACTCAACTTAGCACCGCAGGGTTTTATAATTACTAAATAGAGAACAACAAAACGGGCAATGAAAACTCCCAAACCTTTTTCACAGCCCCCTGCGAACAAAACGTGAGATCTTTCTTGCAGAACTACAAATGGCCAAGGTAGAGAAAGAAAACACGTTTGTAGGGATAAATGTTCGTTCCAATTTCATAACCAACGTTTGTCTTATTAACAGATGAGAGATATTTCGAGACGACTTTTTCGTTGGCGTTGCTTATGGTCTCTAATGAATGTTTGGCACTGCAGGTGCTGCGCTTATTACTACTGACTGTAGATGCGCATAGGCTAGACGGCTTCGGCAATTTCTACAACCTGCATTATGCCCCGTTTGCTGAAAACTTTGTTGAGTTTGAATCCGTTTGAGCACTTACTCATTCAACATTTACTGGACGCAAGCATGCTCACATCAAGCATCGTACCCACCCCGCCACTCCCCACAAATCCTACCCCGAGAATCATACGCCTTATTCCAAAATGGCCGCAAATTTAGTATGACATTGTTTCCATGCAAATTGGCCCTTATGGCCTCGTTCAAGGTTAAATATTCTTTTGAATACTAAAAATGGCGGCCATTTTGGAATAAGGTGTTTGTTGTTACCAATTTCTGTGTCGCGATCAAATAGACCACTTTCATAAATGGCGACCACTTTTATTCTTTATGTTAATTGGACCTACTGCCCTCATTTTGAAACAGAATTTCTTTTGAAATTTGCTGGTCGTAACGAGGCTAGAAAGGCTTATTAGCATTAAAATAAAAGAATATTTTATTTGGCCACCACTATAAAAGAGCTCTATTGCTTAAAGTTGGCCGGATGCAGCCCATTATTTAATCCTGAATTAACGATTAACGATTATCGTTAATTCTTAATTTGCTCTGAATTTACTATTATCGTTAATTTAGAAGACTTAAAGCTTGATATAGATTATGGGAAATGGTCATATATATTTTAAAAGTAAACCCGAAGGCATGGACACAGGAGTCGAACCTTACCTACATGTAGGAATAGGGAGCTTTAGCAACGACGACTGGAACGGCAACGAGTACGTAATCACTTCGCGATTATTCCAAGCATTTGGCATGACAATGCAGGGACGGCGGAACGTATTTTGTATTGGGGGAGCTAAAAAAGCAAGCGCCGGGGACGCTAACTTGGAGGGGGTTTCCGCCAGAAAATTTTGAAATTTTGAAGCTCGGAAATGCTACTTTTAGCATTCTCGGCGAGATATCAAAAAAATAAACGTGGATCAACCGTAAAAACCGTTTTAAAAGTTTTATTTTTTTGCTTGAAATAGTGTGGCAGTCCCTCAATAATGAAACCAATACGAGTAACGCTTAATTTAGGGGAGAAAATGCAAATTTATCTTCAAGTGATCACGTTCTTCATAAAACCTCAAATTTGGCTATTTCACGTTGTCGTTTTGCTGACGACGGCAAAGAAATGGACAAAAATGAAAAACGCACGTTCAGGGCGTGCAAAGTTATTGTTTTTGCCTACTAAATATGCAAATTTGTGACGTTCGCGTTGCCGTCGCCGTTGTCGTTGCTAAAGGTCCCTAATAATAGGAAGCTTAAAATTTTACGACGGGCGACGGCAACAACAACAACGCAAAACAATGATATCATTGGTTAAAAGAGCATAAATAATCGTGCGGCACGGATTTTACGACGGATTCTTGCGGTACTCTGCATAAGGGCCGATTTAGGGCCGATTTACACGATACAATTTTGTCGCATGCGACAAGCTCGCGACAGGCCTACGACATGACTTACGATTGTCGCAGCGTTT